>NC_136065.1:1982277077-1982734956 GCF_964261635.1 Lissotriton helveticus | reverse complement strand
ACAAAACCACCATTTACCAACAATGCCATGGGACCAGCATGGGAAGCACCTTTGCTCCTAGCCTGGCTGGTCTCTATGTGCACCACCTCGAGACCAGTAAGATACTCCACGAACAGAACCCATACAGGTCAAATATAAAATGTTGGAAAAGATATATTGACGACATCCTGGTCATATGGCAAGGCGACCACCAGTCAGCGGAGCTCTTTTTGGAATGGCTGAACACCCAAAACACATTCCTGAAGTTCACGAGCACAATCTCAGACCAAACGTTGGTGTTCCTAGATCTCAACATCTATGCAGATGCGGGCATACTAAAAACAACCACCCATTTTAAGCCTACTTCCAGGAATTGCCTACTGAGGTACGATAGCTTTCACCCTCGGCACTTACGGGAAAACCTGCCCTATGGGCAGTTCTTACGCCTCAGGCGAAACTGCACTGATGTGTCTGATTTCAAGGAACAGGCGATCGACCTCAAAGACAAACTCAGACAAAGAGAATACCCAAACAGGATCATCAACAAAGCATTAAAAAGGGCAAGAAATAACAACAGAGAGTCATTACTGGAGGAACGAATAAAGGAACCTACTGTAAACAAAAGACCAATCTGTGTGACAACTTTCAATACAATGTCGAATGAAGTATCCAAAATTGTTAACAAACATTGGAGAATACTAACGAGTGGTGATCTGGATCTAGACAAACCAATGTTTGCCCACCGCAGAGGACGTAACCTCAGAGACATTTTGGTGCATACCAGACCTAAACCTATAACTACATCCTCTCAACCATCAATAGGGATTCAAGGTCACTTCCCGTGCGGTAATTGTAGCAGTTGTCATTTAACCGAAAAAAGCAAAAAACTCACCTTCCGCAATGGTTCGACATGGGAGCAACGGAGATTTACGAACTGTAACTCAAAAAACGTTATCTACCTCATAAAGTGCCCATGCAACCTTGAATATGTGGGAATGACAACACGAGCAATCAAAACACGATTGAATGAACATAAAAGCAATGTGCGATGTAAAAAAAGCACGACGAAAATGGCCACACATTTTCTCACAATGCAACATTGCGTCAACGATTTAAAATGGACAGTAATCGAACAATTGCCCACTGATGTTGGCCTTTTCCAAAAGGAACAAAGATGGGTGTTCCGTCTGGGCACCCACATCATTGGGCTTAATGATGATGTGCCCTGGAGCCAACTATCAGCATAATTATCACAGCAATACCTGTGCTGCAGTTCACACAGAAAAACATATTCCATTATTCTAAGTAATAGGATTTCAAAAGGGTTCCTTGTCACGATCGACTGTAATAAAATCTATACCATGGCTAAGGGAAATATACTGCCCCTGTGTTCAAAACCGCGGAACAATGCCGCTGTCCACACGCAGCATCATTCAACAGATAACTGAGACATCTCGTAACCATTTGGACCGCAATCGCGCTCCTTTGAAAAAACCCAGTGCGCTAGGGGTTTTCCGCGCATGCGCGAAGGATTAGACAACAAGCCCTCGAACTGCGCATGCGCAAAGATGTAGCGGCGCACAGGGACACTAACTCGACCAGACAGACGCTGATCCTATGCTAACGCAGCAGGAACATACGATCGCCCTGTATGGCTGGCATGAGGAAGACCCATACATGGTGACACTCCCGTTTCCGCCCAATTAACGAAACAGAGTATAAATACCCATGTTCCTCGCATGACTCCACACCAGCGGAGTAGCGCGAGGGGTAAGGCGGTGATCAGAGTGTCCAGACCTTGTGAGTATATCATCCAGGAAAGAACATCCTACAAGATATCCATTTTTACCTCAAAAGTAAGTGAGATTGAAATGTAAATTACAGCTACATTATTCTCTACTACAGATAGCCATTGAGCAGCACCCCAACGCGCTGTTCATGAAGCCCACCAACCAGGCTTCACAAGTATGAGTACAACTGGCAGTAAAATCCTAGTTTTATGTGTTTTATGTTGTATGTGGTGTTAGTCCGTTTTTACTAGCTTATTAACAAGCAAATGGTGTGGTTCCAGGCGACTGCGCCTTGCAACTACCCGCTACATGGGTAACCATTAGTCTTTTGGTTTTTGTCTTTCTGCAGGTCATTGCACTTGCAGCAGACCGCTGTAGGCACACTTAGCCTATTCCTACAAAAAAAAATTCACTTTTTTGTAAATAATTACACTTTTTCTGTAGAAGAAGACGTGAGTAGGGAAGGGAGTTTGTGCCCCTGTCCTGAAGAAGGAGCCTGTCTCCGAAACATGTCGACAACATAGCACACCAGAGATCCTGTTCATTAACATAACAGGTTGATCTCGCCCTGCACTTATTTTTAATAGTACCAGCCAGAGTTCGGAATAAAACTTTTTTTCACTCAAGCGCCAGGTATTTTTTTAAAATTTTCCTTCACCACGTTCCCTACTCACCTTAATCACATACCCCACACACTGTACACAACACATAGCCAACCTGAAAGTGCTCCCGCGTATCCGTAGGTCGCAGCACGCCGCATCCCGATAGAGGGGTGCGAAGACCCCAATGATGAAGCATGACACCAAGGGGCCTTTTGGTGTGTGAGGGGTATTTTATCAAACACTGAGTGCTTCAATACCCATTGATCACTCTTCCCCTTTTCCCCCCTGATGTTGGATTTCTTTTGTTTATTTAAGTATCATAGTGGAGCGCAAATCCAACAATTAGCTCTACCTCCCTTTTTTGGTTTAATCTATAGTCTAGGCAGCGTGCAGCTGCGGGAGTAACCCAACCACACCCCACAACATAATCACATACACTAGGTAACTGTAGGCCACAGCGGTCTCTCAGAAATGGAGGATGAACACGGCTTAACCTTCGGTGAGGATGAAATTGACAGGATCTTGGCAGCAGTAAACCCTTTTGAGGGCCTCACTAACCCTGAAACCGGCCCCAACATAGATGACTGGAACGAATTGGTAAAATTAAGACGAAACCAAATAAAGGCAGCTTTACACGGTTTGATAATGACAGGATACCTAAGGAACAAGATGGGACCAGCTGGACTAATTGTAAAAAATGAACCGTTTATTTTCCAGACTGATATGCAGTTTAAAAAAGAGTGGTCATTGATCTCATGGCACTGTACCAGGGACTGGTTGGTTCTAATAATTAAAACAGCAACCAGAATCACACAAGAACTTAAAATAGAGATCGGAAAAATCGAGGTCAAACTCAAAACGTATATGTCGACAGAGGACCTAAAGATCAGATTGGATGAATTGAACCAACAAATGACAGAATTCGAATTTACACTGAAGCAAAGTAAACTCAACAAATTGAGTAAGGACAAAGACAAATTTACACCGGAGGGAACCTACCCTTACACTAAGGCTGACTATGTATCCACGAAAAACGACACAGATAGTGATGGGTCGGACGGTAGCTCCACCGGTTCGAATTCCAGCGGTGGCAGAAGGAACCGCCCGAATAGAGGCGGGTGGAGACAAAGACGACAACAATTCCCAAGACAAAGGGGATGGAGGGGATACCCACCCCAGTACCCACAATTTATGGCACCCCCCCTTTCCAGCCTTTCCAGTTCAACCACCAACCGGATATACAGAGTTTCCCACAATGGAACCAAGACTTCAGTGGAGGTTTTTACGATCCACAGCCTTTTTTAGGCTCCCGCCCAGGGACACGGGGAAAGAACCGGAAGGGCAACAATGTCACATGGGAGTCGACAGACCAAGGGAACCCCAGACAAACCAGGAGCATGACAGGCTCCCTACCCAACCAGGCGTCAACCAGCAACCAGAGAGGGACTTAGTGGTGAATCTCACCTCCAAACCCTTGACGAATATCCAACGACAGGTACTAAACAAAGGTTTGGGATTCGTGCCGACACAAAAACCGGACATCTTCAAAGTTAACGTCGAAATGAAGGAATTTGTACGAAAATTAAAACTACAGGTCTTTTTCAGTGACAAACCTACACAAGCCGTGATGACAGACACTGGTCTGAGACCAAAATCGACCTTCACACCTCAGGACCCAACACTCCCCATCGAGCTACTCGCTTTTGAAAAGGCTGTTATGACGGATGTCAATAAATTGGATGTGTCATCCACACAAGTCTTCCACAACACGACTAAGGAGGAGCAACTTGCCTTAAAGAATTTATCTGGGGATACCAGCATAGTCATAAAACCAGCAGACAAAGGGGGAGCAATAGTATTACAGTCCACTGAGGACTATGACAATGAATGCATGCGCCTCCTATCAGACAGGCGTAACTACATGGTTCTACAACAGGATCCAACTGAACACCTCAGGGTAAAAATCGGAGGTATGATTGAGGAAGGTCTGACACACAATTGGCTGAGCAAGAAGGAAGGCGAATTCCTGGTGCAAAAGAAACCTCGCATTCCATATTTTTACAGTATCCCTAAAATACATAAGGACATTAAAAAACCTCCAGGTAGACCAATAGTCTCAGGCATTGGTTCTATTCTAGAACCACTGTCGAAGTTTGCGGACGCATTCCTGAGACCCCTGGTGCAGTCTACCAACACGTACCTAAAGGATACAAAGGCAGTATTACAACTTCTTCAGGAAATGACCTTTGACCCTCAAACCCAACTACTAATGTCCCTTGACGTGGAAAGTCTGTACACCAGCCTGCCCCATGATGAAACTTTGATGATCATTGAGGAAGTACTCTTTTCCACTCAATGGAAATACCAGACACCACGAAACTTAGTTCTGGAGTGTATTTCACTGGCCTTGCAGAAAAACTTTTTTCAGTACAAAACCACCATTTACCAACAATGCCATGGGACCAGCATGGGAAGCACCTTTGCTCCTAGCCTGGCTGGTCTCTATGTGCACCACCTCGAGACCAGTAAGATACTCCACGAACAGAACCCATACAGGTCAAATATAAAATGTTGGAAAAGATATATTGACGACATCCTGGTCATATGGCAAGGCGACCACCAGTCAGCGGAGCTCTTTTTGGAATGGCTGAACACCCAAAACACATTCCTGAAGTTCACGAGCACAATCTCAGACCAAACGTTGGTGTTCCTAGATCTCAACATCTATGCAGATGCGGGCATACTAAAAACAACCACCCATTTTAAGCCTACTTCCAGGAATTGCCTACTGAGGTACGATAGCTTTCACCCTCGGCACTTACGGGAAAACCTGCCCTATGGGCAGTTCTTACGCCTCAGGCGAAACTGCACTGATGTGTCTGATTTCAAGGAACAGGCGATCGACCTCAAAGACAAACTCAGACAAAGAGAATACCCAAACAGGATCATCAACAAAGCATTAAAAAGGGCAAGAAATAACAACAGAGAGTCATTACTGGAGGAACGAATAAAGGAACCTACTGTAAACAAAAGACCAATCTGTGTGACAACTTTCAATACAATGTCGAATGAAGTATCCAAAATTGTTAACAAACATTGGAGAATACTAACGAGTGGTGATCTGGATCTAGACAAACCAATGTTTGCCCACCGCAGAGGACGTAACCTCAGAGACATTTTGGTGCATACCAGACCTAAACCTATAACTACATCCTCTCAACCATCAATAGGGATTCAAGGTCACTTCCCGTGCGGTAATTGTAGCAGTTGTCATTTAACCGAAAAAAGCAAAAAACTCACCTTCCGCAATGGTTCGACATGGGAGCAACGGAGATTTACGAACTGTAACTCAAAAAACGTTATCTACCTCATAAAGTGCCCATGCAACCTTGAATATGTGGGAATGACAACACGAGCAATCAAAACACGATTGAATGAACATAAAAGCAATGTGCGATGTAAAAAAAGCACGACGAAAATGGCCACACATTTTCTCACAATGCAACATTGCGTCAACGATTTAAAATGGACAGTAATCGAACAATTGCCCACTGATGTTGGCCTTTTCCAAAAGGAACAAAGATGGGTGTTCCGTCTGGGCACCCACATCATTGGGCTTAATGATGATGTGCCCTGGAGCCAACTATCAGCATAATTATCACAGCAATACCTGTGCTGCAGTTCACACAGAAAAACATATTCCATTATTCTAAGTAATAGGATTTCAAAAGGGTTCCTTGTCACGATCGACTGTAATAAAATCTATACCATGGCTAAGGGAAATATACTGCCCCTGTGTTCAAAACCGCGGAACAATGCCGCTGTCCACACGCAGCATCATTCAACAGATAACTGAGACATCTCGTAACCATTTGGACCGCAATCGCGCTCCTTTGAAAAAACCCAGTGCGCTAGGGGTTTTCCGCGCATGCGCGAAGGATTAGACAACAAGCCCTCGAACTGCGCATGCGCAAAGATGTAGCGGCGCACAGGGACACTAACTCGACCAGACAGACGCTGATCCTATGCTAACGCAGCAGGAACATACGATCGCCCTGTATGGCTGGCATGAGGAAGACCCATACATGGTGACACTCCCGTTTCCGCCCAATTAACGAAACAGAGTATAAATACCCATGTTCCTCGCATGACTCCACACCAGCGGAGTAGCGCGAGGGGTAAGGCGGTGATCAGAGTGTCCAGACCTTGTGAGTATATCATCCAGGAAAGAACATCCTACAAGATATCCATTTTTACCTCAAAAGTAAGTGAGATTGAAATGTAAATTACAGCTACATTATTCTCTACTACAGATAGCCATTGAGCAGCACCCCAACGCGCTGTTCATGAAGCCCACCAACCAGGCTTCACAAGTATGAGTACAACTGGCAGTAAAATCCTAGTTTTATGTGTTTTATGTTGTATGTGGTGTTAGTCCGTTTTTACTAGCTTATTAACAAGCAAATGGTGTGGTTCCAGGCGACTGCGCCTTGCAACTACCCGCTACATGGGTAACCATTAGTCTTTTGGTTTTTGTCTTTCTGCAGGTCATTGCACTTGCAGCAGACCGCTGTAGGCACACTTAGCCTATTCCTACAAAAAAAAAATTCACTTTTTTGTAAATAATTACACTTTTTCTGTAGAAGAAGACGTGAGTAGGGAAGGGAGTTTGTGCCCCTGTCCTGAAGAAGGAGCCTGTCTCCGAAACATGTCGACAACATAGCACACCAGAGATCCTGTTCATTAACATAACAGGTTGATCTCGCCCTGCACTTATTTTTAATAGTACCAGCCAGAGTTCGGAATAAAACTTTTTTTCACTCAAGCGCCAGGTATTTTTTTAAAATTTTCCTTCACCACGTTCCCTACTCACCTTAATCACATACCCCACACACTGTACACAACACATAGCCAACCTGAAAGTGCTCCCGCGTATCCGTAGGTCGCAGCACGCCGCATCCCGATAGAGGGGTGCGAAGACCCCAATGATGAAGCATGACACCAAGGGGCCTTTTGGTGTGTGAGGGGTATTTTATCAAACACTGAGTGCTTCAATACCCATTGATCACTCTTCCCCTTTTCCCCCCTGATGTTGGATTTCTTTTGTTTATTTAAGTATCATAGTGGAGCGCAAATCCAACAATTAGCTCTACCTCCCTTTTTTGGTTTAATCTATAGTCTAGGCAGCGTGCAGCTGCGGGAGTAACCCAACCACACCCCACAACATAATCACATACACTAGGTAACTGTAGGCCACAGCGGTCTCTCAGAAATGGAGGATGAACACGGCTTAACCTTCGGTGAGGATGAAATTGACAGGATCTTGGCAGCAGTAAACCCTTTTGAGGGCCTCACTAACCCTGAAACCGGCCCCAACATAGATGACTGGAACGAATTGGTAAAATTAAGACGAAACCAAATAAAGGCAGCTTTACACGGTTTGATAATGACAGGATACCTGAGGAACAAGATGGGACCAGCTGGACTAATTGTAAAAAATGAACCGTTTATTTTCCAGACTGATATGCAGTTTAAAAAAGAGTGGTCATTGATCTCATGGCACTGTACCAGGGACTGGTTGGTTCTAATAATTAAAACAGCAACCAGAATCACACAAGAACTTAAAATAGAGATCGGAAAAATCGAGGTCAAACTCAAAACGTATATGTCGACAGAGGACCTAAAGATCAGATTGGATGAATTGAACCAACAAATGACAGAATTCGAATTTACACTGAAGCAAAGTAAACTCAACAAATTGAGTAAGGACAAAGACAAATTTACACCGGAGGGAACCTACCCTTACACTAAGGCTGACTATGTATCCACGAAAAACGACACAGATAGTGATGGGTCGGACGGTAGCTCCACCGGTTCGAATTCCAGCGGTGGCAGAAGGAACCGCCCGAATAGAGGCGGGTGGAGACAAAGACGACAACAATTCCCAAGACAAAGGGGATGGAGGGGATACCCACCCCAGTACCCACAATTTATGGCACCCCCCCCTTTCCAGCCTTTCCAGTTCAACCACCAACCGGATATACAGAGTTTCCCACAATGGAACCAAGACTTCAGTGGAGGTTTTTACGATCCACAGCCTTTTTTAGGCTCCCGCCCAGGGACACGGGGAAAGAACCGGAAGGGCAACAATGTCACATGGGAGTCGACAGACCAAGGGAACCCCAGACAAACCAGGAGCATGACAGGCTCCCTACCCAACCAGGCGTCAACCAGCAACCAGAGAGGGACTTAGTGGTGAATCTCACCTCCAAACCCTTGACGAATATCCAACGACAGGTACTAAACAAAGGTTTGGGATTCGTGCCGACACAAAAACCGGACATCTTCAAAGTTAACGTCGAAATGAAGGAATTTGTACGAAAATTAAAACTACAGGTCTTTTTCAGTGACAAACCTACACAAGCCGTGATGACAGACACTGGTCTGAGACCAAAATCGACCTTCACACCTCAGGACCCAACACTCCCCATCGAGCTACTCGCTTTTGAAAAGGCTGTTATGACGGATGTCAATAAATTGGATGTGTCATCCACACAAGTCTTCCACAACACGACTAAGGAGGAGCAACTTGCCTTAAAGAATTTATCTGGGGATACCAGCATAGTCATAAAACCAGCAGACAAAGGGGGAGCAATAGTATTACAGTCCACTGAGGACTATGACAATGAATGCATGCGCCTCCTATCAGACAGGCGTAACTACATGGTTCTACAACAGGATCCAACTGAACACCTCAGGGTAAAAATCGGAGGTATGATTGAGGAAGGTCTGACACACAATTGGCTGAGCAAGAAGGAAGGCGAATTCCTGGTGCAAAAGAAACCTCGCATTCCATATTTTTACAGTATCCCTAAAATACATAAGGACATTAAAAAACCTCCAGGTAGACCAATAGTCTCAGGCATTGGTTCTATTCTAGAACCACTGTCGAAGTTTGCGGACGCATTCCTGAGACCCCTGGTGCAGTCTACCAACACGTACCTAAAGGATACAAAGGCAGTATTACAACTTCTTCAGGAAATGACCTTTGACCCTCAAACCCAACTACTAATGTCCCTTGACGTGGAAAGTCTGTACACCAGCCTGCCCCATGATGAAACTTTGATGATCATTGAGGAAGTACTCTTTTCCACTCAATGGAAATACCAGACACCACGAAACTTAGTTCTGGAGTGTATTTCACTGGCCTTGCAGAAAAACTTTTTTCAGTACAAAACCACCATTTACCAACAATGCCATGGGACCAGCATGGGAAGCACCTTTGCTCCTAGCCTGGCTGGTCTCTATGTGCACCACCTCGAGACCAGTAAGATACTCCACGAACAGAACCCATACAGGTCAAATATAAAATGTTGGAAAAGATATATTGACGACATCCTGGTCATATGGCAAGGCGACCACCAGTCAGCGGAGCTCTTTTTGGAATGGCTGAACACCCAAAACACATTCCTGAAGTTCACGAGCACAATCTCAGACCAAACGTTGGTGTTCCTAGATCTCAACATCTATGCAGATGCGGGCATACTAAAAACAACCACCCATTTTAAGCCTACTTCCAGGAATTGCCTACTGAGGTACGATAGCTTTCACCCTCGGCACTTACGGGAAAACCTGCCCTATGGGCAGTTCTTACGCCTCAGGCGAAACTGCACTGATGTGTCTGATTTCAAGGAACAGGCGATCGACCTCAAAGACAAACTCAGACAAAGAGAATACCCAAACAGGATCATCAACAAAGCATTAAAAAGGGCAAGAAATAACAACAGAGAGTCATTACTGGAGGAACGAATAAAGGAACCTACTGTAAACAAAAGACCAATCTGTGTGACAACTTTCAATACAATGTCGAATGAAGTATCCAAAATTGTTAACAAACATTGGAGAATACTAACGAGTGGTGATCTGGATCTAGACAAACCAATGTTTGCCCACCGCAGAGGACGTAACCTCAGAGACATTTTGGTGCATACCAGACCTAAACCTATAACTACATCCTCTCAACCATCAATAGGGATTCAAGGTCACTTCCCGTGCGGTAATTGTAGCAGTTGTCATTTAACCGAAAAAAGCAAAAAACTCACCTTCCGCAATGGTTCGACATGGGAGCAACGGAGATTTACGAACTGTAACTCAAAAAACGTTATCTACCTCATAAAGTGCCCATGCAACCTTGAATATGTGGGAATGACAACACGAGCAATCAAAACACGATTGAATGAACATAAAAGCAATGTGCGATGTAAAAAAAGCACGACGAAAATGGCCACGCATTTTCTCATAATGCAACATTGCGTCAACGATTTAAAATGGACAGTAATCGAACAATTGCCCACTGATGTTGGCCTTTTCCAAAAGGAACAAAGATGGGTGTTCCGTCTGGGCACCCACATCATTGGGCTTAATGATGATGTGCCCTGGAGCCAACTATCAGCATAATTATCACAGCAATACCTGTGCTGCAGTTCACACAGAAAAACATATTCCATTATTCTAAGTAATAGGATTTCAAAAGGGTTCCTTGTCACGATCGACTGTAATAAAATCTATACCATGGCTAAGGGAAATATACTGCCCCTGTGTTCAAAACCGCGGAACAATGCCGCTGTCCACACGCAGCATCATTCAACAGATAACTGAGACATCTCGTAACCATTTGGACCGCAATCGCGCTCCTTTGAAAAAACCCAGTGCGCTAGGGGTTTTCCGCGCATGCGCGAAGGATTAGACAACAAGCCCTCGAACTGCGCATGCGCAAAGATGTAGCGGCGCACAGGGACACTAACTCGACCAGACAGACGCTGATCCTATGCTAACGCAGCAGGAACATACGATCGCCCTGTATGGCTGGCATGAGGAAGACCCATACATGGTGACACTCCCGTTTCCGCCCAATTAACGAAACAGAGTATAAATACCCATGTTCCTCGCATGACTCCACACCAGCGGAGTAGCGCGAGGGGTAAGGCGGTGATCAGAGTGTCCAGACCTTGTGAGTATATCATCCAGGAAAGAACATCCTACAAGATATCCATTTCTACCTCAAAAGTAAGTGAGATTGAAATGTAAATTACAGCTACATTATTCTCTACTACAGATAGCCATTGGAGCAGCACCCCAACGCGCTGTTCATGAAGCCCACCAACCAGGCTTCACAAGTATGAGTACAACTGGCAGTAAAATCCTAGTTTTATGTGTTTTATGTTGTATGTGGTGTTAGTCCGTTTTTACTAGCTTATTAACAAGCAAATGGTGTGGTTCCAGGCGACTGCGCCTTGCAACTACCCGCTACATGGGTAACCATTAGTCTTTTGGTTTTTGTCTTTCTGCAGGTCATTGCACTTGCAGCAGACCGCTGTAGGCACACTTAGCCTATTCCTACAAAAAAAAAATCACTTTTTTGTAAATAATTACACTTTTTCTGTAGAAGAAGACGTGAGTAGGGAAGGGAGTTTGTGCCCCTGTCCTGAAGAAGGAGCCTGTCTCCGAAACATGTCGACAACATAGCACACCAGAGATCCTGTTCATTAACATAACAGGTTGATCTCGCCCTGCACTTATTTTTAATAGTACCAGCCAGAGTTCGGAATAAAACTTTTTTTCACTCAAGCGCCAGGTATTTTTTTTAAATTTTCCTTCACCACGTTCCCTACTCACCTTAATCACATACCCCACACACTGTACACAACACATAGCCAACCTGAAAGTGCTCCCGCGTATCCGTAGGTCGCAGCACGCCGCATCCCGATAGAGGGGTGCGAAGACCCCAATGATGAAGCATGACACCAAGGGGCCTCTTGGTGTGTGAGGGGTATTTTATCAAACACTGAGTGCTTCAATACCCATTGATCACTCTTCCCCTTTTCCCCCCTGATGTTGGATTTCTTTTGTTTATTTAAGTATCATAGTGGAGCGCAAATCCAACAATTAGCTCTACCTCCCTTTTTTGGTTTAATCTATAGTCTAGGCAGCGTGCAGCTGCAGGAGTAACCCAACCACACCCCACAACATAATCACATACACTAGGTAACTGTAGGCCACAGCGGTCTCTCAGAAATGGAGGATGAACACGGCTTAACCTTCGGTGAGGATGAAATTGACAGGATCTTGGCAGCAGTAAACCCTTTTGAGGGCCTCACTAACCCTGAAACCGGCCCCAACATAGATGACTGGAACGAATTGGTAAAATTAAGACGAAACCAAATAAAGGCAGCTTTACACGGTTTGATAATGACAGGATACCTGAGGAACAAGATGGGACCAGCTGGACTAATTGTAAAAAATGAACCGTTTATTTTCCAGACTGATATGCAGTTTAAAAAAGAGTGGTCATTGATCTCATGGCACTGTACCAGGGACTGGTTGGTTCTAATAATTAAAACAGCAACCAGAATCACACAAGAACTTAAAATAGAGATCGGAAAAATCGAGGTCAAACTCAAAACGTATATGTCGACAGAGGACCTAAAGATCAGATTGGATGAATTGAACCAACAAATGACAGAATTCGAATTTACACTGAAGCAAAGTAAACTCAACAAATTGAGTAAGGACAAAGACAAATTTACACCGGAGGGAACCTACCCTTACACTAAGGCTGACTATGTATCCACGAAAAACGACACAGATAGTGATGGGTCGGACGGTAGCTCCACCGGTTCGAATTCCAGCGGTGGCAGAAGGAACCGCCCGAATAGAGGCGGGTGGAGACAAAGACGACAACAATTCCCAAGACAAAGGGGATGGAGGGGATACCCACCCCAGTACCCACAATTTATGGCACCCCCCCCTTTCCAGCCTTTCCAGTTCAACCACCAACCGGATATACAGAGTTTCCCACAATGGAACCAAGACTTCAGTGGAGGTTTTTACGATCCACAGCCTTTTTTAGGCTCCCGCCCAGGGACACGGGGAAAGAACCGGAAGGGCAACAATGTCACATGGGAGTCGACAGACCAAGGGAACCCCAGACAAACCAGGAGCATGACAGGCTCCCTACCCAACCAGGCGTCAACCAGCAACCAGAGAGGGACTTAGTGGTGAATCTCACCTCCAAACCCTTGACGAATATCCAACGACAGGTACTAAACAAAGGTTTGGGATTCGTGCCGACACAAAAACCGGACATCTTCAAAGTTAACGTCGAAATGAAGGAATTTGTACGAAAATTAAAACTACAGGTCTTTTTCAGTGACAAACCTACACAAGCCGTGATGACAGACACTGGTCTGAGACCAAAATCGACCTTCACACCTCAGGACCCAACACTCCCCATCGAGCTACTCGCTTTTGAAAAGGCTGTTATGACGGATGTCAATAAATTGGATGTGTCATCCACACAAGTCTTCCACAACACGACTAAGGAGGAGCAACTTGCCTTAAAGAATTTATCTGGGGATACCAGCATAGTCATAAAACCAGCAGACAAAGGGGGAGCAATAGTATTACAGTCCACTGAGGACTATGACAATGAATGCATGCGCCTCCTATCAGACAGGCGTAACTACATGGTTCTACAACAGGATCCAACTGAACACCTCAGGGTAAAAATCGGAGGTATGATTGAGGAAGGTCTGACACACAATTGGCTGAGCAAGAAGGAAGGCGAATTCCTGGTGCAAAAGAAACCTCGCATTCCATATTTTTACAGTATCCCTAAAATACATAAAGACATTAAAAAACCTCCAGGTAGACCAATAGTCTCAGGCATTGGTTCTATTCTAGAACCACTGTCGAAGTTTGCGGACGCATTCCTGAGACCCCTGGTGCAGTCTACCAACACGTACCTAAAGGATACAAAGGCAGTATTACAACTTCTTCAGGAAATGACCTTTGACCCTCAAACCCAACTACTAATGTCCCTTGACGTGGAAAGTCTGTACACCAGCCTGCCCCATGATGAAACTTTGATGATCATTGAGGAAGTACTCTTTTCCACTCAATGGAAATACCAGACACCACGAAACTTAGTTCTGGAGTGTATTTTACTGGCCTTGCAGAAAAACTTTTTTCAGTACAAAACCACCATTTACCAACAATGCCATGGGACCAGCATGGGAAGCACCTTTGCTCCTAGCCTGGCTGGTCTCTATGTGCACCACCTCGAGACCAGTAAGATACTCCACGAACAGAACCCATACAGGTCAAATATAAAATGTTGGAAAAGATATATTGACGACATCCTGGTCATATGGCAAGGCGACCACCAGTCAGCGGAGCTCTTTTTGGAATGGCTGAACACCCAAAACACATTCCTGAAGTTCACGAGCACAATCTCAGACCAAACGTTGGTGTTCCTAGATCTCAACATCTATGCAGATGCGGGCATACTAAAAACAACCACCCATTTTAAGCCTACTTCCAGGAATTGCCTACTGAGGTACGATAGCTTTCACCCTCGGCACTTACGGGAACACCTGCCCTATGGGCAGTTCTTACGCCTCAGGCGAAACTGCACTGATGTGTCTGATTTCAAGGAACAGGCGATCGACCTCAAAGACAAACTCAGACAAAGAGAATACCCAAACAGGATCATCAACAAAGCATTAAAAAGGGCAAGAAATAACAACAGAGAGTCATTACTGGAGGAACGAATAAAGGAACCTACTGTAAACAAAAGACCAATCTGTGTGACAACTTTCAATACAATGTCGAATGAAGTATCCAAAATTGTTAACAAACATTGGAGAATACTAACGAGTGGTGATCTGGATCTAGACAAACCAATGTTTGCCCACCGCAGAGGACGTAACCTCAGAGACATTTTGGTGCATACCAGACCTAAACCTATAACTACATCCTCTCAACCATCAATAGGGATTCAAGGTCACTTCCCGTGCGGTAATTGTAGCAGTTGTCATTTAACCGAAAAAAGCAAAAAACTCACCTTCCGCAATGGTTCGACATGGGAGCAACGGAGATTTACGAACTGTAACTCAAAAAACGTTATCTACCTCATAAAGTGCCCATGCAACCTTGAATATGTGGGAATGACAACACGAGCAATCAAAACACGATTGAATGAACATAAAAGCAATGTGCGATGTAAAAAAAGCACGACGAAAATGGCCACACATTTTCTCACAATGCAACATTGCGTCAACGATTTAAAATGGACAGTAATCGAACAATTGCCCACTGATGTTGGCCTTTTCCAAAAGGAACAAAGATGGGTGTTCCGTCTGGGCACCCACATCATTGGGCTTAATGATGATGTGCCCTGGAGCCAACTATCAGCATAATTATCACAGCAATACCTGTGCTGCAGTTCACACAGAAAAACATATTCCATTATTCTAAGTAATAGGATTTCAAAAGGGTTCCTTGTCACGATCGACTGTAATAAAATCTATACCATGGCTAAGGGAAATATACTGCCCCTGTGTTCAAAACCGCGGAACAATGCCGCTGTCCACACGCAGCATCATTCAACAGATAACTGAGACATCTCGTAACCATTTGGACCGCAATCGCGCTCCTTTGAAAAAACCCAGTGCGCTAGGGGTTTTCCGCGCATGCGCGAAGGATTAGACAACAAGCCCTCGAACTGCGCATGCGCAAAGATGTAGCGGCGCACAGGGACACTAACTCGACCAGACAGACGCTGATCCTATGCTAACGCAGCAGGAACATACGATCGCCCTGTATGGCTGGCATGAGGAAGACCCATACATGGTGACACTCCCGTTTCCGCCCAATTAACGAAACAGAGTATAAATACCCATGTTCCTCGCATGACTCCACACCAGCGGAGTAGCGCGAGGGGTAAGGCGGTGATCAGAGTGTCCAGACCTTGTGAGTATATCATCCAGGAAAGAACATCCTACAAGATATCCATTTTTACCTCAAAAGTAAGTGAGATTGAAATGTAAATTACAGCTACATTATTCTCTACTACAGATAGCCATTGAGCAGCACCCCAACGCGCTGTTCATGAAGCCCACCAACCAGGCTTCACAAGTATGAGTACAACTGGCAGTAAAATCCTAGTTTTATGTGTTTTATGTTGTATGTGGTGTTAGTCCGTTTTTACTAGCTTATTAACAAGCAAATGGTGTGGTTCCAGGCGACTGCGCCTTGCAACTACCCGCTACATGGGTAACCATTAGTCTTTTGGTTTTTGTCTTTCTGCAGGTCATTGCACTTGCAGCAGACCGCTGTAGGCACACTTAGCCTATTCCTACAAAAAAAAATTCACTTTTTTGTAAATAATTACACTTTTTCTGTAGAAGAAGACGTGAGTAGGGAAGGGAGTTTGTGCCCCTGTCCTGAAGAAGGAGCCTGTCTCCGAAACATGTCGACAACATAGCACACCAGAGATCCTGTTCATTAACATAACAGGTTGATCTCGCCCTGCACTTATTTTTAATAGTACCAGCCAGAGTTCGGAATAAAACTTTTTTTCACTCAAGCGCCAGGTATTTTTTTAAAATTTTCCTTCACCACGTTCCCTACTCACCTTAATCACATACCCCACACACTGTACACAACACATAGCCAACCTGAAAGTGCTCCCGCGTATCCGTAGGTCGCAGCACGCCGCATCCCGATAGAGGGGTGCGAAGACCCCAATGATGAAGCATGACACCAAGGGGCCTTTTGGTGTGTGAGGGGTATTTTATCAAACACTGAGTGCTTCAATACCCATTGATCACTCTTCCCCTTTTCCCCCCTGATGTTGGATTTCTTTTGTTTATTTAAGTATCATAGTGGAGCGCAAATCCAACAATTAGCTCTACCTCCCTTTTTTGGTTTAATCTATAGTCTAGGCAGCGTGCAGCTGCGGGAGTAACCCAACCACACCCCACAACATAATCACATACACTAGGTAACTGTAGGCCACAGCGGTCTCTCAGAAATGGAGGATGAACACGGCTTAACCTTCGGTGAGGATGAAATTGACAGGATCTTGGCAGCAGTAAACCCTTTTGAGGGCCTCACTAACCCTGAAACCGGCCCCAACATAGATGACTGGAACGAATTGGTAAAATTAAGACGAAACCAAATAAAGGCAGCTTTACACGGTTTGATAATGACAGGATACCTAAGGAACAAGATGGGACCAGCTGGACTAATTGTAGAAAATGAACCGTTTATTTTCCAGACTGATATGCAGTTTAAAAAAGAGTGGTCATTCATCTCATGGCACTGTACCAGGGACTGGTTGGTTCTAATAATTAAAACAGCAACCAGAATCACACAAGAACTTAAAATAGAGATCGGAAAAATCGAGGTCAAACTCAAAACGTATATGTCGACAGAGGACCTAAAGATCAGATTGGATGAATTGAACCAACAAATGACAGAATTCGAATTTACACTGAAGCAAAGTAAACTCAACAAATTGAGGAAGGACAAAGACAAATTTACACCGGAGGGAACCTACCCTTACACTAAGGCTGACTATGTATCCACGAAAAACGACACAGATAGTGATGGGTCGGACGGTAGCTCCACCGGTTCGAATTCCAGCGGTGGCAGAAGGAACCGCCCGAATAGAGGCGGGTGGAGACAAAGACGACAACAATTCCCAAGACAAAGGGGATGGAGGGGATACCCACCCCAGTACCCACAATTTATGGCACCCCCCCCTTTCCAGCCTTTCCAGTTCAACCACCAACCGGATATACAGAGTTTCCCACAATGGAACCAAGACTTCAGTGGAGGTTTTTACGATCCACAGCCTTTTTTAGGCTCCCGCCCAGGGACACGGGGAAAGAACCGGAAGGGCAACAATGTCACATGGGAGTCGACAGACCAAGGGAACCCCAGACAAACCAGGAGCATGACAGGCTCCCTACCCAACCAGGCGTCAACCAGCAACCAGAGAGGGACTTAGTGGTGAATCTCACCTCCAAACCCTTGACGAATATCCAACGACAGGTACTAAACAAAGGTTTGGGATTCGTGCCGACACAAAAACCGGACATCTTCAAAGTTAACGTCGAAATGAAGGAATTTGTACGAAAATTAAAACTACAGGTCTTTTTCAGTGACAAACCTACACAAGCCGTGATGACAGACACTGGTCTGAGACCAAAATCGACCTTCACACCTCAGGACCCAACACTCCCCATCGAGCTACTCGCTTTTGAAAAGGCTGTTATGACGGATGTCAATAAATTGGATGTGTCATCCACACAAGTCTTCCACAACACGACTAAGGAGGAGCAACTTGCCTTAAAGAATTTATCTGGGGATACCAGCATAGTCATAAAACCAGCAGACAAAGGGGGAGCAATAGTATTACAGTCCACTGAGGACTATGACAATGAATGCATGCGCCTCCTATCAGACAGGCGTAACTACATGGTTCTACAACAGGATCCAACTGAACACCTCAGGGTAAAAATCGGAGGTATGATTGAGGAAGGTCTGACACACAATTGGCTGAGCAAGAAGGAAGGCGAATTCCTGGTGCAAAAGAAACCTCGCATTCCATATTTTTACAGTATCCCTAAAATACATAAGGACATTAAAAAACCTCCAGGTAGACCAATAGTCTCAGGCATTGGTTCTATTCTAGAACCACTGTCGAAGTTTGCGGACGCATTCCTGAGACCCCTGGTGCAGTCTACCAACACGTACCTAAAGGATACAAAGGCAGTATTACAACTTCTTCAGGAAATGACCTTTGACCCTCAAACCCAACTACTAATGTCCCTTGACGTGGAAAGTCTGTACACCAGCCTGCCCCATGATGAAACTTTGATGATCATTGAGGAAGTACTCTTTTCCACTCAATGGAAATACCAGACACCACGAAACTTAGTTCTGGAGTGTATTTCACTGGCCTTGCAGAAAAACTTTTTTCAGTACAAAACCACCATTTACCAACAATGCCATGGGACCAGCATGGGAAGCACCTTTGCTCCTAGCCTGGCTGGTCTCTATGTGCACCACCTCGAGACCAGTAAGATACTCCACGAACAGAACCCATACAGGTCAAATATAAAATGTTGGAAAAGATATATTGACGACATCCTGGTCATATGGCAAGGCGACCACCAGTCAGCGGAGCTCTTTTTGGAATGGCTGAACACCCAAAACACATTCCTGAAGTTCACGAGCACAATCTCAGACCAAACGTTGGTGTTCCTAGATCTCAACATCTATGCAGATGCGGGCATACTAAAAACAACCACCCATTTTAAGCCTACTTCCAGGAATTGCCTACTGAGGTACGATAGCTTTCACCCTCGGCACTTACGGGAAAACCTGCCCTATGGGCAGTTCTTACGCCTCAGGCGAAACTGCACTGATGTGTCTGATTGCAAGGAACAGGCGATCGACCTCAAAGACAAACTCAGACAAAGAGAATACCCAAACAGGATCATCAACAAAGCATTAAAAAGGGCAAGAAATAACAACAGAGAGTCATTACTGGAGGAACGAATAAAGGAACCTACTGTAAACAAAAGACCAATCTGTGTGACAACTTTCAATACAATGTCGAATGAAGTATCCAAAATTGTTAACAAACATTGGAGAATACTAACGAGTGGTGATCTGGATCTAGACAAACCAATGTTTGCCCACCGCAGAGGACGTAACCTCAGAGACATTTTGGTGCATACCAGACCTAAACCTATAACTACATCCTCTCAACCATCAATAGGGATTCAAGGTCACTTCCCGTGCGGTAATTGTAGCAGTTGTCATTTAACCGAAAAAAGCAAAAAACTCACCTTCCGCAATGGTTCGACATGGGAGCAACGGAGATTTACGAACTGTAACTCAAAAAACGTTATCTACCTCATAAAGTGCCCATGCAACCTTGAATATGTGGGAATGACAACACGAGCAATCAAAACACGATTGAATGAACATAAAAGCAATGTGCGATGTAAAAAAAGCACGACGAAAATGGCCACACATTTTCTCACAATGCAACATTGCGTCAACGATTTAAAATGGACAGTAATCGAACAATTGCCCACTGATGTTGGCCTTTTCCAAAAGGAACAAAGATGGGTGTTCCGTCTGGGCACCCACATCATTGGGCTTAATGATGATGTGCCCTGGAGCCAACTATCAGCATAATTATCACAGCAATACCTGTGCTGCAGTTCACACAGAAAAACATATTCCATTATTCTAAGTAATAGGATTTCAAAAGGGTTCCTTGTCACGATCGACTGTAATAAAATCTATACCATGGCTAAGGGAAATATACTGCCCCTGTGTTCAAAACCGCGGAACAATGCCGCTGTCCACACGCAGCATCATTCAACAGATAACTGAGACATCTCGTAACCATTTGGACCGCAATCGCGCTCCTTTGAAAAAACCCAGTGCGCTAGGGGTTTTCCGCGCATGCGCGAAGGATTAGACAACAAGCCCTCGAACTGCGCATGCGCAAAGATGTAGCGGCGCACAGGGACACTAACTCGACCAGACAGACGCTGATCCTATGCTAACGCAGCAGGAACATACGATCGCCCTGTATGGCTGGCATGAGGAAGACCCATACATGGTGACACTCCCGTTTCCGCCCAATTAACGAAACAGAGTATAAATACCCATGTTCCTCGCATGACTCCACACCAGCGGAGTAGCGCGAGGGGTAAGGCGGTGATCAGAGTGTCCAGACCTTGTGAGTATATCATCCAGGAAAGAACATCCTACAAGATATCCATTTCTACCTCAAAAGTAAGTGAGATTGAAATGTAAATTACAGCTACATTATTCTCTACTACAGATAGCCATTGAGCAGCACCCCAACGCGCTGTTCATGAAGCCCACCAACCAGGCTTCACAAGTATGAGTACAACTGGCAGTAAAATCCTAGTTTTATGTGTTTTATGTTGTATGTGGTGTTAGTCCGTTTTTACTAGCTTATTAACAAGCAAATGGTGTGGTTCCAGGCGACTGCGCCTTGCAACTACCCGCTACATGGGTAACCATTAGTCTTTTGGTTTTTGTCTTTCTGCAGGTCATTGCACTTGCAGCAGACCGCTGTAGGCACACTTAGCCTATTCCTACAAAAAAAAATTCACTTTTTTGTAAATAATTACACTTTTTCTGTAGAAGAAGACGTGAGTAGGGAAGGGAGTTTGTGCCCCTGTCCTGAAGAAGGAGCCTGTCTCCGAAACATGTCGACAACATAGCACACCAGAGATCCTGTTCATTAACATAACAGGTTGATCTCGCCCTGCACTTATTTTTAATAGTACCAGCCAGAGTTCGGAATAAAACTTTTTTTCACTCAAGCGCCAGGTATTTTTTTAAAATTTTCCTTCACCACGTTCCCTACTCACCTTAATCACATACCCCACACACTGTACACAACACATAGCCAACCTGAAAGTGCTCCCGCGTATCCGTAGGTCGCAGCACGCCGCATCCCGATAGAGGGGTGCGAAGACCCCAATGATGAAGCATGACACCAAGGGGCCTTTTGGTGTGTGAGGGGTATTTTATCAAACACTGAGTGCTTCAATACCCATTGATCACTCTTCCCCTTTTCCCCCCTGATGTTGGATTTCTTTTGTTTATTTAAGTATCATAGTGGAGCGCAAATCCAACAATTAGCTCTACCTCCCTTTTTTGGTTTAATCTATAGTCTAGGCAGCGTGCAGCTGCGGGAGTAACCCAACCACACCCCACAACATAATCACATACACTAGGTAACTGTAGGCCACAGCGGTCTCTCAGAAATGGAGGATGAACACGGCTTAACCTTCGGTGAGGATGAAATTGACAGGATCTTGGCAGCAGTAAACCCTTTTGAGGGCCTCACTAACCCTGAAACCGGCCCCAACATAGATGACTGGAACGAATTGGTAAAATTAAGACGAAACCAAATAAAGGCAGCTTTACACGGTTTGATAATGACAGGATACCTAAGGAACAAGATGGGACCAGCTGGACTAATTGTAGAAAATGAACCGTTTATTTTCCAGACTGATATGCAGTTTAAAAAAGAGTGGTCATTCATCTCATGGCACTGTACCAGGGACTGGTTGGTTCTAATAATTAAAACAGCAACCAGAATCACACAAGAACTTAAAATAGAGATCGGAAAAATCGAGGTCAAACTCAAAACGTATATGTCGACAGAGGACCTAAAGATCAGATTGGATGAATTGAACCAACAAATGACAGAATTCGAATTTACACTGAAGCAAAGTAAACTCAACAAATTGAGGAAGGACAAAGACAAATTTACACCGGAGGGAACCTACCCTTACACTAAGGCTGACTATGTATCCACGAAAAACGACACAGATAGTGATGGGTCGGACGGTAGCTCCACCGGTTCGAATTCCAGCGGTGGCAGAAGGAACCGCCCGAATAGAGGCGGGTGGAGACAAAGACGACAACAATTCCCAAGACAAAGGGGATGGAGGGGATACCCACCCCAGTACCCACAATTTATGGCACCCCCCCCTTTCCAGCCTTTCCAGTTCAACCACCAACCGGATATACAGAGTTTCCCACAATGGAACCAAGACTTCAGTGGAGGTTTTTACGATCCACAGCCTTTTTTAGGCTCCCGCCCAGGGACACGGGGAAAGAACCGGAAGGGCAACAATGTCACATGGGAGTCGACAGACCAAGGGAACCCCAGACAAACCAGGAGCATGACAGGCTCCCTACCCAACCAGGCGTCAACCAGCAACCAGAGAGGGACTTAGTGGTGAATCTCACCTCCAAACCCTTGACGAATATCCAACGACAGGTACTAAACAAAGGTTTGGGATTCGTGCCGACACAAAAACCGGACATCTTCAAAGTTAACGTCGAAATGAAGGAATTTGTACGAAAATTAAAACTACAGGTCTTTTTCAGTGACAAACCTACACAAGCCGTGATGACAGACACTGGTCTGAGACCAAAATCGACCTTCACACCTCAGGACCCAACACTCCCCATCGAGCTACTCGCTTTTGAAAAGGCTGTTATGACGGATGTCAATAAATTGGATGTGTCATCCACACAAGTCTTCCACAACACGACTAAGGAGGAGCAACTTGCCTTAAAGAATTTATCTGGGGATACCAGCATAGTCATAAAACCAGCAGACAAAGGGGGAGCAATAGTATTACAGTCCACTGAGGACTATGACAATGAATGCATGCGCCTCCTATCAGACAGGCGTAACTACATGGTTCTACAACAGGATCCAACTGAACACCTCAGGGTAAAAATCGGAGGTATGATTGAGGAAGGTCTGACACACAATTGGCTGAGCAAGAAGGAAGGCGAATTCCTGGTGCAAAAGAAACCTCGCATTCCATATTTTTACAGTATCCCTAAAATACATAAGGACATTAAAAAACCTCCAGGTAGACCAATAGTCTCAGGCATTGGTTCTATTCTAGAACCACTGTCGAAGTTTGCGGACGCATTCCTGAGACCCCTGGTGCAGTCTACCAACACGTACCTAAAGGATACAAAGGCAGTATTACAACTTCTTCAGGAAATGACCTTTGACCCTCAAACCCAACTACTAATGTCCCTTGACGTGGAAAGTCTGTACACCAGCCTGCCCCATGATGAAACTTTGATGATCATTGAGGAAGTACTCTTTTCCACTCAATGGAAATACCAGACACCACGAAACTTAGTTCTGGAGTGTATTTCACTGGCCTTGCAGAAAAACTTTTTTCAGTACAAAACCACCATTTACCAACAATGCCATGGGACCAGCATGGGAAGCACCTTTGCTCCTAGCCTGGCTGGTCTCTATGTGCACCACCTCGAGACCAGTAAGATACTCCACGAACAGAACCCATACAGGTCAAATATAAAATGTTGGAAAAGATATATTGACGACATCCTGGTCATATGGCAAGGCGACCACCAGTCAGCGGAGCTCTTTTTGGAATGGCTGAACACCCAAAACACATTCCTGAAGTTCACGAGCACAATCTCAGACCAAACGTTGGTGTTCCTAGATCTCAACATCTATGCAGATGCGGGCATACTAAAAACAACCACCCATTTTAAGCCTACTTCCAGGAATTGCCTACTGAGGTACGATAGCTTTCACCCTCGGCACTTACGGGAAAACCTGCCCTATGGGCAGTTCTTACGCCTCAGGCGAAACTGCACTGATGTGTCTGATTGCAAGGAACAGGCGATCGACCTCAAAGACAAACTCAGACAAAGAGAATACCCAAACAGGATCATCAACAAAGCATTAAAAAGGGCAAGAAATAACAACAGAGAGTCATTACTGGAGGAACGAATAAAGGAACCTACTGTAAACAAAAGACCAATCTGTGTGACAACTTTCAATACAATGTCGAATGAAGTATCCAAAATTGTTAACAAACATTGGAGAATACTAACGAGTGGTGATCTGGATCTAGACAAACCAATGTTTGCCCACCGCAGAGGACGTAACCTCAGAGACATTTTGGTGCATACCAGACCTAAACCTATAACTACATCCTCTCAACCATCAATAGGGATTCAAGGTCACTTCCCGTGCGGTAATTGTAGCAGTTGTCATTTAACCGAAAAAAGCAAAAAACTCACCTTCCGCAATGGTTCGACATGGGAGCAACGGAGATTTACGAACTGTAACTCAAAAAACGTTATCTACCTCATAAAGTGCCCATGCAACCTTGAATATGTGGGAATGACAACACGAGCAATCAAAACACGATTGAATGAACATAAAAGCAATGTGCGATGTAAAAAAAGCACGACGAAAATGGCCACACATTTTCTCACAATGCAACATTGCGTCAACGATTTAAAATGGACAGTAATCGAACAATTGCCCACTGATGTTGGCCTTTTCCAAAAGGAACAAAGATGGGTGTTCCGTCTGGGCACCCACATCATTGGGCTTAATGATGATGTGCCCTGGAGCCAACTATCAGCATAATTATCACAGCAATACCTGTGCTGCAGTTCACACAGAAAAACATATTCCATTATTCTAAGTAATAGGATTTCAAAAGGGTTCCTTGTCACGATCGACTGTAATAAAATCTATACCATGGCTAAGGGAAATATACTGCCCCTGTGTTCAAAACCGCGGAACAATGCCGCTGTCCACACGCAGCATCATTCAACAGATAACTGAGACATCTCGTAACCATTTGGACCGCAATCGCGCTCCTTTGAAAAAACCCAGTGCGCTAGGGGTTTTCCGCGCATGCGCGAAGGATTAGACAACAAGCCCTCGAACTGCGCATGCGCAAAGATGTAGCGGCGCACAGGGACACTAACTCGACCAGACAGACGCTGATCCTATGCTAACGCAGCAGGAACATACGATCGCCCTGTATGGCTGGCATGAGGAAGACCCATACATGGTGACACTCCCGTTTCCGCCCAATTAACGAAACAGAGTATAAATACCCATGTTCCTCGCATGACTCCACACCAGCGGAGTAGCGCGAGGGGTAAGGCGGTGATCAGAGTGTCCAGACCTTGTGAGTATATCATCCAGGAAAGAACATCCTACAAGATATCCATTTCTACCTCAAAAGTAAGTGAGATTGAAATGTAAATTACAGCTACATTATTCTCTACTACAGATAGCCATTGAGCAGCACCCCAACGCGCTGTTCATGAAGCCCACCAACCAGGCTTCACAAGTATGAGTACAACTGGCAGTAAAATCCTAGTTTTATGTGTTTTATGTTGTATGTGGTGTTAGTCCGTTTTTACTAGCTTATTAACAAGCAAATGGTGTGGTTCCAGGCGACTGCGCCTTGCAACTACCCGCTACATGGGTAACCATTAGTCTTTTGGTTTTTGTCTTTCTGCAGGTCATTGCACTTGCAGCAGACCGCTGTAGGCACACTTAGCCTATTCCTACAAAAAAAAATTCACTTTTTTGTAAATAATTACACTTTTTCTGTAGAAGAAGACGTGAGTAGGGAAGGGAGTTTGTGCCCCTGTCCTGAAGAAGGAGCCTGTCTCCGAAACATGTCGACAACATAGCACACCAGAGATCCTGTTCATTAACATAACAGGTTGATCTCGCCCTGCACTTATTTTTAATAGTACCAGCCAGAGTTCGGAATAAAACTTTTTTTCACTCAAGCGCCAGGTATTTTTTTAAAATTTTCCTTCACCACGTTCCCTACTCACCTTAATCACATACCCCACACACTGTACACAACACATAGCCAACCTGAAAGTGCTCCCGCGTATCCGTAGGTCGCAGCACGCCGCATCCCGATAGAGGGGTGCGAAGACCCCAATGATGAAGCATGACACCAAGGGGCCTTTTGGTGTGTGAGGGGTATTTTATCAAACACTGAGTGCTTCAATACCCATTGATCACTCTTCCCCTTTTCCCCCCTGATGTTGGATTTCTTTTGTTTATTTAAGTATCATAGTGGAGCGCAAATCCAACAATTAGCTCTACCTCCCTTTTTTGGTTTAATCTATAGTCTAGGCAGCGTGCAGCTGCGGGAGTAACCCAACCACACCCCACAACATAATCACATACACTAGGTAACTGTAGGCCACAGCGGTCTCTCAGAAATGGAGGATGAACACGGCTTAACCTTCGGTGAGGATGAAATTGACAGGATCTTGGCAGCAGTAAACCCTTTTGAGGGCCTCACTAACCCTGAAACCGGCCCCAACATAGATGACTGGAACGAATTGGTAAAATTAAGACGAAACCAAATAAAGGCAGCTTTACACGGTTTGATAATGACAGGATACCTGAGGAACAAGATGGGACCAGCTGGACTAATTGTAAAAAATGAACCGTTTATTTTCCAGACTGATATGCAGTTTAAAAAAGAGTGGTCATTGATCTCATGGCACTGTACCAGGGACTGGTTGGTTCTAATAATTAAAACAGCAACCAGAATCACACAAGAACTTAAAATAGAGATCGGAAAAATCGAGGTCAAACTCAAAACGTATATGTCGACAGAGGACCTAAAGATCAGATTGGATGAATTGAACCAACAAATGACAGAATTCGAATTTACACTGAAGCAAAGTAAACTCAACAAATTGAGTAAGGACAAAGACAAATTTACACCGGAGGGAACCTACCCTTACACTAAGGCTGACTATGTATCCACGAAAAACGACACAGATAGTGATGGGTCGGACGGTAGCTCCACCGGTTCGAATTCCAGCGGTGGCAGAAGGAACCGCCCGAATAGAGGCGGGTGGAGACAAAGACGACAACAATTCCCAAGACAAAGGGGATGGAGGGGATACCCACCCCAGTACCCACAATTTATGGCACCCCCCCCTTTCCAGCCTTTCCAGTTCAACCACCAACCGGATATACAGAGTTTCCCACAATGGAACCAAGACTTCAGTGGAGGTTTTTACGATCCACAGCCTTTTTTAGGCTCCCGCCCAGGGACACGGGGAAAGAACCGGAAGGGCAACAATGTCACATGGGAGTCGACAGACCAAGGGAACCCCAGACAAACCAGGAGCATGACAGGCTCCCTACCCAACCAGGCGTCAACCAGCAACCAGAGAGGGACTTAGTGGTGAATCTCACCTCCAAACCCTTGACGAATATCCAACGACAGGTACTAAACAAAGGTTTGGGATTCGTGCCGACACAAAAACCGGACATCTTCAAAGTTAACGTCGAAATGAAGGAATTTGTACGAAAATTAAAACTACAGGTCTTTTTCAGTGACAAACCTACACAAGCCGTGATGACAGACACTGGTCTGAGACCAAAATCGACCTTCACACCTCAGGACCCAACACTCCCCATCGAGCTACTCGCTTTTGAAAAGGCTGTTATGACGGATGTCAATAAATTGGATGTGTCATCCACACAAGTCTTCCACAACACGACTAAGGAGGAGCAACTTGCCTTAAAGAATTTATCTGGGGATACCAGCATAGTCATAAAACCAGCAGACAAAGGGGGAGCAATAGTATTACAGTCCACTGAGGACTATGACAATGAATGCATGCGCCTCCTATCAGACAGGCGTAACTACATGGTTCTACAACAGGATCCAACTGAACACCTCAGGGTAAAAATCGGAGGTATGATTGAGGAAGGTCTGACACACAATTGGCTGAGCAAGAAGGAAGGCGAATTCCTGGTGCAAAAGAAACCTCGCATTCCATATTTTTACAGTATCCCTAAAATACATAAGGACATTAAAAAACCTCCAGGTAGACCAATAGTCTCAGGCATTGGTTCTATTCTAGAACCACTGTCGAAGTTTGCGGACGCATTCCTGAGACCCCTGGTGCAGTCTACCAACACGTACCTAAAGGATACAAAGGCAGTATTACAACTTCTTCAGGAAATGACCTTTGACCCTCAAACCCAACTACTAATGTCCCTTGACGTGGAAAGTCTGTACACCAGCCTGCCCCATGATGAAACTTTGATGATCATTGAGGAAGTACTCTTTTCCACTCAATGGAAATACCAGACACCACGAAACTTAGTTCTGGAGTGTATTTCACTGGCCTTGCAGAAAAACTTTTTTCAGTACAAAACCACCATTTACCAACAATGCCATGGGACCAGCATGGGAAGCACCTTTGCTCCTAGCCTGGCTGGTCTCTATGTGCACCACCTCGAGACCAGTAAGATACTCCACGAACAGAACCCATACAGGTCAAATATAAAATGTTGGAAAAGATATATTGACGACATCCTGGTCATATGGCAAGGCGACCACCAGTCAGCGGAGCTCTTTTTGGAATGGCTGAACACCCAAAACACATTCCTGAAGTTCACGAGCACAATCTCAGACCAAACGTTGGTGTTCCTAGATCTCAACATCTATGCAGATGCGGGCATACTAAAAACAACCACCCATTTTAAGCCTACTTCCAGGAATTGCCTACTGAGGTACGATAGCTTTCACCCTCGGCACTTACGGGAAAACCTGCCCTATGGGCAGTTCTTACGCCTCAGGCGAAACTGCACTGATGTGTCTGATTTCAAGGAACAGGCGATCGACCTCAAAGACAAACTCAGACAAAGAGAATACCCAAACAGGATCATCAACAAAGCATTAAAAAGGGCAAGAAATAACAACAGAGAGTCATTACTGGAGGAACGAATAAAGGAACCTACTGTAAACAAAAGACCAATCTGTGTGACAACTTTCAATACAATGTCGAATGAAGTATCCAAAATTGTTAACAAACATTGGAGAATACTAACGAGTGGTGATCTGGATCTAGACAAACCAATGTTTGCCCACCGCAGAGGACGTAACCTCAGAGACATTTTGGTGCATACCAGACCTAAACCTATAACTACATCCTCTCAACCATCAATAGGGATTCAAGGTCACTTCCCGTGCGGTAATTGTAGCAGTTGTCATTTAACCGAAAAAAGCAAAAAACTCACCTTCCGCAATGGTTCGACATGGGAGCAACGGAGATTTACGAACTGTAACTCAAAAAACGTTATCTACCTCATAAAGTGCCCATGCAACCTTGAATATGTGGGAATGACAACACGAGCAATCAAAACACGATTGAATGAACATAAAAGCAATGTGCGATGTAAAAAAAGCACGACGAAAATGGCCACGCATTTTCTCACAATGCAACATTGCGTCAACGATTTAAAATGGACAGTAATCGAACAATTGCCCACTGATGTTGGCCTTTTCCAAAAGGAACAAAGATGGGTGTTCCGTCTGGGCACCCACATCATTGGGCTTAATGATGATGTGCCCTGGAGCCAACTATCAGCATAATTATCACAGCAATACCTGTGCTGCAGTTCACACAGAAAAACATATTCCATTATTCTAAGTAATAGGATTTCAAAAGGGTTCCTTGTCACGATCGACTGTAATAAAATCTATACCATGGCTAAGGGAAATATACTGCCCCTGTGTTCAAAACCGCGGAACAATGCCGCTGTCCACACGCAGCATCATTCAACAGATAACTGAGACATCTCGTAACCATTTGGACCGCAATCGCGCTCCTTTGAAAAAACCCAGTGCGCTAGGGGTTTTCCGCGCATGCGCGAAGGATTAGACAACAAGACCTCGAACTGCGCATGCGCAAAGATGTAGCGGCGCACAGGGACACTAACTCGACCAGACAGACGCTGATCCTATGCTAACGCAGCAGGAACATACGATCGCCCTGTATGGCTGGCATGAGGAAGACCCATACATGGTGACACTCCCGTTTCCGCCCAATTAACGAAACAGAGTATAAATACCCATGTTCCTCGCATGACTCCACACCAGCGGAGTAGCGCGAGGGGTAAGGCGGTGATCAGAGTGTCCAGACCTTGTGAGTATATCATCCAGGAAAGAACATCCTACAAGATATCCATTTCTACCTCAAAAGTAAGTGAGATTGAAATGTAAATTACAGCTACATTATTCTCTACTACAGATAGCCATTGGAGCAGCACCCCAACGCGCTGTTCATGAAGCCCACCAACCAGGCTTCACAAGTATGAGTACAACTGGCAGTAAAATCCTAGTTTTATGTGTTTTATGTTGTATGTGGTGTTAGTCCGTTTTTACTAGCTTATTAACAAGCAAATGGTGTGGTTCCAGGCGACTGCGCCTTGCAACTACCCGCTACATGGGTAACCATTAGTCTTTTGGTTTTTGTCTTTCTGCAGGTCATTGCACTTGCAGCAGACCGCTGTAGGCACACTTAGCCTATTCCTACAAAAAAAAATCACTTTTTTGTAAATAATTACACTTTTTCTGTAGAAGAAGACGTGAGTAGGGAAGGGAGTTTGTGCCCCTGTCCTGAAGAAGGAGCCTGTCTCCGAAACATGTCGACAACATAGCACACCAGAGATCCTGTTCATTAACATAACAGGTTGATCTCGCCCTGCACTTATTTTTAATAGTACCAGCCAGAGTTCGGAATAAAACTTTTTTTCACTCAAGCGCCAGGTATTTTTTTTAAATTTTCCTTCACCACGTTCCCTACTCACCTTAATCACATACCCCACACACTGTACACAACACATAGCCAACCTGAAAGTGCTCCCGCGTATCCGTAGGTCGCAGCACGCCGCATCCCGATAGAGGGGTGCGAAGACCCCAATGATGAAGCATGACACCAAGGGGCCTTTTGGTGTGTGAGGGGTATTTTATCAAACACTGAGTGCTTCAATACCCATTGATCACTCTTCCCCTTTTCCCCCCTGATGTTGGATTTCTTTTGTTTATTTAAGTATCATAGTGGAGCGCAAATCCAACAATTAGCTCTACCTCCCTTTTTTGGTTTAATCTATAGTCTAGGCAGCGTGCAGCTGCAGGAGTAACCCAACCACACCCCACAACATAATCACATACACTAGGTAACTGTAGGCCACAGCGGTCTCTCAGAAATGGAGGATGAACACGGCTTAACCTTCGGTGAGGATGAAATTGACAGGATCTTGGCAGCAGTAAACCCTTTTGAGGGCCTCACTAACCCTGAAACCGGCCCCAACATAGATGACTGGAACGAATTGGTAAAATTAAGACGAAACCAAATAAAGGCAGCTTTACACGGTTTGATAATGACAGGATACCTGAGGAACAAGATGGGACCAGCTGGACTAATTGTAAAAAATGAACCGTTTATTTTCCAGACTGATATGCAGTTTAAAAAAGAGTGGTCATTGATCTCATGGCACTGTACCAGGGACTGGTTGGTTCTAATAATTAAAACAGCAACCAGAATCACACAAGAACTTAAAATAGAGATCGGAAAAATCGAGGTCAAACTCAAAACGTATATGTCGACAGAGGACCTAAAGATCAGATTGGATGAATTGAACCAACAAATGACAGAATTCGAATTTACACTGAAGCAAAGTAAACTCAACAAATTGAGTAAGGACAAAGACAAATTTACACCGGAGGGAACCTACCCTTACACTAAGGCTGACTATGTATCCACGAAAAACGACACAGATAGTGATGGGTCGGACGGTAGCTCCACCGGTTCGAATTCCAGCGGTGGCAGAAGGAACCGCCCGAATAGAGGCGGGTGGAGACAAAGACGACAACAATTCCCAAGACAAAGGGGATGGAGGGGATACCCACCCCAGTACCCACAATTTATGGCACCCCCCCTTTCCAGCCTTTCCAGTTCAACCACCAACCGGATATACAGAGTTTCCCACAATGGAACCAAGACTTCAGTGGAGGTTTTTACGATCCACAGCCTTTTTTAGGCTCCCGCCCAGGGACACGGGGAAAGAACCGGAAGGGCAACAATGTCACATGGGAGTCGACAGACCAAGGGAACCCCAGACAAACCAGGAGCATGACAGGCTCCCTACCCAACCAGGCGTCAACCAGCAACCAGAGAGGGACTTAGTGGTGAATCTCACCTCCAAACCCTTGACGAATATCCAACGACAGGTACTAAACAAAGGTTTGGGATTCGTGCCGACACAAAAACCGGACATCTTCAAAGTTACCGTCGAAATGAAGGAATTTGTACGAAAATTAAAACTACAGGTCTTTTTCAGTGACAAACCTACACAAGCCGTGATGACAGACACTGGTCTGAGACCAAAATCGACCTTCACACCTCAGGACCCAACACTCCCCATCGAGCTACTCGCTTTTGAAAAGGCTGTTATGACGGATGTCAATAAATTGGATGTGTCATCCACACAAGTCTTCCACAACACGACTAAGGAGGAGCAACTTGCCTTAAAGAATTTATCTGGGGATACCAGCATAGTCATAAAACCAGCAGACAAAGGGGGAGCAATAGTATTACAGTCCACTGAGGACTATGACAATGAATGCATGCGCCTCCTATCAGACAGGCGTAACTACATGGTTCTACAACAGGATCCAACTGAACACCTCAGGGTAAAAATCGGAGGTATGAATGAGGAAGGTCTGACACACAATTGGCTGAGCAAGAAGGAAGGCGAATTCCTGGTGCAAAAGAAACCTCGCATTCCATATTTTTACAGTATCCCTAAAATACATAAAGACATTAAAAAACCTCCAGGTAGACCAATAGTCTCAGGCATTGGTTCTATTCTAGAACCACTGTCGAAGTTTGCGGACGCATTCCTGAGACCCCTGGTGCAGTCTACCAACACGTACCTAAAGGATACAAAGGCAGTATTACAACTTCTTCAGGAAATGACCTTTGACCCTCAAACCCAACTACTAATGTCCCTTGACGTGGAAAGTCTGTACACCAGCCTGCCCCATGATGAAACTTTGATGATCATTGAGGAAGTACTCTTTTCCACTCAATGGAAATACCAGACACCACGAAACTTAGTTCTGGAGTGTATTTTACTGGCCTTGCAGAAAAACTTTTTTCAGTACAAAACCACCATTTACCAACAATGCCATGGGACCAGCATGGTAAGCACCTTTGCTCCTAGCCTGGCTGGTCTCTATGTGCACCACCTCGAGACCAGTAAGATACTCCACGAACAGAACCCATACAGGTCAAATATAAAATGTTGGAAAAGATATATTGACGACATCCTGGTCATATGGCAAGGCGACCACCAGTCAGCGGAGCTCTTTTTGGAATGGCTGAACACCCAAAACACATTCCTGAAGTTCACGAGCACAATCTCAGACCAAACGTTGGTGTTCCTAGATCTCAACATCTATGCAGATGCGGGCATACTAAAAACAACCACCCATTTTAAGCCTACTTCCAGGAATTGCCTACTGAGGTACGATAGCTTTCACCCTCGGCACTTACGGGAAAACCTGCCCTATGGGCAGTTCTTACGCCTCAGGCGAAACTGCACTGATGTGTCTGATTTCAAGGAACAGGCGATCGACCTCAAAGACAAACTCAGACAAAGAGAATACCCAAACAGGATCATCAACAAAGCATTAAAAAGGGCAAGAAATAACAACAGAGAGTCATTACTGGAGGAACGAATAAAGGAACCTACTGTAAACAAAAGACCAATCTGTGTGACAACTTTCAATACAATGTCGAATGAAGTATCCAAAATTGTTAACAAACATTGGAGAATACTAACGAGTGGTGATCTGGATCTAGACAAACCAATGTTTGCCCACCGCAGAGGACGTAACCTCAGAGACATTTTGGTGCATACCAGACCTAAACCTATAACTACATCCTCTCAACCATCAATAGGGATTCAAGGTCACTTCCCGTGCGGTAATTGTAGCAGTTGTCATTTAACCGAAAAAAGCAAAAAACTCACCTTCCGCAATGGTTCGACATGGGAGCAACGGAGATTTACGAACTGTAACTCAAAAAACGTTATCTACCTCATAAAGTGCCCATGCAACCTTGAATATGTGGGAATGACAACACGAGCAATCAAAACACGATTGAATGAACATAAAAGCAATGTGCGATGTAAAAAAAGCACGACGAAAATGGCCACACATTTTCTCACAATGCAACATTGCGTCAACGATTTAAAATGGACAGTAATCGAACAATTGCCCACTGATGTTGGCCTTTTCCAAAAGGAACAAAGATGGGTGTTCCGTCTGGGCACCCACATCATTGGGCTTAATGATGATGTGCCCTGGAGCCAACTATCAGCATAATTATCACAGCAATACCTGTGCTGCAGTTCACACAGAAAAACATATTCCATTATTCTAAGTAATAGGATTTCAAAAGGGTTCCTTGTCACGATCGACTGTAATAAAATCTATACCATGGCTAAGGGAAATATACTGCCCCTGTGTTCAAAACCGCGGAACAATGCCGCTGTCCACACGCAGCATCATTCAACAGATAACTGAGACATCTCGTAACCATTTGGACCGCAATCGCGCTCCTTTGAAAAAACCCAGTGCGCTAGGGGTTTTCCGCGCATGCGCGAAGGATTAGACAACAAGCCCTCGAACTGCGCATGCGCAAAGATGTAGCGGCGCACAGGGACACTAACTCGACCAGACAGACGCTGATCCTATGCTAACGCAGCAGGAACATACGATCGCCCTGTATGGCTGGCATGAGGAAGACCCATACATGGTGACACTCCCGTTTCCGCCCAATTAACGAAACAGAGTATAAATACCCATGTTCCTCGCATGACTCCACACCAGCGGAGTAGCGCGAGGGGTAAGGCGGTGATCAGAGTGTCCAGACCTTGTGAGTATATCATCCAGGAAAGAACATCCTACAAGATATCCATTTTTACCTCAAAAGTAAGTGAGATTGAAATGTAAATTACAGCTACATTATTCTCTACTACAGATAGCCATTGAGCAGCACCCCAACGCGCTGTTCATGAAGCCCACCAACCAGGCTTCACAAGTATGAGTACAACTGGCAGTAAAATCCTAGTTTTATGTGTTTTATGTTGTATGTGGTGTTAGTCCGTTTTTACTAGCTTATTAACAAGCAAATGGTGTGGTTCCAGGCGACTGCGCCTTGCAACTACCCGCTACATGGGTAACCATTAGTCTTTTGGTTTTTGTCTTTCTGCAGGTCATTGCACTTGCAGCAGACCGCTGTAGGCACACTTAGCCTATTCCTACAAAAAAAAATTCACTTTTTTGTAAATAATTACACTTTTTCTGTAGAAGAAGACGTGAGTAGGGAAGGGAGTTTGTGCCCCTGTCCTGAAGAAGGAGCCTGTCTCCGAAACATGTCGACAACATAGCACACCAGAGATCCTGTTCATTAACATAACAGGTTGATCTCGCCCTGCACTTATTTTTAATAGTACCAGCCAGAGTTCGGAATAAAACTTTTTTTCACTCAAGCGCCAGGTATTTTTTTAAAATTTTCCTTCACCACGTTCCCTACTCACCTTAATCACATACCCCACACACTGTACACAACACATAGCCAACCTGAAAGTGCTCCCGCGTATCCGTAGGTCGCAGCACGCCGCATCCCGATAGAGGGGTGCGAAGACCCCAATGATGAAGCATGACACCAAGGGGCCTTTTGGTGTGTGAGGGGTATTTTATCAAACACTGAGTGCTTCAATACCCATTGATCACTCTTCCCCTTTTCCCCCCTGATGTTGGATTTCTTTTGTTTATTTAAGTATCATAGTGGAGCGCAAATCCAACAATTAGCTCTACCTCCCTTTTTTGGTTTAATCTATAGTCTAGGCAGCGTGCAGCTGCGGGAGTAACCCAACCACACCCCACAACATAATCACATACACTAGGTAACTGTAGGCCACAGCGGTCTCTCAGAAATGGAGGATGAACACGGCTTAACCTTCGGTGAGGATGAAATTGACAGGATCTTGGCAGCAGTAAACCCTTTTGAGGGCCTCACTAACCCTGAAACCGGCCCCAACATAGATGACTGGAACGAATTGGTAAAATTAAGACGAAACCAAATAAAGGCAGCTTTACACGGTTTGATAATGACAGGATACCTAAGGAACAAGATGGGACCAGCTGGACTAATTGTAAAAAATGAACCGTTTATTTTCCAGACTGATATGCAGTTTAAAAAAGAGTGGTCATTCATCTCATGGCACTGTACCAGGGACTGGTTGGTTCTAATAATTAAAACAGCAACCAGAATCACACAAGAACTTAAAATAGAGATCGGAAAAATCGAGGTCAAACTCAAAACGTATATGTCGACAGAGGACCTAAAGATCAGATTGGATGAATTGAACCAACAAATGACAGAATTCGAATTTACACTGAAGCAAAGTAAACTCAACAAATTGAGTAAGGACAAAGACAAATTTACACCGGAGGGAACCTACCCTTACACTAAGGCTGACTATGTATCCACGAAAAACGACACAGATAGTGATGGGTCGGACGGTAGCTCCACCGGTTCGAATTCCAGCGGTGGCAGAAGGAACCGCCCGAATAGAGGCGGGTGGAGACAAAGACGACAACAATTCCCAAGACAAAGGGGATGGAGGGGATACCCACCCCAGTACCCACAATTTATGGCACCCCCCCCTTTCCAGCCTTTCCAGTTCAACCACCAACCGGATATACAGAGTTTCCCACAATGGAACCAAGACTTCAGTGGAGGTTTTTACGATCCACAGCCTTTTTTAGGCTCCCGCCCAGGGACACGGGGAAAGAACCGGAAGGGCAACAATGTCACATGGGAGTCGACAGACCAAGGGAACCCCAGACAAACCAGGAGCATGACAGGCTCCCTACCCAACCAGGCGTCAACCAGCAACCAGAGAGGGACTTAGTGGTGAATCTCACCTCCAAACCCTTGACGAATATCCAACGACAGGTACTAAACAAAGGTTTGGGATTCGTGCCGACACAAAAACCGGACATCTTCAAAGTTAACGTCGAAATGAAGGAATTTGTACGAAAATTAAAACTACAGGTCTTTTTCAGTGACAAACCTACACAAGCCGTGATGACAGACACTGGTCTGAGACCAAAATCGACCTTCACACCTCAGGACCCAACACTCCCCATCGAGCTACTCGCTTTTGAAAAGGCTGTTATGACGGATGTCAATAAATTGGATGTGTCATCCACACAAGTCTTCCACAACACGACTAAGGAGGAGCAACTTGCCTTAAAGAATTTATCTGGGGATACCAGCATAGTCATAAAACCAGCAGACAAAGGGGGAGCAATAGTATTACAGTCCACTGAGGACTATGACAATGAATGCATGCGCCTCCTATCAGACAGGCGTAACTACATGGTTCTACAACAGGATCCAACTGAACACCTCAGGGTAAAAATCGGAGGTATGATTGAGGAAGGTCTGACACACAATTGGCTGAGCAAGAAGGAAGGCGAATTCCTGGTGCAAAAGAAACCTCGCATTCCATATTTTTACAGTATCCCTAAAATACATAAGGACATTAAAAAACCTCCAGGTAGACCAATAGTCTCAGGCATTGGTTCTATTCTAGAACCACTGTCGAAGTTTGCGGACGCATTCCTGAGACCCCTGGTGCAGTCTACCAACACGTACCTAAAGGATACAAAGGCAGTATTACAACTTCTTCAGGAAATGACCTTTGACCCTCAAACCCAACTACTAATGTCCCTTGACGTGGAAAGTCTGTACACCAGCCTGCCCCATGATGAAACTTTGATGATCATTGAGGAAGTACTCTTTTCCACTCAATGGAAATACCAGACACCACGAAACTTAGTTCTGGAGTGTATTTCACTGGCCTTGCAGAAAAACTTTTTTCAGTACAAAACCACCATTTACCAACAATGCCATGGGACCAGCATGGGAAGCACCTTTGCTCCTAGCCTGGCTGGTCTCTATGTGCACCACCTCGAGACCAGTAAGATACTCCACGAACAGAACCCATACAGGTCAAATATAAAATGTTGGAAAAGATATATTGACGACATCCTGGTCATATGGCAAGGCGACCACCAGTCAGCGGAGCTCTTTTTGGAATGGCTGAACACCCAAAACACATTCCTGAAGTTCACGAGCACAATCTCAGACCAAACGTTGGTGTTCCTAGATCTCAACATCTATGCAGATGCGGGCATACTAAAAACAACCACCCATTTTAAGCCTACTTCCAGGAATTGCCTACTGAGGTACGATAGCTTTCACCCTCGGCACTTACGGGAAAACCTGCCCTATGGGCAGTTCTTACGCCTCAGGCGAAACTGCACTGATGTGTCTGATTTCAAGGAACAGGCGATCGACCTCAAAGACAAACTCAGACAAAGAGAATACCCAAACAGGATCATCAACAAAGCATTAAAAAGGGCAAGAAATAACAACAGAGAGTCATTACTGGAGGAACGAATAAAGGAACCTACTGTAAACAAAAGACCAATCTGTGTGACAACTTTCAATACAATGTCGAATGAAGTATCCAAAATTGTTAACAAACATTGGAGAATACTAACGAGTGGTGATCTGGATCTAGACAAACCAATGTTTGCCCACCGCAGAGGACGTAACCTCAGAGACATTTTGGTGCATACCAGACCTAAACCTATAACTACATCCTCTCAACCATCAATAGGGATTCAAGGTCACTTCCCGTGCGGTAATTGTAGCAGTTGTCATTTAACCGAAAAAAGCAAAAAACTCACCTTCCGCAATGGTTCGACATGGGAGCAACGGAGATTTACGAACTGTAACTCAAAAAACGTTATCTACCTCATAAAGTGCCCATGCAACCTTGAATATGTGGGAATGACAACACGAGCAATCAAAACACGATTGAATGAACATAAAAGCAATGTGCGATGTAAAAAAAGCACGACGAAAATGGCCACACATTTTCTCACAATGCAACATTGCGTCAACGATTTAAAATGGACAGTAATCGAACAATTGCCCACTGATGTTGGCCTTTTCCAAAAGGAACAAAGATGGGTGTTCCGTCTGGGCACCCACATCATTGGGCTTAATGATGATGTGCCCTGGAGCCAACTATCAGCATAATTATCACAGCAATACCTGTGCTGCAGTTCACACAGAAAAACATATTCCATTATTCTAAGTAATAGGATTTCAAAAGGGTTCCTTGTCACGATCGACTGTAATAAAATCTATACCATGGCTAAGGGAAATATACTGCCCCTGTGTTCAAAACCGCGGAACAATGCAGCTGTCCACACGCAGCATCATTCAACAGATAACTGAGACATCTCGTAACCATTTGGACCGCAATCGCGCTCCTTTGAAAAAACCCAGTGCGCTAGGGGTTTTCCGCGCATGCGCGAAGGATTAGACAACAAGCCCTCGAACTGCGCATGCGCAAAGATGTAGCGGCGCACAGGGACACTAACTCGACCAGACAGACGCTGATCCTATGCTAACGCAGCAGGAACATACGATCGCCCTGTATGGCTGGCATGAGGAAGACCCATACATGGTGACACTCCCGTTTCCGCCCAATTAACGAAACAGAGTATAAATACCCATGTTCCTCGCATGACTCCACACCAGCGGAGTAGCGCGAGGGGTAAGGCGGTGATCAGAGTGTCCAGACCTTGTGAGTATATCATCCAGTAAAGAACATCCTACAAGATATCCATTTTTACCTCAAAAGTAAGTGAGATTGAAATGTAAATTACAGCTACATTATTCTCTACTACAGATAGCCATTGAGCAGCACCCCAACGCGCTGTTCATGAAGCCCACCAACCAGGCTTCACAAGTATGAGTACAACTGGCAGTAAAATCCTAGTTTTATGTGTTTTATGTTGTATGTGGTGTTAGTCCGTTTTTACTAGCTTATTAACAAGCAAATGGTGTGGTTCCAGGCGACTGCGCCTTGCAACTACCCGCTACATGGGTAACCATTAGTCTTTTGGTTTTTGTCTTTCTGCAGGTCATTGCACTTGCAGCAGACCGCTGTAGGCACACTTAGCCTATTCCTACAAAAAAAAATTCACTTTTTTGTAAATAATTACACTTTTTCTGTAGAAGAAGACGTGAGTAGGGAAGGGAGTTTGTGCCCCTGTCCTGAAGAAGGAGCCTGTCTCCGAAACATGTCGACAACATAGCACACCAGAGATCCTGTTCATTAACATAACAGGTTGATCTCGCCCTGCACTTATTTTTAATAGTACCAGCCAGAGTTCGGAATAAAACTTTTTTTCACTCAAGCGCCAGGTATTTTTTTAAAATTTTCCTTCACCACGTTCCCTACTCACCTTAATCACATACCCCACACACTGTACACAACACATAGCCAACCTGAAAGTGCTCCCGCGTATCCGTAGGTCGCAGCACGCCGCATCCCGATAGAGGGGTGCGAAGACCCCAATGATGAAGCATGACACCAAGGGGCCTTTTGGTGTGTGAGGGGTATTTTATCAAACACTGAGTGCTTCAATACCCATTGATCACTCTTCCCCTTTTCCCCCCTGATGTTGGATTTCTTTTGTTTATTTAAGTATCATAGTGGAGCGCAAATCCAACAATTAGCTCTACCTCCCTTTTTTGGTTTAATCTATAGTCTAGGCAGCGTGCAGCTGCGGGAGTAACCCAACCACACCCCACAACATAATCACATACACTAGGTAACTGTAGGCCACAGCGGTCTCTCAGAAATGGAGGATGAACACGGCTTAACCTTCGGTGAGGATGAAATTGACAGGATCTTGGCAGCAGTAAACCCTTTTGAGGGCCTCACTAACCCTGAAACCGGCCCCAACATAGATGACTGGAACGAATTGGTAAAATTAAGACGAAACCAAATAAAGGCAGCTTTACACGGTTTGATAATGACAGGATACCTGAGGAACAAGATGGGACCAGCTGGACTAATTGTAAAAAATGAACCGTTTATTTTCCAGACTGATATGCAGTTTAAAAAAGAGTGGTCATTGATCTCATGGCACTGTACCAGGGACTGGTTGGTTCTAATAATTAAAACAGCAACCAGAATCACACAAGAACTTAAAATAGAGATCGGAAAAATCGAGGTCAAACTCAAAACGTATATGTCGACAGAGGACCTAAAGATCAGATTGGATGAATTGAACCAACAAATGACAGAATTCGAATTTACACTGAAGCAAAGTAAACTCAACAAATTGAGTAAGGACAAAGACAAATTTACACCGGAGGGAACCTACCCTTACACTAAGGCTGACTATGTATCCACGAAAAACGACACAGATAGTGATGGGTCGGACGGTAGCTCCACCGGTTCGAATTCCAGCGGTGGCAGAAGGAACCGCCCGAATAGAGGCGGGTGGAGACAAAGACGACAACAATTCCCAAGACAAAGGGGATGGAGGGGATACCCACCCCAGTACCCACAATTTATGGCACCCCCCCCTTTCCAGCCTTTCCAGTTCAACCACCAACCGGATATACAGAGTTTCCCACAATGGAACCAAGACTTCAGTGGAGGTTTTTACGATCCACAGCCTTTTTTAGGCTCCCGCCCAGGGACACGGGGAAAGAACCGGAAGGGCAACAATGTCACATGGGAGTCGACAGACCAAGGGAACCCCAGACAAACCAGGAGCATGACAGGCTCCCTACCCAACCAGGCGTCAACCAGCAACCAGAGAGGGACTTAGTGGTGAATCTCACCTCCAAACCCTTGACGAATATCCAACGACAGGTACTAAACAAAGGTTTGGGATTCGTGCCGACACAAAAACCGGACATCTTCAAAGTTAACGTCGAAATGAAGGAATTTGTATGAAAATTAAAACTACAGGTCTTTTTCAGTGACAAACCTAAACAAGCCATGATGACAGACACTGGTCTGAGACCAAAATCGACCTTCACACCTCAGGACCCAACACTCCCCATCGAGCTACTCGCTTTTGAAAAGGCTGTTATGACGGATGTCAATAAATTGGATGTGTCATCCACACAAGTCTTCCACAACACGACTAAGGAGGAGCAACTTGCCTTAAAGAATTTATCTGGGGATACCAGCATAGTCATAAAACCAGCAGACAAAGGGGGAGCAATAGTATTACAGTCCACTGAGGACTATGACAATGAATGCATGCGCCTCCTATCAGACAGGCGTAACTACATGGTTCTACAACAGGATCCAACTGAACACCTCAGGGTAAAAATCGGAGGTATGATTGAGGAAGGTCTGACACACAATTGGCTGAGCAAGAAGGAAGGCGAATTCCTGGTGCAAAAGAAACCTCGCATTCCATATTTTTACAGTATCCCTAAAATACATAAGGACATTAAAAAACCTCCAGGTAGACCAATAGTCTCAGGCATTGGTTCTATTCTAGAACCACTGTCGAAGTTTGCGGACGCATTCCTGAGACCCCTGGTGCAGTCTACCAACACGTACCTAAAGGATACAAAGGCAGTATTACAACTTCTTCAGGAAATGACCTTTGACCCTCAAACCCAACTACTAATGTCCCTTGACGTGGAAAGTCTGTACACCAGCCTGCCCCATGATGAAACTTTGATGATCATTGAGGAAGTACTCTTTTCCACTCAATGGAAATACCAGACACCACGAAACTTAGTTCTGGAGTGTATTTCACTGGCCTTGCAGAAAAACTTTTTTCAGTACAAAACCACCATTTACCAACAATGCCATGGGACCAGCATGGGAAGCACCTTTGCTCCTAGCCTGGCTGGTCTCTATGTGCACCACCTCGAGACCAGTAAGATACTCCACGAACAGAACCCATACAGGTCAAATATAAAATGTTGGAAAAGATATATTGACGACATCCTGGTCATATGGCAAGGCGACCACCAGTCAGCGGAGCTCTTTTTGGAATGGCTGAACACCCAAAACACATTCCTGAAGTTCACGAGCACAATCTCAGACCAAACGTTGGTGTTCCTAGATCTCAACATCTATGCAGATGCGGGCATACTAAAAACAACCACCCATTTTAAGCCTACTTCCAGGAATTGCCTACTGAGGTACGATAGCTTTCACCCTCGGCACTTACGGGAAAACCTGCCCTATGGGCAGTTCTTACGCCTCAGGCGAAACTGCACTGATGTGTCTGATTTCAAGGAACAGGCGATCGACCTCAAAGACAAACTCAGACAAAGAGAATACCCAAACAGGATCATCAACAAAGCATTAAAAAGGGCAAGAAATAACAACAGAGAGTCATTACTGGAGGAACGAATAAAGGAACCTACTGTAAACAAAAGACCAATCTGTGTGACAACTTTCAATACAATGTCGAATGAAGTATCCAAAATTGTTAACAAACATTGGAGAATACTAACGAGTGGTGATCTGGATCTAGACAAACCAATGTTTGCCCACCGCAGAGGACGTAACCTCAGAGACATTTTGGTGCATACCAGACCTAAACCTATAACTACATCCTCTCAACCATCAATAGGGATTCAAGGTCACTTCCCGTGCGGTAATTGTAGCAGTTGTCATTTAACCGAAAAAAGCAAAAAACTCACCTTCCGCAATGGTTCGACATGGGAGCAACGGAGATTTACGAACTGTAACTCAAAAAACGTTATCTACCTCATAAAGTGCCCATGCAACCTTGAATATGTGGGAATGACAACACGAGCAATCAAAACACGATTGAATGAACATAAAAGCAATGTGCGATGTAAAAAAAGCACGACGAAAATGGCCACACATTTTCTCACAATGCAACATTGCGTCAACGATTTAAAATGGACAGTAATCGAACAATTGCCCACTGATGTTGGCCTTTTCCAAAAGGAACAAAGATGGGTGTTCCGTCTGGGCACCCACATCATTGGGCTTAATGATGATGTGCCCTGGAGCCAACTATCAGCATAATTATCACAGCAATACCTGTGCTGCAGTTCACACAGAAAAACATATTCCATTATTCTAAGTAATAGGATTTCAAAAGGGTTCCTTGTCACGATCGACTGTAATAAAATCTATACCATGGCTAAGGGAAATATACTGCCCCTGTGTTCAAAACCGCGGAACAATGCCGCTGTCCACACGCAGCATCATTCAACAGATAACTGAGACATCTCGTAACCATTTGGACCGCAATCGCGCTCCTTTGAAAAAACCCAGTGCGCTAGGGGTTTTCCGCGCATGCGCGAAGGATTAGACAACAAGCCCTCGAACTGCGCATGCGCAAAGATGTAGCGGCGCACAGGGACACTAACTCGACCAGACAGACGCTGATCCTATGCTAACGCAGCAGGAACATACGATCGCCCTGTATGGCTGGCATGAGGAAGACCCATACATGGTGACACTCCCGTTTCCGCCCAATTAACGAAACAGAGTATAAATACCCATGTTCCTCGCATGACTCCACACCAGCGGAGTAGCGCGAGGGGTAAGGCGGTGATCAGAGTGTCCAGACCTTGTGAGTATATCATCCAGGAAAGAACATCCTACAAGATATCCATTTTTACCTCAAAAGTAAGTGAGATTGAAATGTAAATTACAGCTACATTATTCTCTACTACAGATAGCCATTGAGCAGCACCCCAACGCGCTGTTCATGAAGCCCATCAACCAGGCTTCACAAGTATGAGTACAACTGGCAGTAAAATCCTAGTTTTATGTGTTTTATGTTGTATGTGGTGTTAGTCCGTTTTTACTAGCTTATTAACAAGCAAATGGTGTGGTTCCAGGCGACTGCGCCTTGCAACTACCCGCTACATGGGTAACCATTAGTCTTTTGGTTTTTGTCTTTCTGCAGGTCATTGCACTTGCAGCAGACCGCTGTAGGCACACTTAGCCTATTCCTACAAAAAAAAATTCACTTTTTTGTAAATAATTACACTTTTTCTGTAGAAGAAGACGTGAGTAGGGAAGGGAGTTTGTGCCCCTGTCCTGAAGAAGGAGCCTGTCTCCGAAACATGTCGACAACATAGCACACCAGAGATCCTGTTCATTAACATAACAGGTTGATCTCGCCCTGCACTTATTTTTAATAGTACCAGCCAGAGTTCGGAATAAAACTTTTTTTCACTCAAGCGCCAGGTATTTTTTTTAAATTTTCCTTCACCACGTTCCCTACTCACCTTAATCACATACCCCACACACTGTACACAACACATAGCCAACCTGAAAGTGCTCCCACGTATCCGTAGGTCGCAGCACGCCGCATCCCGATAGAGGGGTGCGAAGACCCCAATGATGAAGCATGACACCAAGGGGCCTTTTGGTGTGTGAGGGGTATTTTATCAAACACTGAGTGCTTCAATACCCATTGATCACTCTTCCCCTTTTCCCCCCTGATGTTGGATTTCTTTTGTTTATTTAAGTATCATAGTGGAGCGCAAATCCAACAATTAGCTCTACCTCCCTTTTTTGGTTTAATCTATAGTCTAGGCAGCGTGCAGCTGCGGGAGTAACCCAACCACACCCCACAACATAATCACATACACTAGGTAACTGTAGGCCACAGCGGTCTCTCAGAAATGGAGGATGAACACGGCTTAACCTTCGGTGAGGATGAAATTGACAGGATCTTGGCAGCAGTAAACCCTTTTGAGGGCCTCACTAACCCTGAAACCGGCCCCAACATAGATGACTGGAACGAATTGGTAAAATTAAGACGAAACCAAATAAAGGCAGCTTTACACGGTTTGATAATGACAGGATACCTGAGGAACAAGATGGGACCAGCTGGACTAATTGTAAAAAATGAACCGTTTATTTTCCAGACTGATATGCAGTTTAAAAAAGAGTGGTCATTGATCTCATGGCACTGTACCAGGGACTGGTTGGTTCTAATAATTAAAACAGCAACCAGAATCACACAAGAACTTAAAATAGAGATCGGAAAAATCGAGGTCAAACTCAAAACGTATATGTCGACAGAGGACCTAAAGATCAGATTGGATGAATTGAACCAACAAATGACAGAATTCGAATTTACACTGAAGCAAAGTAAACTCAACAAATTGAGTAAGGACAAAGACAAATTTACACCGGAGGGAACCTACCCTTACACTAAGGCTGACTATGTATCCACGAAAAACGACACAGATAGTGATGGGTCGGACGGTAGCTCCACCGGTTCGAATTCCAGCGGTGGCAGAAGGAACCGCCCGAATAGAGGCGGGTGGAGACAAAGACGACAACAATTCCCAAGACAAAGGGGATGGAGGGGATACCCACCCCAGTACCCACAATTTATGGCACCCCCCCCTTTCCAGCCTTTCCAGTTCAACCACCAACCGGATATACAGAGTTTCCCACAATGGAACCAAGACTTCAGTGGAGGTTTTTACGATCCACAGCCTTTTTTAGGCTCCCGCCCAGGGACACGGGGAAAGAACCGGAAGGGCAACAATGTCACATGGGAGTCGACAGACCAAGGGAACCCCAGACAAACCAGGAGCATGACAGGCTCCCTACCCAACCAGGCGTCAACCAGCAACCAGAGAGGGACTTAGTGGTGAATCTCACCTCCAAACCCTTGACGAATATCCAACGACAGGTACTAAACAAAGGTTTGGGATTCGTGCCGACACAAAAACCGGACATCTTCAAAGTTAACGTCGAAATGAAGGAATTTGTACGAAAATTAAAACTACAGGTCTTTTTCAGTGACAAACCTACACAAGCCGTGATGACAGACACTGGTCTGAGACCAAAATCGACCTTCACACCTCAGGACCCAACACTCCCCATCGAGCTACTCGCTTTTGAAAAGGCTGTTATGACGGATGTCAATAAATTGGATGTGTCATCCACACAAGTCTTCCACAACACGACTAAGGAGGAGCAACTTGCCTTAAAGAATTTATCTGGGGATACCAGCATAGTCATAAAACCAGCAGACAAAGGGGGAGCAATAGTATTACAGTCCACTGAGGACTATGACAATGAATGCATGCGCCTCCTATCAGACAGGCGTAACTACATGGTTCTACAACAGGATCCAACTGAACACCTCAGGGTAAAAATCGGAGGTATGATTGAGGAAGGTCTGACACACAATTGGCTGAGCAAGAAGGAAGGCGAATTCCTGGTGCAAAAGAAACCTCGCATTCCATATTTTTACAGTATCCCTAAAATACATAAGGACATTAAAAAACCTCCAGGTAGACCAATAGTCTCAGGCATTGGTTCTATTCTAGAACCACTGTCGAAGTTTGCGGACGCATTCCTGAGACCCCTGGTGCAGTCTGCCAACACGTACCTAAAGGATACAAAGGCAGTATTACAACTTCTTCAGGAAATGACCTTTGACCCTCAAACCCAACTACTAATGTCCCTTGACGTGGAAAGTCTGTACACCAGCCTGCCCCATGATGAAACTTTGATGATCATTGAGGAAGTACTCTTTTCCACTCAATGGAAATACCAGACACCACGAAACTTAGTTCTGGAGTGTATTTCACTGGCCTTGCAGAAAAACTTTTTTCAGTACAAAACCACCATTTACCAACAATGCCATGGGACCAGCATGGGAAGCACCTTTGCTCCTAGCCTGGCTGGTCTCTATGTGCACCACCTCGAGACCAGTAAGATACTCCACGAACAGAACCCATACAGGTCAAATATAAAATGTTGGAAAAGATATATTGACGACATCCTGGTCATATGGCAAGGCGACCACCAGTCAGCGGAGCTCTTTTTGGAATGGCTGAACACCCAAAACACATTCCTGAAGTTCACGAGCACAATCTCAGACCAAACGTTGGTGTTCCTAGATCTCAACATCTATGCAGATGCGGGCATACTAAAAACAACCACCCATTTTAAGCCTACTTCCAGGAATTGCCTACTGAGGTACGATAGCTTTCACCCTCGGCACTTACGGGAAAACCTGCCCTATGGGCAGTTCTTACGCCTCAGGCGAAACTGCACTGATGTGTCTGATTTCAAGGAACAGGCGATCGACCTCAAAGACAAACTCAGACAAAGAGAATACCCAAACAGGATCATCAACAAAGCATTAAAAAGGGCAAGAAATAACAACAGAGAGTCATTACTGGAGGAACGAATAAAGGAACCTACTGTAAACAAAAGACCAATCTGTGTGACAACTTTCAATACAATGTCGAATGAAGTATCCAAAATTGTTAACAAACATTGGAGAATACTAACGAGTGGTGATCTGGATCTAGACAAACCAATGTTTGCCCACCGCAGAGGACGTAACCTCAGAGACATTTTGGTGCATACCAGACCTAAACCTATAACTACATCCTCTCAACCATCAATAGGGATTCAAGGTCACTTCCCGTGCGGTAATTGTAGCAGTTGTCATTTAACCGAAAAAAGCAAAAAACTCACCTTCCGCAATGGTTCGACATGGGAGCAACGGAGATTTACGAACTGTAACTCAAAAAACGTTATCTACCTCATAAAGTGCCCATGCAACCTTGAATATGTGGGAATGACAACACGAGCAATCAAAACACGATTGAATGAACATAAAAGCAATGTGCGATGTAAAAAAAGCACGACGAAAATGGCCACACATTTTCTCACAATGCAACATTGCGTCAACGATTTAAAATGGACAGTAATCGAACAATTGCCCACTGATGTTGGCCTTTTCCAAAAGGAACAAAGATGGGTGTTCCGTCTGGGCACCCACATCATTGGGCTTAATGATGATGTGCCCTGGAGCCAACTATCAGCATAATTATCACAGCAATACCTGTGCTGCAGTTCACACAGAAAAACATATTCCATTATTCTAAGTAATAGGATTTCAAAAGGGTTCCTTGTCACGATCGACTGTAATAAAATCTATACCATGGCTAAGGGAAATATACTGCCCCTGTGTTCAAAACCGCGGAACAATGCCGCTGTCCACACGCAGCATCATTCAACAGATAACTGAGACATCTCGTAACCATTTGGACCGCAATCGCGCTCCTTTGAAAAAACCCAGTGCGCTAGGGGTTTTCCGCGCATGCGCGAAGGATTAGACAACAAGCCCTCGAACTGCGCATGCGCAAAGATGTAGCGGCGCACAGGGACACTAACTCGACCAGACAGACGCTGATCCTATGCTAACGCAGCAGGAACATACGATCGCCCTGTATGGCTGGCATGAGGAAGACCCATACATGGTGACACTCCCGTTTCCGCCCAATTAACGAAACAGAGTATAAATACCCATGTTCCTCGCATGACTCCACACCAGCGGAGTAGCGCGAGGGGTAAGGCGGTGATCAGAGTGTCCAGACCTTGTGAGTATATCATCCAGGAAAGAACATCCTACAAGATATCCATTTTTACCTCAAAAGTAAGTGAGATTGAAATGTAAATTACAGCTACATTATTCTCTACTACAGATAGCCATTGAGCAGCACCCCAACGCGCTGTTCATGAAGCCCACCAACCAGGCTTCACAAGTATGAGTACAACTGGCAGTAAAATCCTAGTTTTATGTGTTTTATGTTGTATGTGGTGTTAGTCCGTTTTTACTAGCTTATTAACAAGCAAATGGTGTGGTTCCAGGCGACTGCGCCTTGCAACTACCCGCTACATGGGTAACCATTAGTCTTTTGGTTTTTGTCTTTCTGCAGGTCATTGCACTTGCAGCAGACCGCTGTAGGCACACTTAGCCTATTCCTACAAAAAAAAATTCACTTTTTTGTAAATAATTACACTTTTTCTGTAAAAGAAGACGTGAGTAGGGAAGGGAGTTTGTGCCCCTGTCCTGAAGAAGGAGCCTGTCTCCGAAACATGTCGACAACATAGCACACCAGAGATCCTGTTCATTAACATAACAGGTTGATCTCGCCCTGCACTTATTTTTAATAGTACCAGCCAGAGTTCGGAATAAAACTTTTTTTCACTCAAGCGCCAGGTATTTTTTTAAAATTTTCCTTCACCACGTTCCCTACTCACCTTAATCACATACCCCACACACTGTACACAACACATAGCCAACCTGAAAGTGCTCCCACGTATCCGTAGGTCGCAGCACGCCGCATCCCGATAGAGGGGTGCGAAGACCCCAATGATGAAGCATGACACCAAGGGGCCTTTTGGTGTGTGAGGGGTATTTTATCAAACACTGAGTGCTTCAATACCCATTGATCACTCTTCCCCTTTTCCCCCCTGATGTTGGATTTCTTTTGTTTATTTAAGTATCATAGTGGAGCGCAAATCCAACAATTAGCTCTACCTCCCTTTTTTGGTTTAATCTATAGTCTAGGCAGCGTGCAGCTGCGGGAGTAACCCAACCACACCCCACAACATAATCACATACACTAGGTAACTGTAGGCCACAGCGGTCTCTCAGAAATGGAGGATGAACACGGCTTAACCTTCGGTGAGGATGAAATTGACAGGATCTTGGCAGCAGTAAACCCTTTTGAGGGCCTCACTAACCCTGAAACCGGCCCCAACATAGATGACTGGAACGAATTGGTAAAATTAAGACGAAACCAAATAAAGGCAGCTTTACACGGTTTGATAATGACAGGATACCTGAGGAACAAGATGGGACCAGCTGGACTAATTGTAAAAAATGAACCGTTTATTTTCCAGACTGATATGCAGTTTAAAAAAGAGTGGTCATTGATCTCATGGCACTGTACCAGGGACTGGTTGGTTCTAATAATTAAAACAGCAACCAGAATCACACAAGAACTTAAAATAGAGATCGGAAAAATCGAGGTCAAACTCAAAACGTATATGTCGACAGAGGACCTAAAGATCAGATTGGATGAATTGAACCAACAAATGACAGAATTCGAATTTACACTGAAGCAAAGTAAACTCAACAAATTGAGTAAGGACAAAGACAAATTTACACCGGAGGGAACCTACCCTTACACTAAGGCTGACTATGTATCCACGAAAAACGACACAGATAGTGATGGGTCGGACGGTAGCTCCACCGGTTCGAATTCCAGCGGTGGCAGAAGGAACCGCCCGAATAGAGGCGGGTGGAGACAAAGACGACAACAATTCCCAAGACAAAGGGGATGGAGGGGATACCCACCCCAGTACCCACAATTTATGGCACCCCCCCTTTCCAGCCTTTCCAGTTCAACCACCAACCGGATATACAGAGTTTCCCACAATGGAACCAAGACTTCAGTGGAGGTTTTTACGATCCACAGCCTTTTTTAGGCTCCCGCCCAGGGACACGGGGAAAGAACCGGAAGGGCAACAATGTCACATGGGAGTCGACAGACCAAGGGAACCCCAGACAAACCAGGAGCATGACAGGCTCCCTACCCAACCAGGCGTCAACCAGCAACCAGAGAGGGACTTAGTGGTGAATCTCACCTCCAAACCCTTGACGAATATCCAACGACAGGTACTAAACAAAGGTTTGGGATTCGTGCCGACACAAAAACCGGACATCTTCAAAGTTAACGTCGAAATGAAGGAATTTGTACGAAAATTAAAACTACAGGTCTTTTTCAGTGACAAACCTACACAAGCCGTGATGACAGACACTGGTCTGAGACCAAAATCGACCTTCACACCTCAGGACCCAACACTCCCCATCGAGCTACTCGCTTTTGAAAAGGCTGTTATGACGGATGTCAATAAATTGGATGTGTCATCCACACAAGTCTTCCACAACACGACTAAGGAGGAGCAACTTGCCTTAAAGAATTTATCTGGGGATACCAGCATAGTCATAAAACCAGCAGACAAAGGGGGAGCAATAGTATTACAGTCCACTGAGGACTATGACAATGAATGCATGCGCCTCCTATCAGACAGGCGTAACTACATGGTTCTACAACAGGATCCAACTGAACACCTCAGGGTAAAAATCGGAGGTATGATTGAGGAAGGTCTGACACACAATTGGCTGAGCAAGAAGGAAGGCGAATTCCTGGTGCAAAAGAAACCTCGCATTCCATATTTTTACAGTATCCCTAAAATACATAAGGACATTAAAAAACCTCCAGGTAGACCAATAGTCTCAGGCATTGGTTCTATTCTAGAACCACTGTCGAAGTTTGCGGACGCATTCCTGAGACCCCTGGTGCAGTCTACCAACACGTACCTAAAGGATACAAAGGCAGTATTACAACTTCTTCAGGAAATGACCTTTGACCCTCAAACCCAACTACTAATGTCCCTTGACGTGGAAAGTCTGTACACCAGCCTGCCCCATGATGAAACTTTGATGATCATTGAGGAAGTACTCTTTTCCACTCAATGGAAATACCAGACACCACGAAACTTAGTTCTGGAGTGTATTTCACTGGCCTTGCAGAAAAACTTTTTTCAGTACAAAACCACCATTTACCAACAATGCCATGGGACCAGCATGGGAAGCACCTTTGCTCCTAGCCTGGCTGGTCTCTATGTGCACCACCTCGAGACCAGTAAGATACTCCACGAACAGAACCCATACAGGTCAAATATAAAATGTTGGAAAAGATATATTGACGACATCCTGGTCATATGGCAAGGCGACCACCAGTCAGCGGAGCTCTTTTTGGAATGGCTGAACACCCAAAACACATTCCTGAAGTTCACGAGCACAATCTCAGACCAAACGTTGGTGTTCCTAGATCTCAACATCTATGCAGATGCGGGCATACTAAAAACAACCACCCATTTTAAGCCTACTTCCAGGAATTGCCTACTGAGGTACGATAGCTTTCACCCTCGGCACTTACGGGAAAACCTGCCCTATGGGCAGTTCTTACGCCTCAGGCGAAACTGCACTGATGTGTCTGATTTCAAGGAACAGGCGATCGACCTCAAAGACAAACTCAGACAAAGAGAATACCCAAACAGGATCATCAACAAAGCATTAAAAAGGGCAAGAAATAACAACAGAGAGTCATTACTGGAGGAACGAATAAAGGAACCTACTGTAAACAAAAGACCAATCTGTGTGACAACTTTCAATACAATGTCGAATGAAGTATCCAAAATTGTTAACAAACATTGGAGAATACTAACGAGTGGTGATCTGGATCTAGACAAACCAATGTTTGCCCACCGCAGAGGACGTAACCTCAGAGACATTTTGGTGCATACCAGACCTAAACCTATAACTACATCCTCTCAACCATCAATAGGGATTCAAGGTCACTTCCCGTGCGGTAATTGTAGCAGTTGTCATTTAACCGAAAAAAGCAAAAAACTCACCTTCCGCAATGGTTCGACATGGGAGCAACGGAGATTTACGAACTGTAACTCAAAAAACGTTATCTACCTCATAAAGTGCCCATGCAACCTTGAATATGTGGGAATGACAACACGAGCAATCAAAACACGATTGAATGAACATAAAAGCAATGTGCGATGTAAAAAAAGCACGACGAAAATGGCCACACATTTTCTCACAATGCAACATTGCGTCAACGATTTAAAATGGACAGTAATCGAACAATTGCCCACTGATGTTGGCCTTTTCCAAAAGGAACAAAGATGGGTGTTCCGTCTGGGCACCCACATCATCGGGCTTAATGATGATGTGCCCTGGAGCCAACTATCAGCATAATTATCACAGCAATACCTGTGCTGCAGTTCACACAGAAAAACATATTCCATTATTCTAAGTAATAGGATTTCAAAAGGGTTCCTTGTCACGATCGACTGTAATAAAATCTATACCATGGCTAAGGGAAATATACTGCCCCTGTGTTCAAAACCGCGGAACAATGCCGCTGTCCACACGCAGCATCATTCAACAGATAACTGAGACATCTCGTAACCATTTGGACCGCAATCGCGCTCCTTTGAAAAAACCCAGTGCGCTAGGGGTTTTCCGCGCATGCGCGAAGGATTAGACAACAAGCCCTCGAACTGCGCATGCGCAAAGATGTAGCGGCGCACAGGGACACTAACTCGACCAGACAGACGCTGATCCTATGCTAACGCAGCAGGAACATACGATCGCCCTGTATGGCTGGCATGAGGAAGACCCATACATGGTGACACTCCCGTTTCCGCCCAATTAACGAAACAGAGTATAAATACCCATGTTCCTCGCATGACTCCACACCAGCGGAGTAGCGCGAGGGGTAAGGCGGTGATCAGAGTGTCCAGACCTTGTGAGTATATCATCCAGGAAAGAACATCCTACAAGATATCCATTTTTACCTCAAAAGTAAGTGAGATTGAAATGTAAATTACAGCTACATTATTCTCTACTACAGATAGCCATTGAGCAGCACCCCAACGCGCTGTTCATGAAGCCCACCAACCAGGCTTCACAAGTATGAGTACAACTGGCAGTAAAATCCTAGTTTTATGTGTTTTATGTTGTATGTGGTGTTAGTCCGTTTTTACTAGCTTATTAACAAGCAAATGGTGTGGTTCCAGGCGACTGCGCCTTGCAACTACCCGCTACATGGGTAACCATTAGTCTTTTGGTTTTTGTCTTTCTGCAGGTCATTGCACTTGCAGCAGACCGCTGTAGGCACACTTAGCCTATTCCTACAAAAAAAAATTCACTTTTTTGTAAATAATTACACTTTTTCTGTAGAAGAAGACGTGAGTAGGGAAGGGAGTTTGTGCCCCTGTCCTGAAGAAGGAGCCTGTCTCCGAAACATGTCGACAACATAGCACACCAGAGATCCTGTTCATTAACATAACAGGTTGATCTCGCCCTGCACATATTTTTAATAGTACCAGCCAGAGTTCGGAATAAAACTTTTTTTCACTCAAGCGCCAGGTATTTTTTAAAAATTTTCCTTCACCACGTTCCCTACTCACCTTAATCACATACCCCACACACTGTACACAACACATAGCCAACCTGAAAGTGCTCCCACGTATCCGTAGGTCGCAGCACGCCGCATCCCGATAGAGGGGTGCGAAGACCCCAATGATGAAGCATGACACCAAGGGGCCTTTTGGTGTGTGAGGGGTATTTTATCAAACACTGAGTGCTTCAATACCCATTGATCACTCTTCCCCTTTTCCCCCCTGATGTTGGATTTCTTTTGTTTATTTAAGTATCATAGTGGAGCGCAAATCCAACAATTAGCTCTACCTCCCTTTTTTGGTTTAATCTATAGTCTAGGCAGCGTGCAGCTGCGGGAGTAACCCAACCACACCCCACAACATAATCACATACACTAGGTAACTGTAGGCCACAGCGGTCTCTCAGAAATGGAGGATGAACACGGCTTAACCTTCGGTGAGGATGAAATTGACAGGATCTTGGCAGCAGTAAACCCTTTTGAGGGCCTCACTAACCCTGAAACCGGCCCCAACATAGATGACTGGAACGAATTGGTAAAATTAAGACGAAACCAAATAAAGGCAGCTTTACACGGTTTGATAATGACAGGATACCTGAGGAACAAGATGGGACCAGCTGGACTAATTGTAAAAAATGAACCGTTTATTTTCCAGACTGATATGCAGTTTAAAAAAGAGTGGTCATTGATCTCATGGCACTGTACCAGGGACTGGTTGGTTCTAATAATTAAAACAGCAACCAGAATCACACAAGAACTTAAAATAGAGATCGGAAAAATCGAGGTCAAACTCAAAACGTATATGTCGACAGAGGACCTAAAGATCAGATTGGATGAATTGAACCAACAAATGACAGAATTCGAATTTACACTGAAGCAAAGTAAACTCAACAAATTGAGTAAGGACAAAGACAAATTTACACCGGAGGGAACCTACCCTTACACTAAGGCTGACTATGTATCCACGAAAAACGACACAGATAGTGATGGGTCGGACGGTAGCTCCACCGGTTCGAATTCCAGCGGTGGCAGAAGGAACCGCCCGAATAGAGGCGGGTGGAGACAAAGACGACAACAATTCCCAAGACAAAGGGGATGGAGGGGATACCCACCCCAGTACCCACAATTTATGGCACCCCCCCCTTTCCAGCCTTTCCAGTTCAACCACCAACCGGATATACAGAGTTTCCCACAATGGAACCAAGACTTCAGTGGAGGTTTTTACGATCCACAGCCTTTTTTAGGCTCCCGCCCAGGGACACGGGGAAAGAACCGGAAGGGCAACAATGTCACATGGGAGTCGACAGACCAAGGGAACCCCAGACAAACCAGGAGCATGACAGGCTCCCTACCCAACCAGGCGTCAACCAGCAACCAGAGAGGGACTTAGTGGTGAATCTCACCTCCAAACCCTTGACGAATATCCAACGACAGGTACTAAACAAAGGTTTGGGATTCGTGCCGACACAAAAACCGGACATCTTCAAAGTTAACGTCGAAATGAAGGAATTTGTACGAAAATTAAAACTACAGGTCTTTTTCAGTGACAAACCTACACAAGCCGTGATGACAGACACTGGTCTGAGACCAAAATCGACCTTCACACCTCAGGACCCAACACTCCCCATCGAGCTACTCGCTTTTGAAAAGGCTGTTATGACGGATGTCAATAAATTGGATGTGTCATCCACACAAGTCTTCCACAACACGACTAAGGAGGAGCAACTTGCCTTAAAGAATTTATCTGGGGATACCAGCATAGTCATAAAACCAGCAGACAAAGGGGGAGCAATAGTATTACAGTCCACTGAGGACTATGACAATGAATGCATGCGCCTCCTATCAGACAGGCGTAACTACATGGTTCTACAACAGGATCCAACTGAACACCTCAGGGTAAAAATCGGAGGTATGATTGAGGAAGGTCTGACACACAATTGGCTGAGCAAGAAGGAAGGCGAATTCCTGGTGCAAAAGAAACCTCGCATTCCATATTTTTACAGTATCCCTAAAATACATAAGGACATTAAAAAACCTCCAGGTAGACCAATAGTCTCAGGCATTGGTTCTATTCTAGAACCACTGTCGAAGTTTGCGGACGCATTCCTGAGACCCCTGGTGCAGTCTACCAACACGTACCTAAAGGATACAAAGGCAGTATTACAACTTCTTCAGGAAATGACCTTTGACCCTCAAACCCAACTACTAATGTCCCTTGACGTGGAAAGTCTGTACACCAGCCTGCCCCATGATGAAACTTTGATGATCATTGAGGAAGTACTCTTTTCCACTCAATGGAAATACCAGACACCACGAAACTTAGTTCTGGAGTGTATTTCACTGGCCTTGCAGAAAAACTTTTTTCAGTACAAAACCACCATTTACCAACAATGCCATGGGACCAGCATGGGAAGCACCTTTGCTCCTAGCCTGGCTGGTCTCTATGTGCACCACCTCGAGACCAGTAAGATACTCCACGAACAGAACCCATACAGGTCAAATATAAAATGTTGGAAAAGATATATTGACGACATCCTGGTCATATGGCAAGGCGACCACCAGTCAGCGGAGCTCTTTTTGGAATGGCTGAACACCCAAAACACATTCCTGAAGTTCACGAGCACAATCTCAGACCAAACGTTGGTGTTCCTAGATCTCAACATCTATGCAGATGCGGGCATACTAAAAACAACCACCCATTTTAAGCCTACTTCCAGGAATTGCCTACTGAGGTACGATAGCTTTCACCCTCGGCACTTACGGGAAAACCTGCCCTATGGGCAGTTCTTACGCCTCAGGCGAAACTGCACTGATGTGTCTGATTTCAAGGAACAGGCGATCGACCTCAAAGACAAACTCAGACAAAGAGAATACCCAAACAGGATCATCAACAAAGCATTAAAAAGGGCAAGAAATAACAACAGAGAGTCATTACTGGAGGAACGAATAAAGGAACCTACTGTAAACAAAAGACCAATCTGTGTGACAACTTTCAATACAATGTCGAATGAAGTATCCAAAATTGTTAACAAACATTGGAGAATACTAACGAGTGGTGATCTGGATCTAGACAAACCAATGTTTGCCCACCGCAGAGGACGTAACCTCAGAGACATTTTGGTGCATACCAGACCTAAACCTATAACTACATCCTCTCAACCATCAATAGGGATTCAAGGTCACTTCCCGTGCGGTAATTGTAGCAGTTGTCATTTAACCGAAAAAAGCAAAAAACTCACCTTCCGCAATGGTTCGACATGGGAGCAACGGAGATTTACGAACTGTAACTCAAAAAACGTTATCTACCTCATAAAGTGCCCATGCAACCTTGAATATGTGGGAATGACAACACGAGCAATCAAAACACGATTGAATGAACATAAAAGCAATGTGCGATGTAAAAAAAGCACGACGAAAATGGCCACACATTTTCTCACAATGCAACATTGCGTCAACGATTTAAAATGGACAGTAATCGAACAATTGCCCACTGATGTTGGCCTTTTCCAAAAGGAACAAAGATGGGTGTTCCGTCTGGGCACCCACATCATTGGGCTTAATGATGATGTGCCCTGGAGCCAACTATCAGCATAATTATCACAGCAATACCTGTGCTGCAGTTCACACAGAAAAACATATTCCATTATTCTAAGTAATAGGATTTCAAAAGGGTTCCTTGTCACGATCGACTGTAATAAAATCTATACCATGGCTAAGGGAAATATACTGCCCCTGTGTTCAAAACCGCGGAACAATGCAGCTGTCCACACGCAGCATCATTCAACAGATAACTGAGACATCTCGTAACCATTTGGACCGCAATCGCGCTCCTTTGAAAAAACCCAGTGCGCTAGGGGTTTTCCGCGCATGCGCGAAGGATTAGACAACAAGCCCTCGAACTGCGCATGCGCAAAGATGTAGCGGCGCACAGGGACACTAACTCGACCAGACAGACGCTGATCCTATGCTAACGCAGCAGGAACATACGATCGCCCTGTATGGCTGGCATGAGGAAGACCCATACATGGTGACACTCCCGTTTCCGCCCAATTAACGAAACAGAGTATAAATACCCATGTTCCTCGCATGACTCCACACCAGCGGAGTAGCGCGAGGGGTAAGGCGGTGATCAGAGTGTCCAGACCTTGTGAGTATATCATCCAGTAAAGAACATCCTACAAGATATCCATTTTTACCTCAAAAGTAAGTGAGATTGAAATGTAAATTACAGCTACATTATTCTCTACTACAGATAGCCATTGAGCAGCACCCCAACGCGCTGTTCATGAAGCCCACCAACCAGGCTTCACAAGTATGAGTACAACTGGCAGTAAAATCCTAGTTTTATGTGTTTTATGTTGTATGTGGTGTTAGTCCGTTTTTACTAGCTTATTAACAAGCAAATGGTGTGGTTCCAGGCGACTGCGCCTTGCAACTACCCGCTACATGGGTAACCATTAGTCTTTTGGTTTTTGTCTTTCTGCAGGTCATTGCACTTGCAGCAGACCGCTGTAGGCACACTTAGCCTATTCCTACAAAAAAAAATTCACTTTTTTGTAAATAATTACACTTTTTCTGTAGAAGAAGACGTGAGTAGGGAAGGGAGTTTGTGCCCCTGTCCTGAAGAAGGAGCCTGTCTCCGAAACATGTCGACAACATAGCACACCAGAGATCCTGTTCATTAACATAACAGGTTGATCTCGCCCTGCACTTATTTTTAATAGTACCAGCCAGAGTTCGGAATAAAACTTTTTTTCACTCAAGCGCCAGGTATTTTTTTAAAATTTTCCTTCACCACGTTCCCTACTCACCTTAATCACATACCCCACACACTGTACACAACACATAGCCAACCTGAAAGTGCTCCCGCGTATCCGTAGGTCGCAGCACGCCGCATCCCGATAGAGGGGTGCGAAGACCCCAATGATGAAGCATGACACCAAGGGGCCTTTTGGTGTGTGAGGGGTATTTTATCAAACACTGAGTGCTTCAATACCCATTGATCACTCTTCCCCTTTTCCCCCCTGATGTTGGATTTCTTTGTTTATTTAAGTATCATAGTGGAGCGCAAATCCAACAATTAGCTCTACCTCCCTTTTTTGGTTTAATCTATAGTCTAGGCAGCGTGCAGCTGCGGGAGTAACCCAACCACACCCCACAACATAATCACATACACTAGGTAACTGTAGGCCACAGCGGTCTCTCAGAAATGGAGGATGAACACGGCTTAACCTTCGGTGAGGATGAAATTGACAGGATCTTGGCAGCAGTAAACCCTTTTGAGGGCCTCACTAACCCTGAAACCGGCCCCAACATAGATGACTGGAACGAATTGGTAAAATTAAGACGAAACCAAATAAAGGCAGCTTTACACGGTTTGATAATGACAGGATACCTGAGGAACAAGATGGGACCAGCTGGACTAATTGTAAAAAATGAACCGTTTATTTTCCAGACTGATATGCAGTTTAAAAAAGAGTGGTCATTGATCTCATGGCACTGTACCAGGGACTGGTTGGTTCTAATAATTAAAACAGCAACCAGAATCACACAAGAACTTAAAATAGAGATCGGAAAAATCGAGGTCAAACTCAAAACGTATATGTCGACAGAGGACCTAAAGATCAGATTGGATGAATTGAACCAACAAATGACAGAATTCGAATTTACACTGAAGCAAAGTAAACTCAACAAATTGAGTAAGGACAAAGACAAATTTACACCGGAGGGAACCTACCCTTACACTAAGGCTGACTATGTATCCACGAAAAACGACACAGATAGTGATGGGTCGGACGGTAGCTCCACCGGTTCGAATTCCAGCGGTGGCAGAAGGAACCGCCCGAATAGAGGCGGGTGGAGACAAAGACGACAACAATTCCCAAGACAAAGGGGATGGAGGGGATACCCACCCCAGTACCCACAATTTATGGCACCCCCCCCTTTCCAGCCTTTCCAGTTCAACCACCAACCGGATATACAGAGTTTCCCACAATGGAACCAAGACTTCAGTGGAGGTTTTTACGATCCACAGCCTTTTTTAGGCTCCCGCCCAGGGACACGGGGAAAGAACCGGAAGGGCAACAATGTCACATGGGAGTCGACAGACCAAGGGAACCCCAGACAAACCAGGAGCATGACAGGCTCCCTACCCAACCAGGCGTCAACCAGCAACCAGAGAGGGACTTAGTGGTGAATCTCACCTCCAAACCCTTGACGAATATCCAACGACAGGTACTAAACAAAGGTTTGGGATTCGTGCCGACACAAAAACCGGACATCTTCAAAGTTAACGTCGAAATGAAGGAATTTGTATGAAAATTAAAACTACAGGTCTTTTTCAGTGACAAACCTAAACAAGCCGTGATGACAGACACTGGTCTGAGACCAAAATCGACCTTCACACCTCAGGACCCAACACTCCCCATCGAGCTACTCGCTTTTGAAAAGGCTGTTATGACGGATGTCAATAAATTGGATGTGTCATCCACACAAGTCTTCCACAACACGACTAAGGAGGAGCAACTTGCCTTAAAGAATTTATCTGGGGATACCAGCATAGTCATAAAACCAGCAGACAAAGGGGGAGCAATAGTATTACAGTCCACTGAGGACTATGACAATGAATGCATGCGCCTCCTATCAGACAGGCGTAACTACATGGTTCTACAACAGGATCCAACTGAACACCTCAGGGTAAAAATCGGAGGTATGATTGAGGAAGGTCTGACACACAATTGGCTGAGCAAGAAGGAAGGCGAATTCCTGGTGCAAAAGAAACCTCGCATTCCATATTTTTACAGTATCCCTAAAATACATAAGGACATTAAAAAACCTCCAGGTAGACCAATAGTCTCAGGCATTGGTTCTATTCTAGAACCACTGTCGAAGTTTGCGGACGCATTCCTGAGACCCCTGGTGCAGTCTACCAACACGTACCTAAAGGATACAAAGGCAGTATTACAACTTCTTCAGGAAATGACCTTTGACCCTCAAACCCAACTACTAATGTCCCTTGACGTGGAAAGTCTGTACACCAGCCTGCCCCATGATGAAACTTTGATGATCATTGAGGAAGTACTCTTTTCCACTCAATGGAAATACCAGACACCACGAAACTTAGTTCTGGAGTGTATTTCACTGGCCTTGCAGAAAAACTTTTTTCAGTACAAAACCACCATTTACCAACAATGCCATGGGACCAGCATGGGAAGCACCTTTGCTCCTAGCCTGGCTGGTCTCTATGTGCACCACCTCGAGACCAGTAAGATACTCCACGAACAGAACCCATACAGGTCAAATATAAAATGTTGGAAAAGATATATTGACGACATCCTGGTCATATGGCAAGGCGACCACCAGTCAGCGGAGCTCTTTTTGGAATGGCTGAACACCCAAAACACATTCCTGAAGTTCACGAGCACAATCTCAGACCAAACGTTGGTGTTCCTAGATCTCAACATCTATGCAGATGCGGGCATACTAAAAACAACCACCCATTTTAAGCCTACTTCCAGGAATTGCCTACTGAGGTACGATAGCTTTCACCCTCGGCACTTACGGGAAAACCTGCCCTATGGGCAGTTCTTACGCCTCAGGCGAAACTGCACTGATGTGTCTGATTTCAAGGAACAGGCGATCGACCTCAAAGACAAACTCAGACAAAGAGAATACCCAAACAGGATCATCAACAAAGCATTAAAAAGGGCAAGAAATAACAACAGAGAGTCATTACTGGAGGAACGAATAAAGGAACCTACTGTAAACAAAAGACCAATCTGTGTGACAACTTTCAATACAATGTCGAATGAAGTATCCAAAATTGTTAACAAACATTGGAGAATACTAACGAGTGGTGATCTGGATCTAGACAAACCAATGTTTGCCCACCGCAGAGGACGTAACCTCAGAGACATTTTGGTGCATACCAGACCTAAACCTATAACTACATCCTCTCAACCATCAATAGGGATTCAAGGTCACTTCCCGTGCGGTAATTGTAGCAGTTGTCATTTAACCGAAAAAAGCAAAAAACTCACCTTCCGCAATGGTTCGACATGGGAGCAACGGAGATTTACGAACTGTAACTCAAAAAACGTTATCTACCTCATAAAGTGCCCATGCAACCTTGAATATGTGGGAATGACAACACGAGCAATCAAAACACGATTGAATGAACATAAAAGCAATGTGCGATGTAAAAAAAGCACGACGAAAATGGCCACACATTTTCTCACAATGCAACATTGCGTCAACGATTTAAAATGGACAGTAATCGAACAATTGCCCACTGATGTTGGCCTTTTCCAAAAGGAACAAAGATGGGTGTTCCGTCTGGGCACCCACATCATTGGGCTTAATGATGATGTGCCCTGGAGCCAACTATCAGCATAATTATCACAGCAATACCTGTGCTGCAGTTCACACAGAAAAACATATTCCATTATTCTAAGTAATAGGATTTCAAAAGGGTTCCTTGTCACGATCGACTGTAATAAAATCTATACCATGGCTAAGGGAAATATACTGCCCCTGTGTTCAAAACCGCGGAACAATGCCGCTGTCCACACGCAGCATCATTCAACAGATAACTGAGACATCTCGTAACCATTTGGACCGCAATCGCGCTCCTTTGAAAAAACCCAGTGCGCTAGGGGTTTTCCGCGCATGCGCGAAGGATTAGACAACAAGCCCTCGAACTGCGCATGCGCAAAGATGTAGCGGCGCACAGGGACACTAACTCGACCAGACAGACGCTGATCCTATGCTAACGCAGCAGGAACATACGATCGCCCTGTATGGCTGGCATGAGGAAGACCCATACATGGTGACACTCCCGTTTCCGCCCAATTAACGAAACAGAGTATAAATACCCATGTTCCTCGCATGACTCCACACCAGCGGAGTAGCGCGAGGGGTAAGGCGGTGATCAGAGTGTCCAGACCTTGTGAGTATATCATCCAGGAAAGAACATCCTACAAGATATCCATTTTTACCTCAAAAGTAAGTGAGATTGAAATGTAAATTACAGCTACATTATTCTCTACTACAGATAGCCATTGAGCAGCACCCCAACGCGCTGTTCATGAAGCCCATCAACCAGGCTTCACAAGTATGAGTACAACTGGCAGTAAAATCCTAGTTTTATGTGTTTTATGTTGTATGTGGTGTTAGTCCGTTTTTACTAGCTTATTAACAAGCAAATGGTGTGGTTCCAGGCGACTGCGCCTTGCAACTACCCGCTACATGGGTAACCATTAGTCTTTTGGTTTTTGTCTTTCTGCAGGTCATTGCACTTGCAGCAGACCGCTGTAGGCACACTTAGCCTATTCCTACAAAAAAAAATTCACTTTTTTGTAAATAATTACACTTTTTCTGTAGAAGAAGACGTGAGTAGGGAAGGGAGTTTGTGCCCCTGTCCTGAAGAAGGAGCCTGTCTCCGAAACATGTCGACAACATAGCACACCAGAGATCCTGTTCATTAACATAACAGGTTGATCTCGCCCTGCACTTATTTTTAATAGTACCAGCCAGAGTTCGGAATAAAACTTTTTTTCACTCAAGCGCCAGGTATTTTTTTAAAATTTTCCTTCACCACGTTCCCTACTCACCTTAATCACATACCCCACACACTGTACACAACACATAGCCAACCTGAAAGTGCTCCCACGTATCCGTAGGTCGCAGCACGCCGCATCCCGATAGAGGGGTGCGAAGACCCCAATGATGAAGCATGACACCAAGGGGCCTTTTGGTGTGTGAGGGGTATTTTATCAAACACTGAGTGCTTCAATACCCATTGATCACTCTTCCCCTTTTCCCCCCTGATGTTGGATTTCTTTTGTTTATTTAAGTATCATAGTGGAGCGCAAATCCAACAATTAGCTCTACCTCCCTTTTTTGGTTTAATCTATAGTCTAGGCAGCGTGCAGCTGCGGGAGTAACCCAACCACACCCCACAACATAATCACATACACTAGGTAACTGTAGGCCACAGCGGTCTCTCAGAAATGGAGGATGAACACGGCTTAACCTTCGGTGAGGATGAAATTGACAGGATCTTGGCAGCAGTAAACCCTTTTGAGGGCCTCACTAACCCTGAAACCGGCCCCAACATAGATGACTGGAACGAATTGGTAAAATTAAGACGAAACCAAATAAAGGCAGCTTTACACGGTTTGATAATGACAGGATACCTGAGGAACAAGATGGGACCAGCTGGACTAATTGTAAAAAATGAACCGTTTATTTTCCAGACTGATATGCAGTTTAAAAAAGAGTGGTCATTGATCTCATGGCACTGTACCAGGGACTGGTTGGTTCTAATAATTAAAACAGCAACCAGAATCACACAAGAACTTAAAATAGAGATCGGAAAAATCGAGGTCAAACTCAAAACGTATATGTCGACAGAGGACCTAAAGATCAGATTGGATGAATTGAACCAACAAATGACAGAATTCGAATTTACACTGAAGCAAAGTAAACTCAACAAATTGAGTAAGGACAAAGACAAATTTACACCGGAGGGAACCTACCCTTACACTAAGGCTGACTATGTATCCACGAAAAACGACACAGATAGTGATGGGTCGGACGGTAGCTCCACCGGTTCGAATTCCAGCGGTGGCAGAAGGAACCGCCCGAATAGAGGCGGGTGGAGACAAAGACGACAACAATTCCCAAGACAAAGGGGATGGAGGGGATACCCACCCCAGTACCCACAATTTATGGCACCCCCCCCTTTCCAGCCTTTCCAGTTCAACCACCAACCGGATATACAGAGTTTCCCACAATGGAACCAAGACTTCAGTGGAGGTTTTTACGATCCACAGCCTTTTTTAGGCTCCCGCCCAGGGACACGGGGAAAGAACCGGAAGGGCAACAATGTCACATGGGAGTCGACAGACCAAGGGAACCCCAGACAAACCAGGAGCATGACAGGCTCCCTACCCAACCAGGCGTCAACCAGCAACCAGAGAGGGACTTAGTGGTGAATCTCACCTCCAAACCCTTGACGAATATCCAACGACAGGTACTAAACAAAGGTTTGGGATTCGTGCCGACACAAAAACCGGACATCTTCAAAGTTAACGTCGAAATGAAGGAATTTGTACGAAAATTAAAACTACAGGTCTTTTTCAGTGACAAACCTACACAAGCCGTGATGACAGACACTGGTCTGAGACCAAAATCGACCTTCACACCTCAGGACCCAACACTCCCCATCGAGCTACTCGCTTTTGAAAAGGCTGTTATGACGGATGTCAATAAATTGGATGTGTCATCCACACAAGTCTTCCACAACACGACTAAGGAGGAGCAACTTGCCTTAAAGAATTTATCTGGGGATACCAGCATAGTCATAAAACCAGCAGACAAAGGGGGAGCAATAGTATTACAGTCCACTGAGGACTATGACAATGAATGCATGCGCCTCCTATCAGACAGGCGTAACTACATGGTTCTACAACAGGATCCAACTGAACACCTCAGGGTAAAAATCGGAGGTATGATTGAGGAAGGTCTGACACACAATTGGCTGAGCAAGAAGGAAGGCGAATTCCTGGTGCAAAAGAAACCTCGCATTCCATATTTTTACAGTATCCCTAAAATACATAAGGACATTAAAAAACCTCCAGGTAGACCAATAGTCTCAGGCATTGGTTCTATTCTAGAACCACTGTCGAAGTTTGCGGACGCATTCCTGAGACCCCTGGTGCAGTCTACCAACACGTACCTAAAGGATACAAAGGCAGTATTACAACTTCTTCAGGAAATGACCTTTGACCCTCAAACCCAACTACTAATGTCCCTTGACGTGGAAAGTCTGTACACCAGCCTGCCCCATGATGAAACTTTGATGATCATTGAGGAAGTACTCTTTTCCACTCAATGGAAATACCAGACACCACGAAACTTAGTTCTGGAGTGTATTTCACTGGCCTTGCAGAAAAACTTTTTTCAGTACAAAACCACCATTTACCAACAATGCCATGGGACCAGCATGGGAAGCACCTTTGCTCCTAGCCTGGCTGGTCTCTATGTGCACCACCTCGAGACCAGTAAGATACTCCACGAACAGAACCCATACAGGTCAAATATAAAATGTTGGAAAAGATATATTGACGACATCCTGGTCATATGGCAAGGCGACCACCAGTCAGCGGAGCTCTTTTTGGAATGGCTGAACACCCAAAACACATTCCTGAAGTTCACGAGCACAATCTCAGACCAAACGTTGGTGTTCCTAGATCTCAACATCTATGCAGATGCGGGCATACTAAAAACAACCACCCATTTTAAGCCTACTTCCAGGAATTGCCTACTGAGGTACGATAGCTTTCACCCTCGGCACTTACGGGAAAACCTGCCCTATGGGCAGTTCTTACGCCTCAGGCGAAACTGCACTGATGTGTCTGATTTCAAGGAACAGGCGATCGACCTCAAAGACAAACTCAGACAAAGAGAATACCCAAACAGGATCATCAACAAAGCATTAAAAAGGGCAAGAAATAACAACAGAGAGTCATTACTGGAGGAACGAATAAAGGAACCTACTGTAAACAAAAGACCAATCTGTGTGACAACTTTCAATACAATGTCGAATGAAGTATCCAAAATTGTTAACAAACATTGGAGAATACTAACGAGTGGTGATCTGGATCTAGACAAACCAATGTTTGCCCACCGCAGAGGACGTAACCTCAGAGACATTTTGGTGCATACCAGACCTAAACCTATAACTACATCCTCTCAACCATCAATAGGGATTCAAGGTCACTTCCCGTGCGGTAATTGTAGCAGTTGTCATTTAACCGAAAAAAGCAAAAAACTCACCTTCCGCAATGGTTCGACATGGGAGCAACGGAGATTTACGAACTGTAACTCAAAAAACGCTATCTACCTCATAAAGTGCCCATGCAACCTTGAATATGTGGGAATGACAACACGAGCAATCAAAACACGATTGAATGAACATAAAAGCAATGTGCGATGTAAAAAAAGCACGACGAAAATGGCCACACATTTTCTCACAATGCAACATTGCGTCAACGATTTAAAATGGACAGTAATCGAACAATTGCCCACTGATGTTGGCCTTTTCCAAAAGGAACAAAGATGGGTGTTCCGTCTGGGCACCCACATCATTGGGCTTAATGATGATGTGCCCTGGAGCCAACTATCAGCATAATTATCACAGCAATACCTGTGCTGCAGTTCACACAGAAAAACATATTCCATTATTCTAAGTAATAGGATTTCAAAAGGGTTCCTTGTCACGATCGACTGTAATAAAATCTATACCATGGCTAAGGGAAATATACTGCCCCTGTGTTCAAAACCGCGGAACAATGCCGCTGTCCACACGCAGCATCATTCAACAGATAACTGAGACATCTCGTAACCATTTGGACCGCAATCGCGCTCCTTTGAAAAAACCCAGTGCGCTAGGGGTTTTCCGCGCATGCGCGAAGGATTAGACAACAAGCCCTCGAACTGCGCATGCGCAAAGATGTAGCGGCGCACAGGGACACTAACTCGACCAGACAGACGCTGATCCTATGCTAACGCAGCAGGAACATACGATCGCCCTGTATGGCTGGCATGAGGAAGACCCATACATGGTGACACTCCCGTTTCCGCCCAATTAACGAAACAGAGTATAAATACCCATGTTCCTCGCATGACTCCACACCAGCGGAGTAGCGCGAGGGGTAAGGCGGTGATCAGAGTGTCCAGACCTTGTGAGTATATCATCCAGGAAAGAACATCCTACAAGATATCCATTTTTACCTCAAAAGTAAGTGAGATTGAAATGTAAATTACAGCTACATTATTCTCTACTACAGATAGCCATTGAGCAGCACCCCAACGCGCTGTTCATGAAGCCCACCAACCAGGCTTCACAAGTATGAGTACAACTGGCAGTAAAATCCTAGTTTTATGTGTTTTATGTTGTATGTGGTGTTAGTCCGTTTTTACTAGCTTATTAACAAGCAAATGGTGTGGTTCCAGGCGACTGCGCCTTGCAACTACCCGCTACATGGGTAACCATTAGTCTTTTGGTTTTTGTCTTTCTGCAGGTCATTGCACTTGCAGCAGACCGCTGTAGGCACACTTAGCCTATTCCTACAAAAAAAAATTCACTTTTTTGTAAATAATTACACTTTTTCTGTAGAAGAAGACGTGAGTAGGGAAGGGAGTTTGTGCCCCTGTCCTGAAGAAGGAGCCTGTCTCCGAAACATGTCGACAACATAGCACACCAGAGATCCTGTTCATTAACATAACAGGTTGATCTCGCCCTGCACTTATTTTTAATAGTACCAGCCAGAGTTCGGAATAAAACTTTTTTTCACTCAAGCGCCAGGTATTTTTTTAAAATTTTCCTTCACCACGTTCCCTACTCACCTTAATCACATACCCCACACACTGTACACAACACATAGCCAACCTGAAAGTGCTCCCACGTATCCGTAGGTCGCAGCACGCCGCATCCCGATAGAGGGGTGCGAAGACCCCAATGATGAAGCATGACACCAAGGGGCCTTTTGGTGTGTGAGGGGTATTTTATCAAACACTGAGTGCTTCAATACCCATTGATCACTCTTCCCCTTTTCCCCCCTGATGTTGGATTTCTTTTGTTTATTTAAGTATCATAGTGGAGCGCAAATCCAACAATTAGCTCTACCTCCCTTTTTTGGTTTAATCTATAGTCTAGGCAGCGTGCAGCTGCGGGAGTAACCCAACCACACCCCACAACATAATCACATACACTAGGTAACTGTAGGCCACAGCGGTCTCTCAGAAATGGAGGATGAACACGGCTTAACCTTCGGTGAGGATGAAATTGACAGGATCTTGGCAGCAGTAAACCCTTTTGAGGGCCTCACTAACCCTGAAACCGGCCCCAACATAGATGACTGGAACGAATTGGTAAAATTAAGACGAAACCAAATAAAGGCAGCTTTACACGGTTTGATAATGACAGGATACCTGAGGAACAAGATGGGACCAGCTGGACTAATTGTAAAAAATGAACCGTTTATTTTCCAGACTGATATGCAGTTTAAAAAAGAGTGGTCATTGATCTCATGGCACTGTACCAGGGACTGGTTGGTTCTAATAATTAAAACAGCAACCAGAATCACACAAGAACTTAAAATAGAGATCGGAAAAATCGAGGTCAAACTCAAAACGTATATGTCGACAGAGGACCTAAAGATCAGATTGGATGAATTGAACCAACAAATGACAGAATTCGAATTTACACTGAAGCAAAGTAAACTCAACAAATTGAGTAAGGACAAAGACAAATTTACACCGGAGGGAACCTACCCTTACACTAAGGCTGACTATGTATCCACGAAAAACGACACAGATAGTGATGGGTCGGACGGTAGCTCCACCGGTTCGAATTCCAGCGGTGGCAGAAGGAACCGCCCGAATAGAGGCGGGTGGAGACAAAGACGACAACAATTCCCAAGACAAAGGGGATGGAGGGGATACCCACCCCAGTACCCACAATTTATGGCACCCCCCCTTTCCAGCCTTTCCAGTTCAACCACCAACCGGATATACAGAGTTTCCCACAATGGAACCAAGACTTCAGTGGAGGTTTTTACGATCCACAGCCTTTTTTAGGCTCCCGCCCAGGGACACGGGGAAAGAACCGGAAGGGCAACAATGTCACATGGGAGTCGACAGACCAAGGGAACCCCAGACAAACCAGGAGCATGACAGGCTCCCTACCCAACCAGGCGTCAACCAGCAACCAGAGAGGGACTTAGTGGTGAATCTCACCTCCAAACCCTTGACGAATATCCAACGACAGGTACTAAACAAAGGTTTGGGATTCGTGCCGACACAAAAACCGGACATCTTCAAAGTTAACGTCGAAATGAAGGAATTTGTACGAAAATTAAAACTACAGGTCTTTTTCAGTGACAAACCTACACAAGCCGTGATGACAGACACTGGTCTGAGACCAAAATCGACCTTCACACCTCAGGACCCAACACTCCCCATCGAGCTACTCGCTTTTGAAAAGGCTGTTATGACGGATGTCAATAAATTGGATGTGTCATCCACACAAGTCTTCCACAACACGACTAAGGAGGAGCAACTTGCCTTAAAGAATTTATCTGGGGATACCAGCATAGTCATAAAACCAGCAGACAAAGGGGGAGCAATAGTATTACAGTCCACTGAGGACTATGACAATGAATGCATGCGCCTCCTATCAGACAGGCGTAACTACATGGTTCTACAACAGGATCCAACTGAACACCTCAGGGTAAAAATCGGAGGTATGATTGAGGAAGGTCTGACACACAATTGGCTGAGCAAGAAGGAAGGCGAATTCCTGGTGCAAAAGAAACCTCGCATTCCATATTTTTACAGTATCCCTAAAATACATAAGGACATTAAAAAACCTCCAGGTAGACCAATAGTCTCAGGCATTGGTTCTATTCTAGAACCACTGTCGAAGTTTGCGGACGCATTCCTGAGACCCCTGGTGCAGTCTACCAACACGTACCTAAAGGATACAAAGGCAGTATTACAACTTCTTCAGGAAATGACCTTTGACCCTCAAACCCAACTACTAATGTCCCTTGACGTGGAAAGTCTGTACACCAGCCTGCCCCATGATGAAACTTTGATGATCATTGAGGAAGTACTCTTTTCCACTCAATGGAAATACCAGACACCACGAAACTTAGTTCTGGAGTGTATTTCACTGGCCTTGCAGAAAAACTTTTTTCAGTACAAAACCACCATTTACCAACAATGCCATGGGACCAGCATGGGAAGCACCTTTGCTCCTAGCCTGGCTGGTCTCTATGTGCACCACCTCGAGACCAGTAAGATACTCCACGAACAGAACCCATACAGGTCAAATATAAAATGTTGGAAAAGATATATTGACGACATCCTGGTCATATGGCAAGGCGACCACCAGTCAGCGGAGCTCTTTTTGGAATGGCTGAACACCCAAAACACATTCCTGAAGTTCACGAGCACAATCTCAGACCAAACGTTGGTGTTCCTAGATCTCAACATCTATGCAGATGCGGGCATACTAAAAACAACCACCCATTTTAAGCCTACTTCCAGGAATTGCCTACTGAGGTACGATAGCTTTCACCCTCGGCACTTACGGGAAAACCTGCCCTATGGGCAGTTCTTACGCCTCAGGCGAAACTGCACTGATGTGTCTGATTTCAAGGAACAGGCGATCGACCTCAAAGACAAACTCAGACAAAGAGAATACCCAAACAGGATCATCAACAAAGCATTAAAAAGGGCAAGAAATAACAACAGAGAGTCATTACTGGAGGAACGAATAAAGGAACCTACTGTAAACAAAAGACCAATCTGTGTGACAACTTTCAATACAATGTCGAATGAAGTATCCAAAATTGTTAACAAACATTGGAGAATACTAACGAGTGGTGATCTGGATCTAGACAAACCAATGTTTGCCCACCGCAGAGGACGTAACCTCAGAGACATTTTGGTGCATACCAGACCTAAACCTATAACTACATCCTCTCAACCATCAATAGGGATTCAAGGTCACTTCCCGTGCGGTAATTGTAGCAGTTGTCATTTAACCGAAAAAAGCAAAAAACTCACCTTCCGCAATGGTTCTACATGGGAGCAACGGAGATTTACGAACTGTAACTCAAAAAACGCTATCTACCTCATAAAGTGCCCATGCAACCTTGAATATGTGGGAATGACAACACGAGCAATCAAAACACGATTGAATGAACATAAAAGCAATGTGCGATGTAAAAAAAGCACGACGAAAATGGCCACACATTTTCTCACAATGCAACATTGCGTCAACGATTTAAAATGGACAGTAATCGAACAATTGCCCACTGATGTTGGCCTTTTCCAAAAGGAACAAAGATGGGTGTTCCGTCTGGGCACCCACATCATTGGGCTTAATGATGATGTGCCCTGGAGCCAACTATCAGCATAATTATCACAGCAATACCTGTGCTGCAGTTCACACAGAAAAACATATTCCATTATTCTAAGTAATAGGATTTCAAAAGGGTTCCTTGTCACGATCGACTGTAATAAAATCTATACCATGGCTAAGGGAAATATACTGCCCCTGTGTTCAAAACCGCGGAACAATGCCGCTGTCCACACGCAGCATCATTCAACAGATAACTGAGACATCTCGTAACCATTTGGACCGCAATCGCGCTCCTTTGAAAAAACCCAGTGCGCTAGGGGTTTTCCGCGCATGCGCGAAGGATTAGACAACAAGCCCTCGAACTGCGCATGCGCAAAGATGTAGCGGCGCACAGGGACACTAACTCGACCAGACAGACGCTGATCCTATGCTAACGCAGCAGGAACATACGATCGCCCTGTATGGCTGGCATGAGGAAGACCCATACATGGTGACACTCCCGTTTCCGCCCAATTAACGAAACAGAGTATAAATACCCATGTTCCTCGCATGACTCCACACCAGCGGAGTAGCGCGAGGGGTAAGGCGGTGATCAGAGTGTCCAGACCTTGTGAGTATATCATCCAGGAAAGAACATCCTACAAGATATCCATTTTTACCTCAAAAGTAAGTGAGATTGAAATGTAAATTACAGCTACATTATTCTCTACTACAGATAGCCATTGAGCAGCACCCCAACGCGCTGTTTATGAAGCCCACCAACCAGGCTTCACAAGTATGAGTACAACTGGCAGTAAAATCCTAGTTTTATGTGTTTTATGTTGTATGTGGTGTTAGTCCGTTTTTACTAGCTTATTAACAAGCAAATGGTGTGGTTCCAGGCGACTGCGCCTTGCAACTACCCGCTACATGGGTAACCATTAGTCTTTTGGTTTTTGTCTTTCTGCAGGTCATTGCACTTGCAGCAGACCGCTGTAGGCACACTTAGCCTATTCCTACAAAAAAAAATTCACTTTTTTGTAAATAATTACACTTTTTCTGTAGAAGAAGACGTGAGTAGGGAAGGGAGTTTGTGCCCCTGTCCTGAAGAAGGAGCCTGTCTCCGAAACATGTCGACAACATAGCACACCAGAGATCCTGTTCATTAACATAACAGGTTGATCTCGCCCTGCACTTATTTTTAATAGTACCAGCCAGAGTTCGGAATAAAACTTTTTTTCACTCAAGCGCCAGGTATTTTTTTAAAATTTTCCTTCACCACGTTCCCTACTCACCTTAATCACATACCCCACACACTGTACACAACACATAGCCAACCTGAAAGTGCTCCCGCGTATCCGTAGGTCGCAGCACGCCGCATCCCGATAGAGGGGTGCGAAGACCCCAATGATGAAGCATGACACCAAGGGGCCTTTTGGTGTGTGAGGGGTATTTTATCAAACACTGAGTGCTTCAATACCCATTGATCACTCTTCCCCTTTTCCCCCCTGATGTTGGATTTCTTTTGTTTATTTAAGTATCATAGTGGAGCGCAAATCCAACAATTAGCTCTACCTCCCTTTTTTGGTTTAATCTATAGTCTAGGCAGCGTGCAGCTGCGGGAGTAACCCAACCACACCCCACAACATAATCACATACACTAGGTAACTGTAGGCCACAGCGGTCTCTCAGAAATGGAGGATGAACACGGCTTAACCTTCGGTGAGGATGAAATTGACAGGATCTTGGCAGCAGTAAACCCTTTTGAGGGCCTCACTAACCCTGAAACCGGCCCCAACATAGATGACTGGAACGAATTGGTAAAATTAAGACGAAACCAAATAAAGGCAGCTTTACACGGTTTGATAATGACAGGATACCTGAGGAACAAGATGGGACCAGCTGGACTAATTGTAAAAAATGAACCGTTTATTTTCCAGACTGATATGCAGTTTAAAAAAGAGTGGTCATTGATCTCATGGCACTGTACCAGGGACTGGTTGGTTCTAATAATTAAAACAGCAACCAGAATCACACAAGAACTTAAAATAGAGATCGGAAAAATCGAGGTCAAACTCAAAACGTATATGTCGACAGAGGACCTAAAGATCAGATTGGATGAATTGAACCAACAAATGACAGAATTCGAATTTACACTGAAGCAAAGTAAACTCAACAAATTGAGTAAGGACAAAGACAAATTTACACCGGAGGGAACCTACCCTTACACTAAGGCTGACTATGTATCCACGAAAAACGACACAGATAGTGATGGGTCGGACGGTAGCTCCACCGGTTCGAATTCCAGCGGTGGCAGAAGGAACCGCCCGAATAGAGGCGGGTGGAGACAAAGACGACAACAATTCCCAAGACAAAGGGGATGGAGGGGATACCCACCCCAGTACCCACAATTTATGGCACCCCCCCTTTCCAGCCTTTCCAGTTCAACCACCAACCGGATATACAGAGTTTCCCACAATGGAACCAAGACTTCAGTGGAGGTTTTTACGATCCACAGCCTTTTTTAGGCTCCCGCCCAGGGACACGGGGAAAGAACCGGAAGGGCAACAATGTCACATGGGAGTCGACAGACCAAGGGAACCCCAGACAAACCAGGAGCATGACAGGCTCCCTACCCAACCAGGCGTCAACCAGCAACCAGAGAGGGACTTAGTGGTGAATCTCACCTCCAAACCCTTGACGAATATCCAACGACAGGTACTAAACAAAGGTTTGGGATTCGTGCCGACACAAAAACCGGACATCTTCAAAGTTAACGTCGAAATGAAGGAATTTGTACGAAAATTAAAACTACAGGTCTTTTTCAGTGACAAACCTACACAAGCCGTGATGACAGACACTGGTCTGAGACCAAAATCGACCTTCACACCTCAGGACCCAACACTCCCCATCGAGCTACTCGCTTTTGAAAAGGCTGTTATGACGGATGTCAATAAATTGGATGTGTCATCCACACAAGTCTTCCACAACACGACTAAGGAGGAGCAACTTGCCTTAAAGAATTTATCTGGGGATACCAGCATAGTCATAAAACCAGCAGACAAAGGGGGAGCAATAGTATTACAGTCCACTGAGGACTATGACAATGAATGCATGCGCCTCCTATCAGACAGGCGTAACTACATGGTTCTACAACAGGATCCAACTGAACACCTCAGGGTAAAAATCGGAGGTATGATTGAGGAAGGTCTGACACACAATTGGCTGAGCAAGAAGGAAGGCGAATTCCTGGTGCAAAAGAAACCTCGCATTCCATATTTTTACAGTATCCCTAAAATACATAAGGACATTAAAAAACCTCCAGGTAGACCAATAGTCTCAGGCATTGGTTCTATTCTAGAACCACTGTCGAAGTTTGCGGACGCATTCCTGAGACCCCTGGTGCAGTCTACCAACACGTACCTAAAGGATACAAAGGCAGTATTACAACTTCTTCAGGAAATGACCTTTGACCCTCAAACCCAACTACTAATGTCCCTTGACGTGGAAAGTCTGTACACCAGCCTGCCCCATGATGAAACTTTGATGATCATTGAGGAAGTACTCTTTTCCACTCAATGGAAATACCAGACACCACGAAACTTAGTTCTGGAGTGTATTTCACTGGCCTTGCAGAAAAACTTTTTTCAGTACAAAACCACCATTTACCAACAATGCCATGGGACCAGCATGGGAAGCACCTTTGCTCCTAGCCTGGCTGGTCTCTATGTGCACCACCTCGAGACCAGTAAGATACTCCACGAACAGAACCCATACAGGTCAAATATAAAATGTTGGAAAAGATATATTGACGACATCCTGGTCATATGGCAAGGCGACCACCAGTCAGCGGAGCTCTTTTTGGAATGGCTGAACACCCAAAACACATTCCTGAAGTTCACGAGCACAATCTCAGACCAAACGTTGGTGTTCCTAGATCTCAACATCTATGCAGATGCGGGCATACTAAAAACAACCACCCATTTTAAGCCTACTTCCAGGAATTGCCTACTGAGGTACGATAGCTTTCACCCTCGGCACTTACGGGAAAACCTGCCCTATGGGCAGTTCTTACGCCTCAGGCGAAACTGCACTGATGTGTCTGATTTCAAGGAACAGGCGATCGACCTCAAAGACAAACTCAGACAAAGAGAATACCCAAACAGGATCATCAACAAAGCATTAAAAAGGGCAAGAAATAACAACAGAGAGTCATTACTGGAGGAACGAATAAAGGAACCTACTGTAAACAAAAGACCAATCTGTGTGACAACTTTCAATACAATGTCGAATGAAGTATCCAAAATTGTTAACAAACATTGGAGAATACTAACGAGTGGTGATCTGGATCTAGACAAACCAATGTTTGCCCACCGCAGAGGACGTAACCTCAGAGACATTTTGGTGCATACCAGACCTAAACCTATAACTACATCCTCTCAACCATCAATAGGGATTCAAGGTCACTTCCCGTGCGGTAATTGTAGCAGTTGTCATTTAACCGAAAAAAGCAAAAAACTCACCTTCCGCAATGGTTCTACATGGGAGCAACGGAGATTTACGAACTGTAACTCAAAAAACGCTATCTACCTCATAAAGTGCCCATGCAACCTTGAATATGTGGGAATGACAACACGAGCAATCAAAACACGATTGAATGAACATAAAAGCAATGTGCGATGTAAAAAAAGCACGACGAAAATGGCCACACATTTTCTCACAATGCAACATTGCGTCAACGATTTAAAATGGACAGTAATCGAACAATTGCCCACTGATGTTGGCCTTTTCCAAAAGGAACAAAGATGGGTGTTCCGTCTGGGCACCCACATCATTGGGCTTAATGATGATGTGCCCTGGAGCCAACTATCAGCATAATTATCACAGCAATACCTGTGCTGCAGTTCACACAGAAAAACATATTCCATTATTCTAAGTAATAGGATTTCAAAAGGGTTCCTTGTCACGATCGACTGTAATAAAATCTATACCATGGCTAAGGGAAATATACTGCCCCTGTGTTCAAAACCGCGGAACAATGCCGCTGTCCACACGCAGCATCATTCAACAGATAACTGAGACATCTCGTAACCATTTGGACCGCAATCGCGCTCCTTTGAAAAAACCCAGTGCGCTAGGGGTTTTCCGCGCATGCGCGAAGGATTAGACAACAAGCCCTCGAACTGCGCATGCGCAAAGATGTAGCGGCGCACAGGGACACTAACTCGACCAGACAGACGCTGATCCTATGCTAACGCAGCAGGAACATACGATCGCCCTGTATGGCTGGCATGAGGAAGACCCATACATGGTGACACTCCCGTTTCCGCCCAATTAACGAAACAGAGTATAAATACCCATGTTCCTCGCATGACTCCACACCAGCGGAGTAGCGCGAGGGGTAAGGCGGTGATCAGAGTGTCCAGACCTTGTGAGTATATCATCCAGGAAAGAACATCCTACAAGATATCCATTTTTACCTCAAAAGTAAGTGAGATTGAAATGTAAATTACAGCTACATTATTCTCTACTACAGATAGCCATTGAGCAGCACCCCAACGCGCTGTTTATGAAGCCCACCAACCAGGCTTCACAAGTATGAGTACAACTGGCAGTAAAATCCTAGTTTTATGTGTTTTATGTTGTATGTGGTGTTAGTCCGTTTTTACTAGCTTATTAACAAGCAAATGGTGTGGTTCCAGGCGACTGCGCCTTGCAACTACCCGCTACATGGGTAACCATTAGTCTTTTGGTTTTTGTCTTTCTGCAGGTCATTGCACTTGCAGCAGACCGCTGTAGGCACACTTAGCCTATTCCTACAAAAAAAAATTCACTTTTTTGTAAATAATTACACTTTTTCTGTAGAAGAAGACGTGAGTAGGGAAGGGAGTTTGTGCCCCTGTCCTGAAGAAGGAGCCTGTCTCCGAAACATGTCGACAACATAGCACACCAGAGATCCTGTTCATTAACATAACAGGTTGATCTCGCCCTGCACTTATTTTTAATAGTACCAGCCAGAGTTCGGAATAAAACTTTTTTTCACTCAAGCGCCAGGTATTTTTTTTAAATTTTCCTTCACCACGTTCCCTACTCACCTTAATCACATACCCCACACACTGTACACAACACATAGCCAACCTGAAAGTGCTCCCGCGTATCCGTAGGTCGCAGCACGCCGCATCCCGATAGAGGGGTGCGAAGACCCCAATGATGAAGCATGACACCAAGGGGCCTTTTGGTGTGTGAGGGGTATTTTATCAAACACTGAGTGCTTCAATACCCATTGATCACTCTTCCCCTTTTCCCCCCTGATGTTGGATTTCTTTTGTTTATTTAAGTATCATAGTGGAGCGCAAATCCAACAATTAGCTCTACCTCCCTTTTTTGGTTTAATCTATAGTCTAGGCAGCGTGCAGCTGCGGGAGTAACCCAACCACACCCCACAACATAATCACATACACTAGGTAACTGTAGGCCACAGCGGTCTCTCAGAAATGGAGGATGAACACGGCTTAACCTTCGGTGAGGATGAAATTGACAGGATCTTGGCAGCAGTAAACCCTTTTGAGGGCCTCACTAACCCTGAAACCGGCCCCAACATAGATGACTGGAACGAATTGGTAAAATTAAGACGAAACCAAATAAAGGCAGCTTTACACGGTTTGATAATGACAGGATACCTGAGGAACAAGATGGGACCAGCTGGACTAATTGTAAAAAATGAACCGTTTATTTTCCAGACTGATATGCAGTTTAAAAAAGAGTGGTCATTGATCTCATGGCACTGTACCAGGGACTGGTTGGTTCTAATAATTAAAACAGCAACCAGAATCACACAAGAACTTAAAATAGAGATCGGAAAAATCGAGGTCAAACTCAAAACGTATATGTCGACAGAGGACCTAAAGATCAGATTGGATGAATTGAACCAACAAATGACAGAATTCGAATTTACACTGAAGCAAAGTAAACTCAACAAATTGAGTAAGGACAAAGACAAATTTACACCGGAGGGAACCTACCCTTACACTAAGGCTGACTATGTATCCACGAAAAACGACACAGATAGTGATGGGTCGGACGGTAGCTCCACCGGTTCGAATTCCAGCGGTGGCAGAAGGAACCGCCCGAATAGAGGCGGGTGGAGACAAAGACGACAACAATTCCCAAGACAAAGGGGATGGAGGGGATACCCACCCCAGTACCCACAATTTATGGCACCCCCCCCTTTCCAGCCTTTCCAGTTCAACCACCAACCGGATATACAGAGTTTCCCACAATGGAACCAAGACTTCAGTGGAGGTTTTTACGATCCACAGCCTTTTTTAGGCTCCCGCCCAGGGACACGGGGAAAGAACCGGAAGGGCAACAATGTCACATGGGAGTCGACAGACCAAGGGAACCCCAGACAAACCAGGAGCATGACAGGCTCCCTACCCAACCAGGCGTCAACCAGCAACCAGAGAGGGACTTAGTGGTGAATCTCACCTCCAAACCCTTGACGAATATCCAACGACAGGTACTAAACAAAGGTTTGGGATTCGTGCCGACACAAAAACCGGACATCTTCAAAGTTAACGTCGAAATGAAGGAATTTGTACGAAAATTAAAACTACAGGTCTTTTTCAGTGACAAACCTACACAAGCCGTGATGACAGACACTGGTCTGAGACCAAAATCGACCTTCACACCTCAGGACCCAACACTCCCCATCGAGCTACTCGCTTTTGAAAAGGCTGTTATGACGGATGTCAATAAATTGGATGTGTCATCCACACAAGTCTTCCACAACACGACTAAGGAGGAGCAACTTGCCTTAAAGAATGTATCTGGGGATACCAGCATAGTCATAAAACCAGCAGACAAAGGGGGAGCAATAGTATTACAGTCCACTGAGGACTATGACAATGAATGCATGCGCCTCCTATCAGACAGGCGTAACTACATGGTTCTACAACAGGATCCAACTGAACACCTCAGGGTAAAAATCGGAGGTATGATTGAGGAAGGTCTGACACACAATTGGCTGAGCAAGAAGGAAGGCGAATTCCTGGTGCAAAAGAAACCTCGCATTCCATATTTTTACAGTATCCCTAAAATACATAAGGACATTAAAAAACCTCCAGGTAGACCAATAGTCTCAGGCATTGGTTCTATTCTAGAACCACTGTCGAAGTTTGCGGACGCATTCCTGAGACCCCTGGTGCAGTCTACCAACACGTACCTAAAGGATACAAAGGCAGTATTACAACTTCTTCAGGAAATGACCTTTGACCCTCAAACCCAACTACTAATGTCCCTTGACGTGGAAAGTCTGTACACCAGCCTGCCCCATGATGAAACTTTGATGATCATTGAGGAAGTACTCTTTTCCACTCAATGGAAATACCAGACACCACGAAACTTAGTTCTGGAGTGTATTTCACTGGCCTTGCAGAAAAACTTTTTTCAGTACAAAACCACCATTTACCAACAATGCCATGGGACCAGCATGGGAAGCACCTTTGCTCCTAGCCTGGCTGGTCTCTATGTGCACCACCTCGAGACCAGTAAGATACTCCACGAACAGAACCCATACAGGTCAAATATAAAATGTTGGAAAAGATATATTGACGACATCCTGGTCATATGGCAAGGCGACCACCAGTCAGCGGAGCTCTTTTTGGAATGGCTGAACACCCAAAACACATTCCTGAAGTTCACGAGCACAATCTCAGACCAAACGTTGGTGTTCCTAGATCTCAACATCTATGCAGATGCGGGCATACTAAAAACAACCACCCATTTTAAGCCTACTTCCAGGAATTGCCTACTGAGGTACGATAGCTTTCACCCTCGGCACTTACGGGAAAACCTGCCCTATGGGCAGTTCTTACGCCTCAGGCGAAACTGCACTGATGTGTCTGATTTCAAGGAACAGGCGATCGACCTCAAAGACAAACTCAGACAAAGAGAATACCCAAACAGGATCATCAACAAAGCATTAAAAAGGGCAAGAAATAACAACAGAGAGTCATTACTGGAGGAACGAATAAAGGAACCTACTGTAAACAAAAGACCAATCTGTGTGACAACTTTCAATACAATGTCGAATGAAGTATCCAAAATTGTTAACAAACATTGGAGAATACTAACGAGTGGTGATCTGGATCTAGACAAACCAATGTTTGCCCACCGCAGAGGACGTAACCTCAGAGACATTTTGGTGCATACCAGACCTAAACCTATAACTACATCCTCTCAACCATCAATAGGGATTCAAGGTCACTTCCTGTGCGGTAATTGTAGCAGTTGTCATTTAACCGAAAAAAGCAAAAAACTCACCTTCCGCAATGGTTCGACATGGGAGCAACGGAGATTTACGAACTGTAACTCAAAAAACGTTATCTACCTCATAAAGTGCCCATGCAACCTTGAATATGTGGGAATGACAACACGAGCAATCAAAACACGATTGAATGAACATAAAAGCAATGTGCGATGTAAAAAAAGCACGACGAAAATGGCCACACATTTTCTCACAATGCAACATTGCGTCAACGATTTAAAATGGACAGTAATCGAACAATTGCCCACTGATGTTGGCCTTTTCCAAAAGGAACAAAGATGGGTGTTCCGTCTGGGCACCCACATCATTGGGCTTAATGATGATGTGCCCTGGAGCCAACTATCAGCATAATTATCACAGCAATACCTGTGCTGCAGTTCACACAGAAAAACATATTCCATTATTCTAAGTAATAGGATTTCAAAAGGGTTCCTTGTCACGATCGACTGTAATAAAATCTATACCATGGCTAAGGGAAATATACTGCCCCTGTGTTCAAAACTGCGGAACAATGCCGCTGTCCACACGCAGCATCATTCAACAGATAACTGAGACATCTCGTAACCATTTGGACCGCAATCGCGCTCCTTTGAAAAAACCCAGTGCGCTAGGGGTTTTCCGCGCATGCGCGAAGGATTAGACAACAAGCCCTCGAACTGCGCATGCGCAAAGATGTAGCGGCGCACAGGGACACTAACTCGACCAGACAGACGCTGATCCTATGCTAACGCAGCAGGAACATACGATCGCCCTGTATGGCTGGCATGAGGAAGACCCATACATGGTGACACTCCCGTTTCCGCCCAATTAACGAAACAGAGTATAAATACCCATGTTCCTCGCATGACTCCACACCAGCGGAGTAGCGCGAGGGGTAAGGCGGTGATCAGAGTGTCCAGACCTTGTGAGTATATCATCCAGGAAAGAACATCCTACAAGATATCCATTTTTACCTCAAAAGTAAGTGAGATTGAAATGTAAATTACAGCTACATTATTCTCTACTACAGATAGCCATTGAGCAGCACCCCAACGCGCTGTTCATGAAGCCCACCAACCAGGCTTCACAAGTATGAGTACAACTGGCAGTAAAATCCTAGTTTTATGTGTTTTATGTTGTATGTGGTGTTAGTCCGTTTTTACTAGCTTATTAACAAGCAAATGGTGTGGTTCCAGGCGACTGCGCCTTGCAACTACCCGCTACATGGGTAACCATTAGTCTTTTGGTTTTTGTCTTTCTGCAGGTCATTGCACTTGCAGCAGACCGCTGTAGGCACACTTAGCCTATTCCTACAAAAAAAAATTCACTTTTTTGTAAACAATTACACTTTTTCTGTAGAAGAAGACGTGAGTAGGGAAGGGAGTTTGTGCCCCTGTCCTGAAGAAGGAGCCTGTCTCCGAAACATGTCGACAACATAGCACACCAGAGATCCTGTTCATTAACATAACAGGTTGATCTCGCCCTGCACTTATTTTTAATAGTACCAGCCAGAGTTCGGAATAAAACTTTTTTTCACTCAAGCGCCAGGTATTTTTTAAAAATTTTCCTTCACCACGTTCCCTACTCACCTTAATCACATACCCCACACACTGTACACAACACATAGCCAACCTGAAAGTGCTCCCACGTATCCGTAGGTCGCAGCACGCCGCATCCCGATAGAGGGGTGCGAAGACCCCAATGATGAAGCATGACACCAAGGGGCCTTTTGGTGTGTGAGGGGTATTTTATCAAACACTGAGTGCTTCAATACCCATTGATCACTCTTCCCCTTTTCCCCCCTGATGTTGGATTTCTTTTGTTTATTTAAGTATCATAGTGGAGCGCAAATCCAACAATTAGCTCTACCTCCCTTTTTTGGTTTAATCTATAGTCTAGGCAGCGTGCAGCTGCGGGAGTAACCCAACCACACCCCACAACATAATCACATACACTAGGTAACTGTAGGCCACAGCGGTCTCTCAGAAATGGAGGATGAACACGGCTTAACCTTCGGTGAGGATGAAATTGACAGGAACTTGGCAGCAGTAAACCCTTTTGAGGGCCTCACTAACCCTGAAACCGGCCCCAACATAGATGACTGGAACGAATTGGTAAAATTAAGACGAAACCAAATAAAGGCAGCTTTACACGGTTTGATAATGACAGGATACCTGAGGAACAAGATGGGACCAGCTGGACTAATTGTAAAAAATGAACCGTTTATTTTCCAGACTGATATGCAGTTTAAAAAAGAGTGGTCATTGATCTCATGGCACTGTACCAGGGACTGGTTGGTTCTAATAATTAAAACAGCAACCAGAATCACACAAGAACTTAAAATAGAGATCGGAAAAATCGAGGTCAAACTCAAAACGTATATGTCGACAGAGGACCTAAAGATCAGATTGGATGAATTGAACCAACAAATGACAGAATTCGAATTTACACTGAAGCAAAGTAAACTCAACAAATTGAGTAAGGACAAAGACAAATTTACACCGGAGGGAACCTACCCTTACACTAAGGCTGACTATGTATCCACGAAAAACGACACAGATAGTGATGGGTCGGACGGTAGCTCCACCGGTTCGAATTCCAGCGGTGGCAGAAGGAACCGCCCGAATAGAGGCGGGTGGAGACAAAGACGACAACAATTCCCAAGACAAAGGGGATGGAGGGGATACCCACCCCAGTACCCACAATTTATGGCACCCCCCCCTTTCCAGCCTTTCCAGTTCAACCACCAACCGGATATACAGAGTTTCCCACAATGGAACCAAGACTTCAGTGGAGGTTTTTACGATCCACAGCCTTTTTTAGGCTCCCGCCCAGGGACACGGGGAAAGAACCGGAAGGGCAACAATGTCACATGGGAGTCGACAGACCAAGGGAACCCCAGACAAACCAGGAGCATGACAGGCTCCCTACCCAACCAGGCGTCAACCAGCAACCAGAGAGGGACTTAGTGGTGAATCTCACCTCCAAACCCTTGACGAATATCCAACGACAGGTACTAAACAAAGGTTTGGGATTCGTGCCGACACAAAAACCGGACATCTTCAAAGTTAACGTCGAAATGAAGGAATTTGTACGAAAATTAATACTACAGGTCTTTTTCAGTGACAAACCTACACAAGCCGTGATGACAGACACTGGTCTGAGACCAAAATCGACCTTCACACCTCAGGACCCAACACTCCCCATCGAGCTACTCGCTTTTGAAAAGGCTGTTATGACGTATGTCAATAAATTGGATGTGTCATCCACACAAGTCTTCCACAACACGACTAAGGAGGAGCAACTTGCCTTAAAGAATTTATCTGGGGATACCAGCATAGTCATAAAACCAGCAGACAAAGGGGGAGCAATAGTATTACAGTCCACTGAGGACTATGACAATGAATGCATGCGCCTCCTATCAGACAGGCGTAACTACATGGTTCTACAACAGGATCCAACTGAACACCTCAGGGTAAAAATCGGAGGTATGATTGAGGAAGGTCTGACACACAATTGGCTGAGCAAGAAGGAAGGCGAATTCCTGGTGCAAAAGAAACCTCGCATTCCATATTTTTACAGTATCCCTAAAATACATAAGGACATTAAAAAACCTCCAGGTAGACCAATAGTCTCAGGCATTGGTTCTATTCTAGAACCACTGTCGAAGTTTGCGGACGCATTCCTGAGACCCCTGGTGCAGTCTACCAACACGTACCTAAAGGATACAAAGGCAGTATTACAACTTCTTCAGGAAATGACCTTTGACCCTCAAACCCAACTACTAATGTCCCTTGACGTGGAAAGTCTGTACACCAGCCTGCCCCATGATGAAACTTTGATGATCATTGAGGAAGTACTCTTTTCCACTCAATGGAAATACCAGACACCACGAAACTTAGTTCTGGAGTGTATTTCACTGGCCTTGCAGAAAAACTTTTTTCAGTACAAAACCACCATTTACCAACAATGCCATGGGACCAGCATGGGAAGCACCTTTGCTCCTAGCCTGGCTGGTCTCTATGTGCACCACCTCGAGACCAGTAAGATACTCCACGAACAGAACCCATACAGGTCAAATATAAAATGTTGGAAAAGATATATTGACGACATCCTGGTCATATGGCAAGGCAACCACCAGTCAGCGGAGCTCTTTTTGGAATGGCTGAACACCCAAAACACATTCCTGAAGTTCACGAGCACAATCTCAGACCAAACGTTGGTGTTCCTAGATCTCAACATCTATGCAGATGCGGGCATACTAAAAACAACCACCCATTTTAAGCCTACTTCCAGGAATTGCCTACTGAGGTACGATAGCTTTCACCCTCGGCACTTACGGGAAAACCTGCCCTATGGGCAGTTCTTACGCCTCAGGCGAAACTGCACTGATGTGTCTGATTTCAAGGAACAGGCGATCGACCTCAAAGACAAACTCAGACAAAGAGAATACCCAAACAGGATCATCAACAAAGCATTAAAAAGGGCAAGAAATAACAACAGAGAGTCATTACTGGAGGAACGAATAAAGGAACCTACTGTAAACAAAAGACCAATCTGTGTGACAACTTTCAATACAATGTCGAATGAAGTATCCAAAATTGTTAACAAACATTGGAGAATACTAACGAGTGGTGATCTGGATCTAGACAAACCAATGTTTGCCCACCGCAGAGGACGTAACCTCAGAGACATTTTGGTGCATACCAGACCTAAACCTATAACTACATCCTCTCAACCATCAATAGGGATTCAAGGTCACTTCCCGTGCGGTAATTGTAGCAGTTGTCATTTAACCGAAAAAAGCAAAAAACTCACCTTCCGCAATGGTTCGACATGGGAGCAACGGAGATTTACGAACTGTAACTCAAAAAACGTTATCTACCTCATAAAGTGCCCATGCAACCTTGAATATGTGGGAATGACAACACGAGCAATCAAAACACGATTGAATGAACATAAAAGCAATGTGCGATGTAAAAAAAGCACGACGAAAATGGCCACACATTTTCTCACAATGCAACATTGCGTCAACGATTTAAAATGGACAGTAATCGAACAATTGCCCACTGATGTTGGCCTTTTCCAAAAGGAACAAAGATGGGTGTTCCGTCTGGGCACCCACATCATCGGGCTTAATGATGATGTGCCCTGGAGCCAACTATCAGCATAATTATCACAGCAATACCTGTGCTGCAGTTCACACAGAAAAACATATTCCATTATTCTAAGTAATAGGATTTCAAAAGGGTTCCTTGTCACGATCGACTGTAATAAAATCTATACCATGGCTAAGGGAAATATACTGCCCCTGTGTTCAAAACCGCGGAACAATGCCGCTGTCCACACGCAGCATCATTCAACAGATAACTGAGACATCTCGTAACCATTTGGACCGCAATCGCGCTCCTTTGAAAAAACCCAGTGCGCTAGGGGTTTTCCGCGCATGCGCGAAGGATTAGACAACAAGCCCTCGAACTGCGCATGCGCAAAGATGTAGCGGCGCACAGGGACACTAACTCGACCAGACAGACGCTGATCCTATGCTAACGCAGCAGGAACATACGATCGCCCTGTATGGCTGGCATGAGGAAGACCCATACATGGTGACACTCCCGTTTCCGCCCAATTAACGAAACAGAGTATAAATACCCATGTTCCTCGCATGACTCCACACCAGCGGAGTAGCGCGAGGGGTAAGGCGGTGATCAGAGTGTCCAGACCTTGTGAGTATATCATCCAGGAAAGAACATCCTACAAGATATCCATTTTTACCTCAAAAGTAAGTGAGATTGAAATGTAAATTACAGCTACATTATTCTCTACTACAGATAGCCATTGAGCAGCACCCCAACGCGCTGTTCATGAAGCCCACCAACCAGGCTTCACAAGTATGAGTACAACTGGCAGTAAAATCCTAGTTTTATGTGTTTTATGTTGTATGTGGTGTTAGTCCGTTTTTACTAGCTTATTAACAAGCAAATGGTGTGGTTCCAGGCGACTGCGCCTTGCAACTACCCGCTACATGGGTAACCATTAGTCTTTTGGTTTTTGTCTTTCTGCAGGTCATTGCACTTGCAGCAGACCGCTGTAGGCACACTTAGCCTATTCCTACAAAAAAAAATTCACTTTTTTGTAAATAATTACACTTTTTCTGTAGAAGAAGACGTGAGTAGGGAAGGGAGTTTGTGCCCCTGTCCTGAAGAAGGAGCCTGTCTCCGAAACATGTCGACAACATAGCACACCAGAGATCCTGTTCATTAACATAACAGGTTGATCTCGCCCTGCACATATTTTTAATAGTACCAGCCAGAGTTCGGAATAAAACTTTTTTTCACTCAAGCGCCAGGTATTTTTTAAAAATTTTCCTTCACCACGTTCCCTACTCACCTTAATCACATACCCCACACACTGTACACAACACATAGCCAACCTGAAAGTGCTCCCACGTATCCGTAGGTCGCAGCACGCCGCATCCCGATAGAGGGGTGCGAAGACCCCAATGATGAAGCATGACACCAAGGGGCCTTTTGGTGTGTGAGGGGTATTTTATCAAACACTGAGTGCTTCAATACCCATTGATCACTCTTCCCCTTTTCCCCCCTGATGTTGGATTTCTTTTGTTTATTTAAGTATCATAGTGGAGCGCAAATCCAACAATTAGCTCTACCTCCCTTTTTTGGTTTAATCTATAGTCTAGGCAGCGTGCAGCTGCGGGAGTAACCCAACCACACCCCACAACATAATCACATACACTAGGTAACTGTAGGCCACAGCGGTCTCTCAGAAATGGAGGATGAACACGGCTTAACCTTCGGTGAGGATGAAATTGACAGGATCTTGGCAGCAGTAAACCCTTTTGAGGGCCTCACTAACCCTGAAACCGGCCCCAACATAGATGACTGGAACGAATTGGTAAAATTAAGACGAAACCAAATAAAGGCAGCTTTACACGGTTTGATAATGACAGGATACCTGAGGAACAAGATGGGACCAGCTGGACTAATTGTAAAAAATGAACCGTTTATTTTCCAGACTGATATGCAGTTTAAAAAAGAGTGGTCATTGATCTCATGGCACTGTACCAGGGACTGGTTGGTTCTAATAATTAAAACAGCAACCAGAATCACACAAGAACTTAAAATAGAGATCGGAAAAATCGAGGTCAAACTCAAAACGTATATGTCGACAGAGGACCTAAAGATCAGATTGGATGAATTGAACCAACAAATGACAGAATTCGAATTTACACTGAAGCAAAGTAAACTCAACAAATTGAGTAAGGACAAAGACAAATTTACACCGGAGGGAACCTACCCTTACACTAAGGCTGACTATGTATCCACGAAAAACGACACAGATAGTGATGGGTCGGACGGTAGCTCCACCGGTTCGAATTCCAGCGGTGGCAGAAGGAACCGCCCGAATAGAGGCGGGTGGAGACAAAGACGACAACAATTCCCAAGACAAAGGGGATGGAGGGGATACCCACCCCAGTACCCACAATTTATGGCACCCCCCCCTTTCCAGCCTTTCCAGTTCAACCACCAACCGGATATACAGAGTTTCCCACAATGGAACCAAGACTTCAGTGGAGGTTTTTACGATCCACAGCCTTTTTTAGGCTCCCGCCCAGGGACACGGGGAAAGAACCGGAAGGGCAACAATGTCACATGGGAGTCGACAGACCAAGGGAACCCCAGACAAACCAGGAGCATGACAGGCTCCCTACCCAACCAGGCGTCAACCAGCAACCAGAGAGGGACTTAGTGGTGAATCTCACCTCCAAACCCTTGACGAATATCCAACGACAGGTACTAAACAAAGGTTTGGGATTCGTGCCGACACAAAAACCGGACATCTTCAAAGTTAACGTCGAAATGAAGGAATTTGTACGAAAATTAAAACTACAGGTCTTTTTCAGTGACAAACCTACACAAGCCGTGATGACAGACACTGGTCTGAGACCAAAATCGACCTTCACACCTCAGGACCCAACACTCCCCATCGAGCTACTCGCTTTTGAAAAGGCTGTTATGACGGATGTCAATAAATTGGATGTGTCATCCACACAAGTCTTCCACAACACGACTAAGGAGGAGCAACTTGCCTTAAAGAATTTATCTGGGGATACCAGCATAGTCATAAAACCAGCAGACAAAGGGGGAGCAATAGTATTACAGTCCACTGAGGACTATGACAATGAATGCATGCGCCTCCTATCAGACAGGCGTAACTACATGGTTCTACAACAGGATCCAACTGAACACCTCAGGGTAAAAATCGGAGGTATGATTGAGGAAGGTCTGACACACAATTGGCTGAGCAAGAAGGAAGGCGAATTCCTGGTGCAAAAGAAACCTCGCATTCCATATTTTTACAGTATCCCTAAAATACATAAGGACATTAAAAAACCTCCAGGTAGACCAATAGTCTCAGGCATTGGTTCTATTCTAGAACCACTGTCGAAGTTTGCGGACGCATTCCTGAGACCCCTGGTGCAGTCTACCAACACGTACCTAAAGGATACAAAGGCAGTATTACAACTTCTTCAGGAAATGACCTTTGACCCTCAAACCCAACTACTAATGTCCCTTGACGTGGAAAGTCTGTACACCAGCCTGCCCCATGATGAAACTTTGATGATCATTGAGGAAGTACTCTTTTCCACTCAATGGAAATACCAGACACCACGAAACTTAGTTCTGGAGTGTATTTCACTGGCCTTGCAGAAAAACTTTTTTCAGTACAAAACCACCATTTACCAACAATGCCATGGGACCAGCATGGGAAGCACCTTTGCTCCTAGCCTGGCTGGTCTCTATGTGCACCACCTCGAGACCAGTAAGATACTCCACGAACAGAACCCATACAGGTCAAATATAAAATGTTGGAAAAGATATATTGACGACATCCTGGTCATATGGCAAGGCGACCACCAGTCAGCGGAGCTCTTTTTGGAATGGCTGAACACCCAAAACACATTCCTGAAGTTCACGAGCACAATCTCAGACCAAACGTTGGTGTTCCTAGATCTCAACATCTATGCAGATGCGGGCATACTAAAAACAACCACCCATTTTAAGCCTACTTCCAGGAATTGCCTACTGAGGTACGATAGCTTTCACCCTCGGCACTTACGGGAAAACCTGCCCTATGGGCAGTTCTTACGCCTCAGGCGAAACTGCACTGATGTGTCTGATTTCAAGGAACAGGCGATCGACCTCAAAGACAAACTCAGACAAAGAGAATACCCAAACAGGATCATCAACAAAGCATTAAAAAGGGCAAGAAATAACAACAGAGAGTCATTACTGGAGGAACGAATAAAGGAACCTACTGTAAACAAAAGACCAATCTGTGTGACAACTTTCAATACAATGTCGAATGAAGTATCCAAAATTGTTAACAAACATTGGAGAATACTAACGAGTGGTGATCTGGATCTAGACAAACCAATGTTTGCCCACCGCAGAGGACGTAACCTCAGAGACATTTTGGTGCATACCAGACCTAAACCTATAACTACATCCTCTCAACCATCAATAGGGATTCAAGGTCACTTCCCGTGCGGTAATTGTAGCAGTTGTCATTTAACCGAAAAAAGCAAAAAACTCACCTTCCGCAATGGTTCGACATGGGAGCAACGGAGATTTACGAACTGTAACTCAAAAAACGTTATCTACCTCATAAAGTGCCCATGCAACCTTGAATATGTGGGAATGACAACACGAGCAATCAAAACACGATTGAATGAACATAAAAGCAATGTGCGATGTAAAAAAAGCACGACGAAAATGGCCACACATTTTCTCACAATGCAACATTGCGTCAACGATTTAAAATGGACAGTAATCGAACAATTGCCCACTGATGTTGGCCTTTTCCAAAAGGAACAAAGATGGGTGTTCCGTCTGGGCACCCACATCATTGGGCTTAATGATGATGTGCCCTGGAGCCAACTATCAGCATAATTATCACAGCAATACCTGTGCTGCAGTTCACACAGAAAAACATATTCCATTATTCTAAGTAATAGGATTTCAAAAGGGTTCCTTGTCACGATCGACTGTAATAAAATCTATACCATGGCTAAGGGAAATATACTGCCCCTGTGTTCAAAACCGCGGAACAATGCAGCTGTCCACACGCAGCATCATTCAACAGATAACTGAGACATCTCGTAACCATTTGGACCGCAATCGCGCTCCTTTGAAAAAACCCAGTGCGCTAGGGGTTTTCCGCGCATGCGCGAAGGATTAGACAACAAGCCCTCGAACTGCGCATGCGCAAAGATGTAGCGGCGCACAGGGACACTAACTCGACCAGACAGACGCTGATCCTATGCTAACGCAGCAGGAACATACGATCGCCCTGTATGGCTGGCATGAGGAAGACCCATACATGGTGACACTCCCGTTTCCGCCCAATTAACGAAACAGAGTATAAATACCCATGTTCCTCGCATGACTCCACACCAGCGGAGTAGCGCGAGGGGTAAGGCGGTGATCAGAGTGTCCAGACCTTGTGAGTATATCATCCAGTAAAGAACATCCTACAAGATATCCATTTTTACCTCAAAAGTAAGTGAGATTGAAATGTAAATTACAGCTACATTATTCTCTACTACAGATAGCCATTGAGCAGCACCCCAACGCGCTGTTCATGAAGCCCACCAACCAGGCTTCACAAGTATGAGTAGAACTGGCAGTAAAATCCTAGTTTTATGTGTTTTATGTTGTATGTGGTGTTAGTCCGTTTTTACTAGCTTATTAACAAGCAAATGGTGTGGTTCCAGGCGACTGCGCCTTGCAACTACCCGCTACATGGGTAACCATTAGTCTTTTGGTTTTTGTCTTTCTGCAGGTCATTGCACTTGCAGCAGACCGCTGTAGGCACACTTAGCCTATTCCTACAAAAAAAAATTCACTTTTTTGTAAATAATTACACTTTTTCTGTAGAAGAAGACGTGAGTAGGGAAGGGAGTTTGTGCCCCTGTCCTGAAGAAGGAGCCTGTCTCCGAAACATGTCGACAACATAGCACACCAGAGATCCTGTTCATTAACATAACAGGTTGATCTCGCCCTGCACTTATTTTTAATAGTACCAGCCAGAGTTCGGAATAAAACTTTTTTTCACTCAAGCGCCAGGTATTTTTTTAAAATTTTCCTTCACCACGTTCCCTACTCACCTTAATCACATACCCCACACACTGTACACAACACATAGCCAACCTGAAAGTGCTCCCGCGTATCCGTAGGTCGCAGCACGCCGCATCCCGATAGAGGGGTGCGAAGACCCCAATGATGAAGCATGACACCAAGGGGCCTTTTGGTGTGTGAGGGGTATTTTATCAAACACTGAGTGCTTCAATACCCATTGATCACTCTTCCCCTTTTCCCCCCTGATGTTGGATTTCTTTGTTTATTTAAGTATCATAGTGGAGCGCAAATCCAACAATTAGCTCTACCTCCCTTTTTTGGTTTAATCTATAGTCTAGGCAGCGTGCAGCTGCGGGAGTAACCCAACCACACCCCACAACATAATCACATACACTAGGTAACTGTAGGCCACAGCGGTCTCTCAGAAATGGAGGATGAACACGGCTTAACCTTCGGTGAGGATGAAATTGACAGGATCTTGGCAGCAGTAAACCCTTTTGAGGGCCTCACTAACCCTGAAACCGGCCCCAACATAGATGACTGGAACGAATTGGTAAAATTAAGACGAAACCAAATAAAGGCAGCTTTACACGGTTTGATAATGACAGGATACCTGAGGAACAAGATGGGACCAGCTGGACTAATTGTAAAAAATGAACCGTTTATTTTCCAGACTGATATGCAGTTTAAAAAAGAGTGGTCATTGATCTCATGGCACTGTACCAGGGACTGGTTGGTTCTAATAATTAAAACAGCAACCAGAATCACACAAGAACTTAAAATAGAGATCGGAAAAATCGAGGTCAAACTCAAAACGTATATGTCGACAGAGGACCTAAAGATCAGATTGGATGAATTGAACCAACAAATGACAGAATTCGAATTTACACTGAAGCAAAGTAAACTCAACAAATTGAGTAAGGACAAAGACAAATTTACACCGGAGGGAACCTACCCTTACACTAAGGCTGACTATGTATCCACGAAAAACGACACAGATAGTGATGGGTCGGACGGTAGCTCCACCGGTTCGAATTCCAGCGGTGGCAGAAGGAACCGCCCGAATAGAGGCGGGTGGAGACAAAGACGACAACAATTCCCAAGACAAAGGGGATGGAGGGGATACCCACCCCAGTACCCACAATTTATGGCACCCCCCCCTTTCCAGCCTTTCCAGTTCAACCACCAACCGGATATACAGAGTTTCCCACAATGGAACCAAGACTTCAGTGGAGGTTTTTACGATCCACAGCCTTTTTTAGGCTCCCGCCCAGGGACACGGGGAAAGAACCGGAAGGGCAACAATGTCACATGGGAGTCGACAGACCAAGGGAACCCCAGACAAACCAGGAGCATGACAGGCTCCCTACCCAACCAGGCGTCAACCAGCAACCAGAGAGGGACTTAGTGGTGAATCTCACCTCCAAACCCTTGACGAATATCCAACGACAGGTACTAAACAAAGGTTTGGGATTCGTGCCGACACAAAAACCGGACATCTTCAAAGTTAACGTCGAAATGAAGGAATTTGTATGAAAATTAAAACTACAGGTCTTTTTCAGTGACAAACCTAAACAAGCCGTGATGACAGACACTGGTCTGAGACCAAAATCGACCTTCACACCTCAGGACCCAACACTCCCCATCGAGCTACTCGCTTTTGAAAAGGCTGTTATGACGGATGTCAATAAATTGGATGTGTCATCCACACAAGTCTTCCACAACACGACTAAGGAGGAGCAACTTGCCTTAAAGAATTTATCTGGGGATACCAGCATAGTCATAAAACCAGCAGACAAAGGGGGAGCAATAGTATTACAGTCCACTGAGGACTATGACAATGAATGCATGCGCCTCCTATCAGACAGGCGTAACTACATGGTTCTACAACAGGATCCAACTGAACACCTCAGGGTAAAAATCGGAGGTATGATTGAGGAAGGTCTGACACACAATTGGCTGAGCAAGAAGGAAGGCGAATTCCTGGTGCAAAAGAAACCTCGCATTCCATATTTTTACAGTATCCCTAAAATACATAAGGACATTAAAAAACCTCCAGGTAGACCAATAGTCTCAGGCATTGGTTCTATTCTAGAACCACTGTCGAAGTTTGCGGACGCATTCCTGAGACCCCTGGTGCAGTCTACCAACACGTACCTAAAGGATACAAAGGCAGTATTACAACTTCTTCAGGAAATGACCTTTGACCCTCAAACCCAACTACTAATGTCCCTTGACGTGGAAAGTCTGTACACCAGCCTGCCCCATGATGAAACTTTGATGATCATTGAGGAAGTACTCTTTTCCACTCAATGGAAATACCAGACACCACGAAACTTAGTTCTGGAGTGTATTTCACTGGCCTTGCAGAAAAACTTTTTTCAGTACAAAACCACCATTTACCAACAATGCCATGGGACCAGCATGGGAAGCACCTTTGCTCCTAGCCTGGCTGGTCTCTATGTGCACCACCTCGAGACCAGTAAGATACTCCACGAACAGAACCCATACAGGTCAAATATAAAATGTTGGAAAAGATATATTGACGACATCCTGGTCATATGGCAAGGCGACCACCAGTCAGCGGAGCTCTTTTTGGAATGGCTGAACACCCAAAACACATTCCTGAAGTTCACGAGCACAATCTCAGACCAAACGTTGGTGTTCCTAGATCTCAACATCTATGCAGATGCGGGCATACTAAAAACAACCACCCATTTTAAGCCTACTTCCAGGAATTGCCTACTGAGGTACGATAGCTTTCACCCTCGGCACTTACGGGAAAACCTGCCCTATGGGCAGTTCTTACGCCTCAGGCGAAACTGCACTGATGTGTCTGATTTCAAGGAACAGGCGATCGACCTCAAAGACAAACTCAGACAAAGAGAATACCCAAACAGGATCATCAACAAAGCATTAAAAAGGGCAAGAAATAACAACAGAGAGTCATTACTGGAGGAACGAATAAAGGAACCTACTGTAAACAAAAGACCAATCTGTGTGACAACTTTCAATACAATGTCGAATGAAGTATCCAAAATTGTTAACAAACATTGGAGAATACTAACGAGTGGTGATCTGGATCTAGACAAACCAATGTTTGCCCACCGCAGAGGACGTAACCTCAGAGACATTTTGGTGCATACCAGACCTAAACCTATAACTACATCCTCTCAACCATCAATAGGGATTCAAGGTCACTTCCCGTGCGGTAATTGTAGCAGTTGTCATTTAACCGAAAAAAGCAAAAAACTCACCTTCCGCAATGGTTCTACATGGGAGCAACGGAGATTTACGAACTGTAACTCAAAAAACGCTATCTACCTCATAAAGTGCCCATGCAACCTTGAATATGTGGGAATGACAACACGAGCAATCAAAACACGATTGAATGAACATAAAAGCAATGTGCGATGTAAAAAAAGCACGACGAAAATGGCCACACATTTTCTCACAATGCAACATTGCGTCAACGATTTAAAATGGACAGTAATCGAACAATTGCCCACTGATGTTGGCCTTTTCCAAAAGGAACAAAGATGGGTGTTCCGTCTGGGCACCCACATCATTGGGCTTAATGATGATGTGCCCTGGAGCCAACTATCAGCATAATTATCACAGCAATACCTGTGCTGCAGTTCACACAGAAAAACATATTCCATTATTCTAAGTAATAGGATTTCAAAAGGGTTCCTTGTCACGATCGACTGTAATAAAATCTATACCATGGCTAAGGGAAATATACTGCCCCTGTGTTCAAAACCGCGGAACAATGCCGCTGTCCACACGCAGCATCATTCAACAGATAACTGAGACATCTCGTAACCATTTGGACCGCAATCGCGCTCCTTTGAAAAAACCCAGTGCGCTAGGGGTTTTCCGCGCATGCGCGAAGGATTAGACAACAAGCCCTCGAACTGCGCATGCGCAAAGATGTAGCGGCGCACAGGGACACTAACTCGACCAGACAGACGCTGATCCTATGCTAACGCAGCAGGAACATACGATCGCCCTGTATGGCTGGCATGAGGAAGACCCATACATGGTGACACTCCCGTTTCCGCCCAATTAACGAAACAGAGTATAAATACCCATGTTCCTCGCATGACTCCACACCAGCGGAGTAGCGCGAGGGGTAAGGCGGTGATCAGAGTGTCCAGACCTTGTGAGTATATCATCCAGGAAAGAACATCCTACAAGATATCCATTTTTACCTCAAAAGTAAGTGAGATTGAAATGTAAATTACAGCTACATTATTCTCTACTACAGATAGCCATTGAGCAGCACCCCAACGCGCTGTTCATGAAGCCCATCAACCAGGCTTCACAAGTATGAGTACAACTGGCAGTAAAATCCTAGTTTTATGTGTTTTATGTTGTATGTGGTGTTAGTCCGTTTTTACTAGCTTATTAACAAGCAAATGGTGTGGTTCCAGGCGACTGCGCCTTGCAACTACCCGCTACATGGGTAACCATTAGTCTTTTGGTTTTTGTCTTTCTGCAGGTCATTGCACTTGCAGCAGACCGCTGTAGGCACACTTAGCCTATTCCTACAAAAAAAAATTCACTTTTTTGTAAATAATTACACTTTTTCTGTAGAAGAAGACGTGAGTAGGGAAGGGAGTTTGTGCCCCTGTCCTGAAGAAGGAGCCTGTCTCCGAAACATGTCGACAACATAGCACACCAGAGATCCTGTTCATTAACATAACAGGTTGATCTCGCCCTGCACTTATTTTTAATAGTACCAGCCAGAGTTCGGAATAAAACTTTTTTTCACTCAAGCGCCAGGTATTTTTTTAAAATTTTCCTTCACCACGTTCCCTACTCACCTTAATCACATACCCCACACACTGTACACAACACATAGCCAACCTGAAAGTGCTCCCACGTATCCGTAGGTCGCAGCACGCCGCATCCCGATAGAGGGGTGCGAAGACCCCAATGATGAAGCATGACACCAAGGGGCCTTTTGGTGTGTGAGGGGTATTTTATCAAACACTGAGTGCTTCAATACCCATTGATCACTCTTCCCCTTTTCCCCCCTGATGTTGGATTTCTTTTGTTTATTTAAGTATCATAGTGGAGCGCAAATCCAACAATTAGCTCTACCTCCCTTTTTTGGTTTAATCTATAGTCTAGGCAGCGTGCAGCTGCGGGAGTAACCCAACCACACCCCACAACATAATCACATACACTAGGTAACTGTAGGCCACAGCGGTCTCTCAGAAATGGAGGATGAACACGGCTTAACCTTCGGTGAGGATGAAATTGACAGGATCTTGGCAGCAGTAAACCCTTTTGAGGGCCTCACTAACCCTGAAACCGGCCCCAACATAGATGACTGGAACGAATTGGTAAAATTAAGACGAAACCAAATAAAGGCAGCTTTACACGGTTTGATAATGACAGGATACCTGAGGAACAAGATGGGACCAGCTGGACTAATTGTAAAAAATGAACCGTTTATTTTCCAGACTGATATGCAGTTTAAAAAAGAGTGGTCATTGATCTCATGGCACTGTACCAGGGACTGGTTGGTTCTAATAATTAAAACAGCAACCAGAATCACACAAGAACTTAAAATAGAGATCGGAAAAATCGAGGTCAAACTCAAAACGTATATGTCGACAGAGGACCTAAAGATCAGATTGGATGAATTGAACCAACAAATGACAGAATTCGAATTTACACTGAAGCAAAGTAAACTCAACAAATTGAGTAAGGACAAAGACAAATTTACACCGGAGGGAACCTACCCTTACACTAAGGCTGACTATGTATCCACGAAAAACGACACAGATAGTGATGGGTCGGACGGTAGCTCCACCGGTTCGAATTCCAGCGGTGGCAGAAGGAACCGCCCGAATAGAGGCGGGTGGAGACAAAGACGACAACAATTCCCAAGACAAAGGGGATGGAGGGGATACCCACCCCAGTACCCACAATTTATGGCACCCCCCCCTTTCCAGCCTTTCCAGTTCAACCACCAACCGGATATACAGAGTTTCCCACAATGGAACCAAGACTTCAGTGGAGGTTTTTACGATCCACAGCCTTTTTTAGGCTCCCGCCCAGGGACACGGGGAAAGAACCGGAAGGGCAACAATGTCACATGGGAGTCGACAGACCAAGGGAACCCCAGACAAACCAGGAGCATGACAGGCTCCCTACCCAACCAGGCGTCAACCAGCAACCAGAGAGGGACTTAGTGGTGAATCTCACCTCCAAACCCTTGACGAATATCCAACGACAGGTACTAAACAAAGGTTTGGGATTCGTGCCGACACAAAAACCGGACATCTTCAAAGTTAACGTCGAAATGAAGGAATTTGTACGAAAATTAAAACTACAGGTCTTTTTCAGTGACAAACCTACACAAGCCGTGATGACAGACACTGGTCTGAGACCAAAATCGACCTTCACACCTCAGGACCCAACACTCCCCATCGAGCTACTCGCTTTTGAAAAGGCTGTTATGACGGATGTCAATAAATTGGATGTGTCATCCACACAAGTCTTCCACAACACGACTAAGGAGGAGCAACTTGCCTTAAAGAATTTATCTGGGGATACCAGCATAGTCATAAAACCAGCAGACAAAGGGGGAGCAATAGTATTACAGTCCACTGAGGACTATGACAATGAATGCATGCGCCTCCTATCAGACAGGCGTAACTACATGGTTCTACAACAGGATCCAACTGAACACCTCAGGGTAAAAATCGGAGGTATGATTGAGGAAGGTCTGACACACAATTGGCTGAGCAAGAAGGAAGGCGAATTCCTGGTGCAAAAGAAACCTCGCATTCCATATTTTTACAGTATCCCTAAAATACATAAGGACATTAAAAAACCTCCAGGTAGACCAATAGTCTCAGGCATTGGTTCTATTCTAGAACCACTGTCGAAGTTTGCGGACGCATTCCTGAGACCCCTGGTGCAGTCTACCAACACGTACCTAAAGGATACAAAGGCAGTATTACAACTTCTTCAGGAAATGACCTTTGACCCTCAAACCCAACTACTAATGTCCCTTGACGTGGAAAGTCTGTACACCAGCCTGCCCCATGATGAAACTTTGATGATCATTGAGGAAGTACTCTTTTCCACTCAATGGAAATACCAGACACCACGAAACTTAGTTCTGGAGTGTATTTCACTGGCCTTGCAGAAAAACTTTTTTCAGTACAAAACCACCATTTACCAACAATGCCATGGGACCAGCATGGGAAGCACCTTTGCTCCTAGCCTGGCTGGTCTCTATGTGCACCACCTCGAGACCAGTAAGATACTCCACGAACAGAACCCATACAGGTCAAATATAAAATGTTGGAAAAGATATATTGACGACATCCTGGTCATATGGCAAGGCGACCACCAGTCAGCGGAGCTCTTTTTGGAATGGCTGAACACCCAAAACACATTCCTGAAGTTCACGAGCACAATCTCAGACCAAACGTTGGTGTTCCTAGATCTCAACATCTATGCAGATGCGGGCATACTAAAAACAACCACCCATTTTAAGCCTACTTCCAGGAATTGCCTACTGAGGTACGATAGCTTTCACCCTCGGCACTTACGGGAAAACCTGCCCTATGGGCAGTTCTTACGCCTCAGGCGAAACTGCACTGATGTGTCTGATTTCAAGGAACAGGCGATCGACCTCAAAGACAAACTCAGACAAAGAGAATACCCAAACAGGATCATCAACAAAGCATTAAAAAGGGCAAGAAATAACAACAGAGAGTCATTACTGGAGGAACGAATAAAGGAACCTACTGTAAACAAAAGACCAATCTGTGTGACAACTTTCAATACAATGTCGAATGAAGTATCCAAAATTGTTAACAAACATTGGAGAATACTAACGAGTGGTGATCTGGATCTAGACAAACCAATGTTTGCCCACCGCAGAGGACGTAACCTCAGAGACATTTTGGTGCATACCAGACCTAAACCTATAACTACATCCTCTCAACCATCAATAGGGATTCAAGGTCACTTCCCGTGCGGTAATTGTAGCAGTTGTCATTTAACCGAAAAAAGCAAAAAACTCACCTTCCGCAATGGTTCGACATGGGAGCAACGGAGATTTACGAACTGTAACTCAAAAAACGTTATCTACCTCATAAAGTGCCCATGCAACCTTGAATATGTGGGAATGACAACACGAGCAATCAAAACACGATTGAATGAACATAAAAGCAATGTGCGATGTAAAAAAAGCACGACGAAAATGGCCACACATTTTCTCACAATGCAACATTGCGTCAACGATTTAAAATGGACAGTAATCGAACAATTGCCCACTGATGTTGGCCTTTTCCAAAAGGAACAAAGATGGGTGTTCCGTCTGGGCACCCACATCATTGGGCTTAATGATGATGTGCCCTGGAGCCAACTATCAGCATAATTATCACAGCAATACCTGTGCTGCAGTTCACACAGAAAAACATATTCCATTATTCTAAGTAATAGGATTTCAAAAGGGTTCCTTGTCACGATCGACTGTAATAAAATCTATACCATGGCTAAGGGAAATATACTGCCCCTGTGTTCAAAACCGCGGAACAATGCCGCTGTCCACACGCAGCATCATTCAACAGATAACTGAGACATCTCGTAACCATTTGGACCGCAATCGCGCTCCTTTGAAAAAACCCAGTGCGCTAGGGGTTTTCCGCGCATGCGCGAAGGATTAGACAACAAGCCCTCGAACTGCGCATGCGCAAAGATGTAGCGGCGCACAGGGACACTAACTCGACCAGACAGACGCTGATCCTATGCTAACGCAGCAGGAACATACGATCGCCCTGTATGGCTGGCATGAGGAAGACCCATACATGGTGACACTCCCGTTTCCGCCCAATTAACGAAACAGAGTATAAATACCCATGTTCCTCGCATGACTCCACACCAGCGGAGTAGCGCGAGGGGTAAGGCGGTGATCAGAGTGTCCAGACCTTGTGAGTATATCATCCAGGAAAGAACATCCTACAAGATATCCATTTTTACCTCAAAAGTAAGTGAGATTGAAATGTAAATTACAGCTACATTATTCTCTACTACAGATAGCCATTGAGCAGCACCCCAACGCGCTGTTCATGAAGCCCACCAACCAGGCTTCACAAGTATGAGTACAACTGGCAGTAAAATCCTAGTTTTATGTGTTTTATGTTGTATGTGGTGTTAGTCCGTTTTTACTAGCTTATTAACAAGCAAATGGTGTGGTTCCAGGCGACTGCGCCTTGCAACTACCCGCTACATGGGTAACCATTAGTCTTTTGGTTTTTGTCTTTCTGCAGGTCATTGCACTTGCAGCAGACCGCTGTAGGCACACTTAGCCTATTCCTACAAAAAAAAATTCACTTTTTTGTAAATAATTACACTTTTTCTGTAAAAGAAGACGTGAGTAGGGAAGGGAGTTTGTGCCCCTGTCCTGAAGAAGGAGCCTGTCTCCGAAACATGTCGACAACATAGCACACCAGAGATCCTGTTCATTAACATAACAGGTTGATCTCGCCCTGCACTTATTTTTAATAGTACCAGCCAGAGTTCGGAATAAAACTTTTTTTCACTCAAGCGCCAGGTATTTTTTTAAAATTTTCCTTCACCACGTTCCCTACTCACCTTAATCACATACCCCACACACTGTACACAACACATAGCCAACCTGAAAGTGCTCCCACGTATCCGTAGGTCGCAGCACGCCGCATCCCGATAGAGGGGTGCGAAGACCCCAATGATGAAGCATGACACCAAGGGGCCTTTTGGTGTGTGAGGGGTATTTTATCAAACACTGAGTGCTTCAATACCCATTGATCACTCTTCCCCTTTTCCCCCCTGATGTTGGATTTCTTTTGTTTATTTAAGTATCATAGTGGAGCGCAAATCCAACAATTAGCTCTACCTCCCTTTTTTGGTTTAATCTATAGTCTAGGCAGCGTGCAGCTGCGGGAGTAACCCAACCACACCCCACAACATAATCACATACACTAGGTAACTGTAGGCCACAGCGGTCTCTCAGAAATGGAGGATGAACACGGCTTAACCTTCGGTGAGGATGAAATTGACAGGATCTTGGCAGCAGTAAACCCTTTTGAGGGCCTCACTAACCCTGAAACCGGCCCCAACATAGATGACTGGAACGAATTGGTAAAATTAAGACGAAACCAAATAAAGGCAGCTTTACACGGTTTGATAATGACAGGATACCTGAGGAACAAGATGGGACCAGCTGGACTAATTGTAAAAAATGAACCGTTTATTTTCCAGACTGATATGCAGTTTAAAAAAGAGTGGTCATTGATCTCATGGCACTGTACCAGGGACTGGTTGGTTCTAATAATTAAAACAGCAACCAGAATCACACAAGAACTTAAAATAGAGATCGGAAAAATCGAGGTCAAACTCAAAACGTATATGTCGACAGAGGACCTAAAGATCAGATTGGATGAATTGAACCAACAAATGACAGAATTCGAATTTACACTGAAGCAAAGTAAACTCAACAAATTGAGTAAGGACAAAGACAAATTTACACCGGAGGGAACCTACCCTTACACTAAGGCTGACTATGTATCCACGAAAAACGACACAGATAGTGATGGGTCGGACGGTAGCTCCACCGGTTCGAATTCCAGCGGTGGCAGAAGGAACCGCCCGAATAGAGGCGGGTGGAGACAAAGACGACAACAATTCCCAAGACAAAGGGGATGGAGGGGATACCCACCCCAGTACCCACAATTTATGGCACCCCCCCTTTCCAGCCTTTCCAGTTCAACCACCAACCGGATATACAGAGTTTCCCACAATGGAACCAAGACTTCAGTGGAGGTTTTTACGATCCACAGCCTTTTTTAGGCTCCCGCCCAGGGACACGGGGAAAGAACCGGAAGGGCAACAATGTCACATGGGAGTCGACAGACCAAGGGAACCCCAGACAAACCAGGAGCATGACAGGCTCCCTACCCAACCAGGCGTCAACCAGCAACCAGAGAGGGACTTAGTGGTGAATCTCACCTCCAAACCCTTGACGAATATCCAACGACAGGTACTAAACAAAGGTTTGGGATTCGTGCCGACACAAAAACCGGACATCTTCAAAGTTAACGTCGAAATGAAGGAATTTGTACGAAAATTAAAACTACAGGTCTTTTTCAGTGACAAACCTACACAAGCCGTGATGACAGACACTGGTCTGAGACCAAAATCGACCTTCACACCTCAGGACCCAACACTCCCCATCGAGCTACTCGCTTTTGAAAAGGCTGTTATGACGGATGTCAATAAATTGGATGTGTCATCCACACAAGTCTTCCACAACACGACTAAGGAGGAGCAACTTGCCTTAAAGAATTTATCTGGGGATACCAGCATAGTCATAAAACCAGCAGACAAAGGGGGAGCAATAGTATTACAGTCCACTGAGGACTATGACAATGAATGCATGCGCCTCCTATCAGACAGGCGTAACTACATGGTTCTACAACAGGATCCAACTGAACACCTCAGGGTAAAAATCGGAGGTATGATTGAGGAAGGTCTGACACACAATTGGCTGAGCAAGAAGGAAGGCGAATTCCTGGTGCAAAAGAAACCTCGCATTCCATATTTTTACAGTATCCCTAAAATACATAAGGACATTAAAAAACCTCCAGGTAGACCAATAGTCTCAGGCATTGGTTCTATTCTAGAACCACTGTCGAAGTTTGCGGACGCATTCCTGAGACCCCTGGTGCAGTCTACCAACACGTACCTAAAGGATACAAAGGCAGTATTACAACTTCTTCAGGAAATGACCTTTGACCCTCAAACCCAACTACTAATGTCCCTTGACGTGGAAAGTCTGTACACCAGCCTGCCCCATGATGAAACTTTGATGATCATTGAGGAAGTACTCTTTTCCACTCAATGGAAATACCAGACACCACGAAACTTAGTTCTGGAGTGTATTTCACTGGCCTTGCAGAAAAACTTTTTTCAGTACAAAACCACCATTTACCAACAATGCCATGGGACCAGCATGGGAAGCACCTTTGCTCCTAGCCTGGCTGGTCTCTATGTGCACCACCTCGAGACCAGTAAGATACTCCACGAACAGAACCCATACAGGTCAAATATAAAATGTTGGAAAAGATATATTGACGACATCCTGGTCATATGGCAAGGCGACCACCAGTCAGCGGAGCTCTTTTTGGAATGGCTGAACACCCAAAACACATTCCTGAAGTTCACGAGCACAATCTCAGACCAAACGTTGGTGTTCCTAGATCTCAACATCTATGCAGATGCGGGCATACTAAAAACAACCACCCATTTTAAGCCTACTTCCAGGAATTGCCTACTGAGGTACGATAGCTTTCACCCTCGGCACTTACGGGAAAACCTGCCCTATGGGCAGTTCTTACGCCTCAGGCGAAACTGCACTGATGTGTCTGATTTCAAGGAACAGGCGATCGACCTCAAAGACAAACTCAGACAAAGAGAATACCCAAACAGGATCATCAACAAAGCATTAAAAAGGGCAAGAAATAACAACAGAGAGTCATTACTGGAGGAACGAATAAAGGAACCTACTGTAAACAAAAGACCAATCTGTGTGACAACTTTCAATACAATGTCGAATGAAGTATCCAAAATTGTTAACAAACATTGGAGAATACTAACGAGTGGTGATCTGGATCTAGACAAACCAATGTTTGCCCACCGCAGAGGACGTAACCTCAGAGACATTTTGGTGCATACCAGACCTAAACCTATAACTACATCCTCTCAACCATCAATAGGGATTCAAGGTCACTTCCCGTGCGGTAATTGTAGCAGTTGTCATTTAACCGAAAAAAGCAAAAAACTCACCTTCCGCAATGGTTCGACATGGGAGCAACGGAGATTTACGAACTGTAACTCAAAAAACGCTATCTACCTCATAAAGTGCCCATGCAACCTTGAATATGTGGGAATGACAACACGAGCAATCAAAACACGATTGAATGAACATAAAAGCAATGTGCGATGTAAAAAAAGCACGACGAAAATGGCCACACATTTTCTCACAATGCAACATTGCGTCAACGATTTAAAATGGACAGTAATCGAACAATTGCCCACTGATGTTGGCCTTTTCCAAAAGGAACAAAGATGGGTGTTCCGTCTGGGCACCCACATCATTGGGCTTAATGATGATGTGCCCTGGAGCCAACTATCAGCATAATTATCACAGCAATACCTGTGCTGCAGTTCACACAGAAAAACATATTCCATTATTCTAAGTAATAGGATTTCAAAAGGGTTCCTTGTCACGATCGACTGTAATAAAATCTATACCATGGCTAAGGGAAATATACTGCCCCTGTGTTCAAAACCGCGGAACAATGCCGCTGTCCACACGCAGCATCATTCAACAGATAACTGAGACATCTCGTAACCATTTGGACCGCAATCGCGCTCCTTTGAAAAAACCCAGTGCGCTAGGGGTTTTCCGCGCATGCGCGAAGGATTAGACAACAAGCCCTCGAACTGCGCATGCGCAAAGATGTAGCGGCGCACAGGGACACTAACTCGACCAGACAGACGCTGATCCTATGCTAACGCAGCAGGAACATACGATCGCCCTGTATGGCTGGCATGAGGAAGACCCATACATGGTGACACTCCCGTTTCCGCCCAATTAACGAAACAGAGTATAAATACCCATGTTCCTCGCATGACTCCACACCAGCGGAGTAGCGCGAGGGGTAAGGCGGTGATCAGAGTGTCCAGACCTTGTGAGTATATCATCCAGGAAAGAACATCCTACAAGATATCCATTTTTACCTCAAAAGTAAGTGAGATTGAAATGTAAATTACAGCTACATTATTCTCTACTACAGATAGCCATTGAGCAGCACCCCAACGCGCTGTTCATGAAGCCCACCAACCAGGCTTCACAAGTATGAGTACAACTGGCAGTAAAATCCTAGTTTTATGTGTTTTATGTTGTATGTGGTGTTAGTCCGTTTTTACTAGCTTATTAACAAGCAAATGGTGTGGTTCCAGGCGACTGCGCCTTGCAACTACCCGCTACATGGGTAACCATTAGTCTTTTGGTTTTTGTCTTTCTGCAGGTCATTGCACTTGCAGCAGACCGCTGTAGGCACACTTAGCCTATTCCTACAAAAAAAAATTCACTTTTTTGTAAATAATTACACTTTTTCTGTAGAAGAAGACGTGAGTAGGGAAGGGAGTTTGTGCCCCTGTCCTGAAGAAGGAGCCTGTCTCCGAAACATGTCGACAACATAGCACACCAGAGATCCTGTTCATTAACATAACAGGTTGATCTCGCCCTGCACTTATTTTTAATAGTACCAGCCAGAGTTCGGAATAAAACTTTTTTTCACTCAAGCGCCAGGTATTTTTTTAAAATTTTCCTTCACCACGTTCCCTACTCACCTTAATCACATACCCCACACACTGTACACAACACATAGCCAACCTGAAAGTGCTCCCACGTATCCGTAGGTCGCAGCACGCCGCATCCCGATAGAGGGGTGCGAAGACCCCAATGATGAAGCATGACACCAAGGGGCCTTTTGGTGTGTGAGGGGTATTTTATCAAACACTGAGTGCTTCAATACCCATTGATCACTCTTCCCCTTTTCCCCCCTGATGTTGGATTTCTTTTGTTTATTTAAGTATCATAGTGGAGCGCAAATCCAACAATTAGCTCTACCTCCCTTTTTTGGTTTAATCTATAGTCTAGGCAGCGTGCAGCTGCGGGAGTAACCCAACCACACCCCACAACATAATCACATACACTAGGTAACTGTAGGCCACAGCGGTCTCTCAGAAATGGAGGATGAACACGGCTTAACCTTCGGTGAGGATGAAATTGACAGGATCTTGGCAGCAGTAAACCCTTTTGAGGGCCTCACTAACCCTGAAACCGGCCCCAACATAGATGACTGGAACGAATTGGTAAAATTAAGACGAAACCAAATAAAGGCAGCTTTACACGGTTTGATAATGACAGGATACCTGAGGAACAAGATGGGACCAGCTGGACTAATTGTAAAAAATGAACCGTTTATTTTCCAGACTGATATGCAGTTTAAAAAAGAGTGGTCATTGATCTCATGGCACTGTACCAGGGACTGGTTGGTTCTAATAATTAAAACAGCAACCAGAATCACACAAGAACTTAAAATAGAGATCGGAAAAATCGAGGTCAAACTCAAAACGTATATGTCGACAGAGGACCTAAAGATCAGATTGGATGAATTGAACCAACAAATGACAGAATTCGAATTTACACTGAAGCAAAGTAAACTCAACAAATTGAGTAAGGACAAAGACAAATTTACACCGGAGGGAACCTACCCTTACACTAAGGCTGACTATGTATCCACGAAAAACGACACAGATAGTGATGGGTCGGACGGTAGCTCCACCGGTTCGAATTCCAGCGGTGGCAGAAGGAACCGCCCGAATAGAGGCGGGTGGAGACAAAGACGACAACAATTCCCAAGACAAAGGGGATGGAGGGGATACCCACCCCAGTACCCACAATTTATGGCACCCCCCCTTTCCAGCCTTTCCAGTTCAACCACCAACCGGATATACAGAGTTTCCCACAATGGAACCAAGACTTCAGTGGAGGTTTTTACGATCCACAGCCTTTTTTAGGCTCCCGCCCAGGGACACGGGGAAAGAACCGGAAGGGCAACAATGTCACATGGGAGTCGACAGACCAAGGGAACCCCAGACAAACCAGGAGCATGACAGGCTCCCTACCCAACCAGGCGTCAACCAGCAACCAGAGAGGGACTTAGTGGTGAATCTCACCTCCAAACCCTTGACGAATATCCAACGACAGGTACTAAACAAAGGTTTGGGATTCGTGCCGACACAAAAACCGGACATCTTCAAAGTTAACGTCGAAATGAAGGAATTTGTACGAAAATTAAAACTACAGGTCTTTTTCAGTGACAAACCTACACAAGCCGTGATGACAGACACTGGTCTGAGACCAAAATCGACCTTCACACCTCAGGACCCAACACTCCCCATCGAGCTACTCGCTTTTGAAAAGGCTGTTATGACGGATGTCAATAAATTGGATGTGTCATCCACACAAGTCTTCCACAACACGACTAAGGAGGAGCAACTTGCCTTAAAGAATTTATCTGGGGATACCAGCATAGTCATAAAACCAGCAGACAAAGGGGGAGCAATAGTATTACAGTCCACTGAGGACTATGACAATGAATGCATGCGCCTCCTATCAGACAGGCGTAACTACATGGTTCTACAACAGGATCCAACTGAACACCTCAGGGTAAAAATCGGAGGTATGATTGAGGAAGGTCTGACACACAATTGGCTGAGCAAGAAGGAAGGCGAATTCCTGGTGCAAAAGAAACCTCGCATTCCATATTTTTACAGTATCCCTAAAATACATAAGGACATTAAAAAACCTCCAGGTAGACCAATAGTCTCAGGCATTGGTTCTATTCTAGAACCACTGTCGAAGTTTGCGGACGCATTCCTGAGACCCCTGGTGCAGTCTACCAACACGTACCTAAAGGATACAAAGGCAGTATTACAACTTCTTCAGGAAATGACCTTTGACCCTCAAACCCAACTACTAATGTCCCTTGACGTGGAAAGTCTGTACACCAGCCTGCCCCATGATGAAACTTTGATGATCATTGAGGAAGTACTCTTTTCCACTCAATGGAAATACCAGACACCACGAAACTTAGTTCTGGAGTGTATTTCACTGGCCTTGCAGAAAAACTTTTTTCAGTACAAAACCACCATTTACCAACAATGCCATGGGACCAGCATGGGAAGCACCTTTGCTCCTAGCCTGGCTGGTCTCTATGTGCACCACCTCGAGACCAGTAAGATACTCCACGAACAGAACCCATACAGGTCAAATATAAAATGTTGGAAAAGATATATTGACGACATCCTGGTCATATGGCAAGGCGACCACCAGTCAGCGGAGCTCTTTTTGGAATGGCTGAACACCCAAAACACATTCCTGAAGTTCACGAGCACAATCTCAGACCAAACGTTGGTGTTCCTAGATCTCAACATCTATGCAGATGCGGGCATACTAAAAACAACCACCCATTTTAAGCCTACTTCCAGGAATTGCCTACTGAGGTACGATAGCTTTCACCCTCGGCACTTACGGGAAAACCTGCCCTATGGGCAGTTCTTACGCCTCAGGCGAAACTGCACTGATGTGTCTGATTTCAAGGAACAGGCGATCGACCTCAAAGACAAACTCAGACAAAGAGAATACCCAAACAGGATCATCAACAAAGCATTAAAAAGGGCAAGAAATAACAACAGAGAGTCATTACTGGAGGAACGAATAAAGGAACCTACTGTAAACAAAAGACCAATCTGTGTGACAACTTTCAATACAATGTCGAATGAAGTATCCAAAATTGTTAACAAACATTGGAGAATACTAACGAGTGGTGATCTGGATCTAGACAAACCAATGTTTGCCCACCGCAGAGGACGTAACCTCAGAGACATTTTGGTGCATACCAGACCTAAACCTATAACTACATCCTCTCAACCATCAATAGGGATTCAAGGTCACTTCCCGTGCGGTAATTGTAGCAGTTGTCATTTAACCGAAAAAAGCAAAAAACTCACCTTCCGCAATGGTTCTACATGGGAGCAACGGAGATTTACGAACTGTAACTCAAAAAACGCTATCTACCTCATAAAGTGCCCATGCAACCTTGAATATGTGGGAATGACAACACGAGCAATCAAAACACGATTGAATGAACATAAAAGCAATGTGCGATGTAAAAAAAGCACGACGAAAATGGCCACACATTTTCTCACAATGCAACATTGCGTCAACGATTTAAAATGGACAGTAATCGAACAATTGCCCACTGATGTTGGCCTTTTCCAAAAGGAACAAAGATGGGTGTTCCGTCTGGGCACCCACATCATTGGGCTTAATGATGATGTGCCCTGGAGCCAACTATCAGCATAATTATCACAGCAATACCTGTGCTGCAGTTCACACAGAAAAACATATTCCATTATTCTAAGTAATAGGATTTCAAAAGGGTTCCTTGTCACGATCGACTGTAATAAAATCTATACCATGGCTAAGGGAAATATACTGCCCCTGTGTTCAAAACCGCGGAACAATGCCGCTGTCCACACGCAGCATCATTCAACAGATAACTGAGACATCTCGTAACCATTTGGACCGCAATCGCGCTCCTTTGAAAAAACCCAGTGCGCTAGGGGTTTTCCGCGCATGCGCGAAGGATTAGACAACAAGCCCTCGAACTGCGCATGCGCAAAGATGTAGCGGCGCACAGGGACACTAACTCGACCAGACAGACGCTGATCCTATGCTAACGCAGCAGGAACATACGATCGCCCTGTATGGCTGGCATGAGGAAGACCCATACATGGTGACACTCCCGTTTCCGCCCAATTAACGAAACAGAGTATAAATACCCATGTTCCTCGCATGACTCCACACCAGCGGAGTAGCGCGAGGGGTAAGGCGGTGATCAGAGTGTCCAGACCTTGTGAGTATATCATCCAGGAAAGAACATCCTACAAGATATCCATTTTTACCTCAAAAGTAAGTGAGATTGAAATGTAAATTACAGCTACATTATTCTCTACTACAGATAGCCATTGAGCAGCACCCCAACGCGCTGTTTATGAAGCCCACCAACCAGGCTTCACAAGTATGAGTACAACTGGCAGTAAAATCCTAGTTTTATGTGTTTTATGTTGTATGTGGTGTTAGTCCGTTTTTACTAGCTTATTAACAAGCAAATGGTGTGGTTCCAGGCGACTGCGCCTTGCAACTACCCGCTACATGGGTAACCATTAGTCTTTTGGTTTTTGTCTTTCTGCAGGTCATTGCACTTGCAGCAGACCGCTGTAGGCACACTTAGCCTATTCCTACAAAAAAAAATTCACTTTTTTGTAAATAATTACACTTTTTCTGTAGAAGAAGACGTGAGTAGGGAAGGGAGTTTGTGCCCCTGTCCTGAAGAAGGAGCCTGTCTCCGAAACATGTCGACAACATAGCACACCAGAGATCCTGTTCATTAACATAACAGGTTGATCTCGCCCTGCACTTATTTTTAATAGTACCAGCCAGAGTTCGGAATAAAACTTTTTTTCACTCAAGCGCCAGGTATTTTTTTTAAATTTTCCTTCACCACGTTCCCTACTCACCTTAATCACATACCCCACACACTGTACACAACACATAGCCAACCTGAAAGTGCTCCCGCGTATCCGTAGGTCGCAGCACGCCGCATCCCGATAGAGGGGTGCGAAGACCCCAATGATGAAGCATGACACCAAGGGGCCTTTTGGTGTGTGAGGGGTATTTTATCAAACACTGAGTGCTTCAATACCCATTGATCACTCTTCCCCTTTTCCCCCCTGATGTTGGATTTCTTTTGTTTATTTAAGTATCATAGTGGAGCGCAAATCCAACAATTAGCTCTACCTCCCTTTTTTGGTTTAATCTATAGTCTAGGCAGCGTGCAGCTGCGGGAGTAACCCAACCACACCCCACAACATAATCACATACACTAGGTAACTGTAGGCCACAGCGGTCTCTCAGAAATGGAGGATGAACACGGCTTAACCTTCGGTGAGGATGAAATTGACAGGATCTTGGCAGCAGTAAACCCTTTTGAGGGCCTCACTAACCCTGAAACCGGCCCCAACATAGATGACTGGAACGAATTGGTAAAATTAAGACGAAACCAAATAAAGGCAGCTTTACACGGTTTGATAATGACAGGATACCTGAGGAACAAGATGGGACCAGCTGGACTAATTGTAAAAAATGAACCGTTTATTTTCCAGACTGATATGCAGTTTAAAAAAGAGTGGTCATTGATCTCATGGCACTGTACCAGGGACTGGTTGGTTCTAATAATTAAAACAGCAACCAGAATCACACAAGAACTTAAAATAGAGATCGGAAAAATCGAGGTCAAACTCAAAACGTATATGTCGACAGAGGACCTAAAGATCAGATTGGATGAATTGAACCAACAAATGACAGAATTCGAATTTACACTGAAGCAAAGTAAACTCAACAAATTGAGTAAGGACAAAGACAAATTTACACCGGAGGGAACCTACCCTTACACTAAGGCTGACTATGTATCCACGAAAAACGACACAGATAGTGATGGGTCGGACGGTAGCTCCACCGGTTCGAATTCCAGCGGTGGCAGAAGGAACCGCCCGAATAGAGGCGGGTGGAGACAAAGACGACAACAATTCCCAAGACAAAGGGGATGGAGGGGATACCCACCCCAGTACCCACAATTTATGGCACCCCCCCTTTCCAGCCTTTCCAGTTCAACCACCAACCGGATATACAGAGTTTCCCACAATGGAACCAAGACTTCAGTGGAGGTTTTTACGATCCACAGCCTTTTTTAGGCTCCCGCCCAGGGACACGGGGAAAGAACCGGAAGGGCAACAATGTCACATGGGAGTCGACAGACCAAGGGAACCCCAGACAAACCAGGAGCATGACAGGCTCCCTACCCAACCAGGCGTCAACCAGCAACCAGAGAGGGACTTAGTGGTGAATCTCACCTCCAAACCCTTGACGAATATCCAACGACAGGTACTAAACAAAGGTTTGGGATTCGTGCCGACACAAAAACCGGACATCTTCAAAGTTAACGTCGAAATGAAGGAATTTGTACGAAAATTAAAACTACAGGTCTTTTTCAGTGACAAACCTACACAAGCCGTGATGACAGACACTGGTCTGAGACCAAAATCGACCTTCACACCTCAGGACCCAACACTCCCCATCGAGCTACTCGCTTTTGAAAAGGCTGTTATGACGGATGTCAATAAATTGGATGTGTCATCCACACAAGTCTTCCACAACACGACTAAGGAGGAGCAACTTGCCTTAAAGAATGTATCTGGGGATACCAGCATAGTCATAAAACCAGCAGACAAAGGGGGAGCAATAGTATTACAGTCCACTGAGGACTATGACAATGAATGCATGCGCCTCCTATCAGACAGGCGTAACTACATGGTTCTACAACAGGATCCAACTGAACACCTCAGGGTAAAAATCGGAGGTATGATTGAGGAAGGTCTGACACACAATTGGCTGAGCAAGAAGGAAGGCGAATTCCTGGTGCAAAAGAAACCTCGCATTCCATATTTTTACAGTATCCCTAAAATACATAAGGACATTAAAAAACCTCCAGGTAGACCAATAGTCTCAGGCATTGGTTCTATTCTAGAACCACTGTCGAAGTTTGCGGACGCATTCCTGAGACCCCTGGTGCAGTCTACCAACACGTACCTAAAGGATACAAAGGCAGTATTACAACTTCTTCAGGAAATGACCTTTGACCCTCAAACCCAACTACTAATGTCCCTTGACGTGGAAAGTCTGTACACCAGCCTGCCCCATGATGAAACTTTGATGATCATTGAGGAAGTACTCTTTTCCACTCAATGGAAATACCAGACACCACGAAACTTAGTTCTGGAGTGTATTTCACTGGCCTTGCAGAAAAACTTTTTTCAGTACAAAACCACCATTTACCAACAATGCCATGGGACCAGCATGGGAAGCACCTTTGCTCCTAGCCTGGCTGGTCTCTATGTGCACCACCTCGAGACCAGTAAGATACTCCACGAACAGAACCCATACAGGTCAAATATAAAATGTTGGAAAAGATATATTGACGACATCCTGGTCATATGGCAAGGCGACCACCAGTCAGCGGAGCTCTTTTTGGAATGGCTGAACACCCAAAACACATTCCTGAAGTTCACGAGCACAATCTCAGACCAAACGTTGGTGTTCCTAGATCTCAACATCTATGCAGATGCGGGCATACTAAAAACAACCACCCATTTTAAGCCTACTTCCAGGAATTGCCTACTGAGGTACGATAGCTTTCACCCTCGGCACTTACGGGAAAACCTGCCCTATGGGCAGTTCTTACGCCTCAGGCGAAACTGCACTGATGTGTCTGATTTCAAGGAACAGGCGATCGACCTCAAAGACAAACTCAGACAAAGAGAATACCCAAACAGGATCATCAACAAAGCATTAAAAAGGGCAAGAAATAACAACAGAGAGTCATTACTGGAGGAACGAATAAAGGAACCTACTGTAAACAAAAGACCAATCTGTGTGACAACTTTCAATACAATGTCGAATGAAGTATCCAAAATTGTTAACAAACATTGGAGAATACTAACGAGTGGTGATCTGGATCTAGACAAACCAATGTTTGCCCACCGCAGAGGACGTAACCTCAGAGACATTTTGGTGCATACCAGACCTAAACCTATAACTACATCCTCTCAACCATCAATAGGGATTCAAGGTCACTTCCTGTGCGGTAATTGTAGCAGTTGTCATTTAACCGAAAAAAGCAAAAAACTCACCTTCCGCAATGGTTCGACATGGGAGCAACGGAGATTTACGAACTGTAACTCAAAAAACGTTATCTACCTCATAAAGTGCCCATGCAACCTTGAATATGTGGGAATGACAACACGAGCAATCAAAACACGATTGAATGAACATAAAAGCAATGTGCGATGTAAAAAAAGCACGACGAAAATGGCCACACATTTTCTCACAATGCAACATTGCGTCAACGATTTAAAATGGACAGTAATCGAACAATTGCCCACTGATGTTGGCCTTTTCCAAAAGGAACAAAGATGGGTGTTCCGTCTGGGCACCCACATCATTGGGCTTAATGATGATGTGCCCTGGAGCCAACTATCAGCATAATTATCACAGCAATACCTGTGCTGCAGTTCACACAGAAAAACATATTCCATTATTCTAAGTAATAGGATTTCAAAAGGGTTCCTTGTCACGATCGACTGTAATAAAATCTATACCATGGCTAAGGGAAATATACTGCCCCTGTGTTCAAAACCGCGGAACAATGCCGCTGTCCACACGCAGCATCATTCAACAGATAACTGAGACATCTCGTAACCATTTGGACCGCAATCGCGCTCCTTTGAAAAAACCCAGTGCGCTAGGGGTTTTCCGCGCATGCGCGAAGGATTAGACAACAAGCCCTCGAACTGCGCATGCGCAAAGATGTAGCGGCGCACAGGGACACTAACTCGACCAGACAGACGCTGATCCTATGCTAACGCAGCAGGAACATACGATCGCCCTGTATGGCTGGCATGAGGAAGACCCATACATGGTGACACTCCCGTTTCCGCCCAATTAACGAAACAGAGTATAAATACCCATGTTCCTCGCATGACTCCACACCAGCGGAGTAGCGCGAGGGGTAAGGCGGTGATCAGAGTGTCCAGACCTTGTGAGTATATCATCCAGGAAAGAACATCCTACAAGATATCCATTTTTACCTCAAAAGTAAGTGAGATTGAAATGTAAATTACAGCTACATTATTCTCTACTACAGATAGCCATTGAGCAGCACCCCAACGCGCTGTTCATGAAGCCCACCAACCAGGCTTCACAAGTATGAGTACAACTGGCAGTAAAATCCTAGTTTTATGTGTTTTATGTTGTATGTGGTGTTAGTCCGTTTTTACTAGCTTATTAACAAGCAAATGGTGTGGTTCCAGGCGACTGCGCCTTGCAACTACCCGCTACATGGGTAACCATTAGTCTTTTGGTTTTTGTCTTTCTGCAGGTCATTGCACTTGCAGCAGACCGCTGTAGGCACACTTAGCCTATTCCTACAAAAAAAAATTCACTTTTTTGTAAACAATTACACTTTTTCTGTAGAAGAAGACGTGAGTAGGGAAGGGAGTTTGTGCCCCTGTCCTGAAGAAGGAGCCTGTCTCCGAAACATGTCGACAACATAGCACACCAGAGATCCTGTTCATTAACATAACAGGTTGATCTCGCCCTGCACTTATTTTTAATAGTACCAGCCAGAGTTCGGAATAAAACTTTTTTTCACTCAAGCGCCAGGTATTTTTTAAAAATTTTCCTTCACCACGTTCCCTACTCACCTTAATCACATACCCCACACACTGTACACAACACATAGCCAACCTGAAAGTGCTCCCACGTATCCGTAGGTCGCAGCACGCCGCATCCCGATAGAGGGGTGCGAAGACCCCAATGATGAAGCATGACACCAAGGGGCCTTTTGGTGTGTGAGGGGTATTTTATCAAACACTGAGTGCTTCAATACCCATTGATCACTCTTCCCCTTTTCCCCCCTGATGTTGGATTTCTTTTGTTTATTTAAGTATCATAGTGGAGCGCAAATCCAACAATTAGCTCTACCTCCCTTTTTTGGTTTAATCTATAGTCTAGGCAGCGTGCAGCTGCGGGAGTAACCCAACCACACCCCACAACATAATCACATACACTAGGTAACTGTAGGCCACAGCGGTCTCTCAGAAATGGAGGATGAACACGGTTTAACCTTCGGTGAGGATGAAATTGACAGGAACTTGGCAGCAGTAAACCCTTTTGAGGGCCTCACTAACCCTGAAACCGGCCCCAACATAGATGACTGGAACGAATTGGTAAAATTAAGACGAAACCAAATAAAGGCAGCTTTACACGGTTTGATAATGACAGGATACCTGAGGAACAAGATGGGACCAGCTGGACTAATTGTAAAAAATGAACCGTTTATTTTCCAGACTGATATGCAGTTTAAAAAAGAGTGGTCATTGATCTCATGGCACTGTACCAGGGACTGGTTGGTTCTAATAATTAAAACAGCAACCAGAATCACACAAGAACTTAAAATAGAGATCGGAAAAATCGAGGTCAAACTCAAAACGTATATGTCGACAGAGGACCTAAAGATCAGATTGGATGAATTGAACCAACAAATGACAGAATTCGAATTTACACTGAAGCAAAGTAAACTCAACAAATTGAGTAAGGACAAAGACAAATTTACACCGGAGGGAACCTACCCTTACACTAAGGCTGACTATGTATCCACGAAAAACGACACAGATAGTGATGGGTCGGACGGTAGCTCCACCGGTTCGAATTCCAGCGGTGGCAGAAGGAACCGCCCGAATAGAGGCGGGTGGAGACAAAGACGACAACAATTCCCAAGACAAAGGGGATGGAGGGGATACCCACCCCAGTACCCACAATTTATGGCACCCCCCCCTTTCCAGCCTTTCCAGTTCAACCACCAACCGGATATACAGAGTTTCCCACAATGGAACCAAGACTTCAGTGGAGGTTTTTACGATCCACAGCCTTTTTTAGGCTCCCGCCCAGGGACACGGGGAAAGAACCGGAAGGGCAACAATGTCACATGGGAGTCGACAGACCAAGGGAACCCCAGACAAACCAGGAGCATGACAGGCTCCCTACCCAACCAGGCGTCAACCAGCAACCAGAGAGGGACTTAGTGGTGAATCTCACCTCCAAACCCTTGACGAATATCCAACGACAGGTACTAAACAAAGGTTTGGGATTCGTGCCGACACAAAAACCGGACATCTTCAAAGTTAACGTCGAAATGAAGGAATTTGTACGAAAATTAAAACTACAGGTCTTTTTCAGTGACAAACCTACACAAGCCGTGATGACAGACACTGGTCTGAGACCAAAATCGACCTTCACACCTCAGGACCCAACACTCCCCATCGAGCTACTCGCTTTTGAAAAGGCTGTTATGACGGATGTCAATAAATTGGATGTGTCATCCACACAAGTCTTCCACAACACGACTAAGGAGGAGCAACTTGCCTTAAAGAATTTATCTGGGGATACCAGCATAGTCATAAAACCAGCAGACAAAGGGGGAGCAATAGTATTACAGTCCACTGAGGACTATGACAATGAATGCATGCGCCTCCTATCAGACAGGCGTAACTACATGGTTCTACAACAGGATCCAACTGAACACCTCAGGGTAAAAATCGGAGGTATGATTGAGGAAGGTCTGACACACAATTGGCTGAGCAAGAAGGAAGGCGAATTCCTGGTGCAAAAGAAACCTCGCATTCCATATTTTTACAGTATCCCTAAAATACATAAGGACATTAAAAAACCTCCAGGTAGACCAATAGTCTCAGGCATTGGTTCTATTCTAGAACCACTGTCGAAGTTTGCGGACGCATTCCTGAGACCCCTGGTGCAGTCTACCAACACGTACCTAAAGGATACAAAGGCAGTATTACAACTTCTTCAGGAAATGACCTTTGACCCTCAAACCCAACTACTAATGTCCCTTGACGTGGAAAGTCTGTACACCAGCCTGCCCCATGATGAAACTTTGATGATCATTGAGGAAGTACTCTTTTCCACTCAATGGAAATACCAGACACCACGAAACTTAGTTCTGGAGTGTATTTCACTGGCCTTGCAGAAAAACTTTTTTCAGTACAAAACCACCATTTACCAACAATGCCATGGGACCAGCATGGGAAGCACCTTTGCTCCTAGCCTGGCTGGTCTCTATGTGCACCACCTCGAGACCAGTAAGATACTCCACGAACAGAACCCATACAGGTCAAATATAAAATGTTGGAAAAGATATATTGACGACATCCTGGTCATATGGCAAGGCGACCACCAGTCAGCGGAGCTCTTTTTGGAATGGCTGAACACCCAAAACACATTCCTGAAGTTCACGAGCACAATCTCAGACCAAACGTTGGTGTTCCTAGATCTCAACATCTATGCAGATGCGGGCATACTAAAAACAACCACCCATTTTAAGCCTACTTCCAGGAATTGCCTACTGAGGTACGATAGCTTTCACCCTCGGCACTTACGGGAAAACCTGCCCTATGGGCAGTTCTTACGCCTCAGGCGAAACTGCACTGATGTGTCTGATTTCAAGGAACAGGCGATCGACCTCAAAGACAAACTCAGACAAAGAGAATACCCAAACAGGATCATCAACAAAGCATTAAAAAGGGCAAGAAATAACAACAGAGAGTCATTACTGGAGGAACGAATAAAGGAACCTACTGTAAACAAAAGACCAATCTGTGTGACAACTTTCAATACAATGTCGAATGAAGTATCCAAAATTGTTAACAAACATTGGAGAATACTAACGAGTGGTGATCTGGATCTAGACAAACCAATGTTTGCCCACCGCAGAGGACGTAACCTCAGAGACATTTTGGTGCATACCAGACCTAAACCTATAACTACATCCTCTCAACCATCAATAGGGATTCAAGGTCACTTCCCGTGCGGTAATTGTAGCAGTTGTCATTTAACCGAAAAAAGCAAAAAACTCACCTTCCGCAATGGTTCGACATGGGAGCAACGGAGATTTACGAACTGTAACTCAAAAAACGTTATCTACCTCATAAAGTGCCCATGCAACCTTGAATATGTGGGAATGACAACACGAGCAATCAAAACACGATTGAATGAACATAAAAGCAATGTGCGATGTAAAAAAAGCACGACGAAAATGGCCACACATTTTCTCACAATGCAACATTGCGTCAACGATTTAAAATGGACAGTAATCGAACAATTGCCCACTGATGTTGGCCTTTTCCAAAAGGAACAAAGATGGGTGTTCCGTCTGGGCACCCACATCATCGGGCTTAATGATGATGTGCCCTGGAGCCAACTATCAGCATAATTATCACAGCAATACCTGTGCTGCAGTTCACACAGAAAAACATATTCCATTATTCTAAGTAATAGGATTTCAAAAGGGTTCCTTGTCACGATCGACTGTAATAAAATCTATACCATGGCTAAGGGAAATATACTGCCCCTGTGTTCAAAACCGCGGAACAATGCCGCTGTCCACACGCAGCATCATTCAACAGATAACTGAGACATCTCGTAACCATTTGGACCGCAATCGCGCTCCTTTGAAAAAACCCAGTGCGCTAGGGGTTTTCCGCGCATGCGCGAAGGATTAGACAACAAGCCCTCGAACTGCGCATGCGCAAAGATGTAGCGGCGCACAGGGACACTAACTCGACCAGACAGACGCTGATCCTATGCTAACGCAGCAGGAACATACGATCGCCCTGTATGGCTGGCATGAGGAAGACCCATACATGGTGACACTCCCGTTTCCGCCCAATTAACGAAACAGAGTATAAATACCCATGTTCCTCGCATGACTCCACACCAGCGGAGTAGCGCGAGGGGTAAGGCGGTGATCAGAGTGTCCAGACCTTGTGAGTATATCATCCAGGAAAGAACATCCTACAAGATATCCATTTTTACCTCAAAAGTAAGTGAGATTGAAATGTAAATTACAGCTACATTATTCTCTACTACAGATAGCCATTGAGCAGCACCCCAACGCGCTGTTCATGAAGCCCACCAACCAGGCTTCACAAGTATGAGTACAACTGGCAGTAAAATCCTAGTTTTATGTGTTTTATGTTGTATGTGGTGTTAGTCCGTTTTTACTAGCTTATTAACAAGCAAATGGTGTGGTTCCAGGCGACTGCGCCTTGCAACTACCCGCTACATGGGTAACCATTAGTCTTTTGGTTTTTGTCTTTCTGCAGGTCATTGCACTTGCAGCAGACCGCTGTAGGCACACTTAGCCTATTCCTACAAAAAAAAATTCACTTTTTTGTAAATAATTACACTTTTTCTGTAGAAGAAGACGTGAGTAGGGAAGGGAGTTTGTGCCCCTGTCCTGAAGAAGGAGCCTGTCTCCGAAACATGTCGACAACATAGCACACCAGAGATCCTGTTCATTAACATAACAGGTTGATCTCGCCCTGCACATATTTTTAATAGTACCAGCCAGAGTTCGGAATAAAACTTTTTTTCACTCAAGCGCCAGGTATTTTTTAAAAATTTTCCTTCACCACGTTCCCTACTCACCTTAATCACATACCCCACACACTGTACACAACACATAGCCAACCTGAAAGTGCTCCCACGTATCCGTAGGTCGCAGCACGCCGCATCCCGATAGAGGGGTGCGAAGACCCCAATGATGAAGCATGACACCAAGGGGCCTTTTGGTGTGTGAGGGGTATTTTATCAAACACTGAGTGCTTCAATACCCATTGATCACTCTTCCCCTTTTCCCCCCTGATGTTGGATTTCTTTTGTTTATTTAAGTATCATAGTGGAGCGCAAATCCAACAATTAGCTCTACCTCCCTTTTTTGGTTTAATCTATAGTCTAGGCAGCGTGCAGCTGCGGGAGTAACCCAACCACACCCCACAACATAATCACATACACTAGGTAACTGTAGGCCACAGCGGTCTCTCAGAAATGGAGGATGAACACGGCTTAACCTTCGGTGAGGATGAAATTGACAGGATCTTGGCAGCAGTAAACCCTTTTGAGGGCCTCACTAACCCTGAAACCGGCCCCAACATAGATGACTGGAACGAATTGGTAAAATTAAGACGAAACCAAATAAAGGCAGCTTTACACGGTTTGATAATGACAGGATACCTGAGGAACAAGATGGGACCAGCTGGACTAATTGTAAAAAATGAACCGTTTATTTTCCAGACTGATATGCAGTTTAAAAAAGAGTGGTCATTGATCTCATGGCACTGTACCAGGGACTGGTTGGTTCTAATAATTAAAACAGCAACCAGAATCACACAAGAACTTAAAATAGAGATCGGAAAAATCGAGGTCAAACTCAAAACGTATATGTCGACAGAGGACCTAAAGATCAGATTGGATGAATTGAACCAACAAATGACAGAATTCGAATTTACACTGAAGCAAAGTAAACTCAACAAATTGAGTAAGGACAAAGACAAATTTACACCGGAGGGAACCTACCCTTACACTAAGGCTGACTATGTATCCACGAAAAACGACACAGATAGTGATGGGTCGGACGGTAGCTCCACCGGTTCGAATTCCAGCGGTGGCAGAAGGAACCGCCCGAATAGAGGCGGGTGGAGACAAAGACGACAACAATTCCCAAGACAAAGGGGATGGAGGGGATACCCACCCCAGTACCCACAATTTATGGCACCCCCCCCTTTCCAGCCTTTCCAGTTCAACCACCAACCGGATATACAGAGTTTCCCACAATGGAACCAAGACTTCAGTGGAGGTTTTTACGATCCACAGCCTTTTTTAGGCTCCCGCCCAGGGACACGGGGAAAGAACCGGAAGGGCAACAATGTCACATGGGAGTCGACAGACCAAGGGAACCCCAGACAAACCAGGAGCATGACAGGCTCCCTACCCAACCAGGTGTCAACCAGCAACCAGAGAGGGACTTAGTGGTGAATCTCACCTCCAAACCCTTGACGAATATCCAACGACAGGTACTAAACAAAGGTTTGGGATTCGTGCCGACACAAAAACCGGACATCTTCAAAGTTAACGTCGAAATGAAGGAATTTGTACGAAAATTAAAACTACAGGTCTTTTTCAGTGACAAACCTACACAAGCCGTGATGACAGACACTGGTCTGAGACCAAAATCGACCTTCACACCTCAGGACCCAACACTCCCCATCGAGCTACTCGCTTTTGAAAAGGCTGTTATGACGGATGTCAATAAATTGGATGTGTCATCCACACAAGTCTTCCACAACACGACTAAGGAGGAGCAACTTGCCTTAAAGAATTTATCTGGGGATACCAGCATAGTCATAAAACCAGCAGACAAAGGGGGAGCAATAGTATTACAGTCCACTGAGGACTATGACAATGAATGCATGCGCCTCCTATCAGACAGGCGTAACTACATGGTTCTACAACAGGATCCAACTGAACACCTCAGGGTAAAAATCGGAGGTATGATTGAGGAAGGTCTGACACACAATTGGCTGAGCAAGAAGGAAGGCGAATTCCTGGTGCAAAAGAAACCTCGCATTCCATATTTTTACAGTATCCCTAAAATACATAAGGACATTAAAAAACCTCCAGGTAGACCAATAGTCTCAGGCATTGGTTCTATTCTAGAACCACTGTCGAAGTTTGCGGACGCATTCCTGAGACCCCTGGTGCAGTCTACCAACACGTACCTAAAGGATACAAAGGCAGTATTACAACTTCTTCAGGAAATGACCTTTGACCCTCAAACCCAACTACTAATGTCCCTTGACGTGGAAAGTCTGTACACCAGCCTGCCCCATGATGAAACTTTGATGATCATTGAGGAAGTACTCTTTTCCACTCAATGGAAATACCAGACACCACGAAACTTAGTTCTGGAGTGTATTTCACTGGCCTTGCAGAAAAACTTTTTTCAGTACAAAACCACCATTTACCAACAATGCCATGGGACCAGCATGGGAAGCACCTTTGCTCCTAGCCTGGCTGGTCTCTATGTGCACCACCTCGAGACCAGTAAGATACTCCACGAACAGAACCCATACAGGTCAAATATAAAATGTTGGAAAAGATATATTGACGACATCCTGGTCATATGGCAAGGCGACCACCAGTCAGCGGAGCTCTTTTTGGAATGGCTGAACACCCAAAACACATTCCTGAAGTTCACGAGCACAATCTCAGACCAAACGTTGGTGTTCCTAGATCTCAACATCTATGCAGATGCGGGCATACTAAAAACAACCACCCATTTTAAGCCTACTTCCAGGAATTGCCTACTGAGGTACGATAGCTTTCACCCTCGGCACTTACGGGAAAACCTGCCCTATGGGCAGTTCTTACGCCTCAGGCGAAACTGCACTGATGTGTCTGATTTCAAGGAACAGGCGATCGACCTCAAAGACAAACTCAGACAAAGAGAATACCCAAACAGGATCATCAACAAAGCATTAAAAAGGGCAAGAAATAACAACAGAGAGTCATTACTGGAGGAACGAATAAAGGAACCTACTGTAAACAAAAGACCAATCTGTGTGACAACTTTCAATACAATGTCGAATGAAGTATCCAAAATTGTTAACAAACATTGGAGAATACTAACGAGTGGTGATCTGGATCTAGACAAACCAATGTTTGCCCACCGCAGAGGACGTAACCTCAGAGACATTTTGGTGCATACCAGACCTAAACCTATAACTACATCCTCTCAACCATCAATAGGGATTCAAGGTCACTTCCCGTGCGGTAATTGTAGCAGTTGTCATTTAACCGAAAAAAGCAAAAAACTCACCTTCCGCAATGGTTCGACATGGGAGCAACGGAGATTTACGAACTGTAACTCAAAAAACGTTATCTACCTCATAAAGTGCCCATGCAACCTTGAATATGTGGGAATGACAACACGAGCAATCAAAACACGATTGAATGAACATAAAAGCAATGTGCGATGTAAAAAAAGCACGACGAAAATGGCCACACATTTTCTCACAATGCAACATTGCGTCAACGATTTAAAATGGACAGTAATCGAACAATTGCCCACTGATGTTGGCCTTTTCCAAAAGGAACAAAGATGGGTGTTCCGTCTGGGCACCCACATCATCGGGCTTAATGATGATGTGCCCTGGAGCCAACTATCAGCATAATTATCACAGCAATACCTGTGCTGCAGTTCACACAGAAAAACATATTCCATTATTCTAAGTAATAGGATTTCAAAAGGGTTCCTTGTCACGATCGACTGTAATAAAATCTATACCATGGCTAAGGGAAATATACTGCCCCTGTGTTCAAAACCGCGGAACAATGCCGCTGTCCACACGCAGCATCATTCAACAGATAACTGAGACATCTCGTAACCATTTGGACCGCAATCGCGCTCCTTTGAAAAAACCCAGTGCGCTAGGGGTTTTCCGCGCATGCGCGAAGGATTAGACAACAAGCCCTCGAACTGCGCATGCGCAAAGATGTAGCGGCGCACAGGGACACTAACTCGACCAGACAGACGCTGATCCTATGCTAACGCAGCAGGAACATACGATCGCCCTGTATGGCTGGCATGAGGAAGACCCATACATGGTGACACTCCCGTTTCCGCCCAATTAACGAAACAGAGTATAAATACCCATGTTCCTCGCATGACTCCACACCAGCGGAGTAGCGCGAGGGGTAAGGCGGTGATCAGAGTGTCCAGACCTTGTGAGTATATCATCCAGGAAAGAACATCCTACAAGATATCCATTTTTACCTCAAAAGTAAGTGAGATTGAAATGTAAATTACAGCTACATTATTCTCTACTACAGATAGCCATTGAGCAGCACCCCAACGCGCTGTTCATGAAGCCCACCAACCAGGCTTCACAAGTATGAGTACAACTGGCAGTAAAATCCTAGTTTTATGTGTTTTATGTTGTATGTGGTGTTAGTCCGTTTTTACTAGCTTATTAACAAGCAAATGGTGTGGTTCCAGGCGACTGCGCCTTGCAACTACCCGCTACATGGGTAACCATTAGTCTTTTGGTTTTTGTCTTTCTGCAGGTCATTGCACTTGCAGCAGACCGCTGTAGGCACACTTAGCCTATTCCTACAAAAAAAAATTCACTTTTTTGTAAATAATTACACTTTTTCTGTAGAAGAAGACGTGAGTAGGGAAGGGAGTTTGTGCCCCTGTCCTGAAGAAGGAGCCTGTCTCCGAAACATGTCGACAACATAGCACACCAGAGATCCTGTTCATTAACATAACAGGTTGATCTCGCCCTGCACATATTTTTAATAGTACCAGCCAGAGTTCGGAATAAAACTTTTTTTCACTCAAGCGCCAGGTATTTTTTAAAAAGTTTCCTTCACCACATTCCCTACTCACCTTAATCACATACCCCACACACTGTACACAACACATAGCCAACCTGAAAGTGCTCCCGCGTATCCGTAGGTCGCAGCACGCCGCATCCCGATAGAGGGGTGCGAAGACCCCAATGATGAAGCATGACACCAAGGGGCCTTTTGGTGTGTGAGGGGTATTTTATCAAACACTGAGTGCTTCAATACCCATTGATCACTCTTCCCCTTTTCCCCCCTGATGTTGGATTTCTTTTGTTTATTTAAGTATCATAGTGGAGCGCAAATCCAACAATTAGCTCTACCTCCCTTTTTTGGTTTAATCTATAGTCTAGGCAGCGTGCAGCTGCGGGAGTAACCCAACCACACCCCACAACATAATCACATACACTAGGTAACTGTAGGCCACAGCGGTCTCTCAGAAATGGAGGATGAACACGGCTTAACCTTCGGTGAGGATGAAATTGACAGGATCTTGGCAGCAGTAAACCCTTTTGAGGGCCTCACTAACCCTGAAACCGGCCCCAACATAGATGACTGGAACGAATTGGTAAAATTAAGACGAAACCAAATAAAGGCAGCTTTACACGGTTTGATAATGACAGGATACCTGAGGAACAAGATGGGACCAGCTGGACTAATTGTAAAAAATGAACCGTTTATTTTCCAGACTGATATGCAGTTTAAAAAAGAGTGGTCATTGATCTCATGGCACTGTACCAGGGACTGGTTGGTTCTAATAATTAAAAGAGCAACCAGAATCACACAAGAACTTAAAATAAGGATCGGAAAAATCGAGGTCAAACTCAAAACGTATATGTCGACAGAGGACCTAAAGATCAGATTGGATGAATTGAACCAACAAATGACAGAATTCGAATTTACACTGAAGCAAAGTAAACTCAACAAATTGAGTAAGGACAAAGACAAATTTACACCGGAGGGAACCTACCCTTACACTAAGGCTGACTATGTATCCACGAAAAACGACACAGATAGTGATGGGTCGGACGGTAGCTCCACCGGTTCGAATTCCAGCGGTGGCAGAAGGAACCGCCCGAATAGAGGCGGGTGGAGACAAAGACGACAACAATTCCCAAGACAAAGGGGATGGAGGGGATACCCACCCCAGTACCCACAATTTATGGCACCCCCCCCTTTCCAGCCTTTCCAGTTCAACCACCAACCGGATATACAGAGTTTCCCACAATGGAACCAAGACTTCAGTGGAGGTTTTTACGATCCACAGCCTTTTTTAGGCTCCCGCCCAGGGACACGGGGAAAGAACCGGAAGGGCAACAATGTCACATGGGAGTCGACAGACCAAGGGAACCCCAGACAAACCAGGAGCATGACAGGCTCCCTACCCAACCAGGCGTCAACCAGCAACCAGAGAGGGACTTAGTGGTGAATCTCACCTCCAAACCCTTGACGAATATCCAACGACAGGTACTAAACAAAGGTTTGGGATTCGTGCCGACACAAAAACCGGACATCTTCAAAGTTAACGTCGAAATGAAGGAATTTGTACGAAAATTAAAACTACAGGTCTTTTTCAGTGACAAACCTACACAAGCCGTGATGACAGACACTGGTCTGAGACCAAAATCGACCTTCACACCTCAGGACCCAACACTCCCCATCGAGCTACTCGCTTTTGAAAAGGCTGTTATGACGGATGTCAATAAATTGGATGTGTCATCCACACAAGTCTTCCACAACACGACTAAGGAGGAGCAACTTGCCTTAAAGAATTTATCTGGGGATACCAGCATAGTCATAAAACCAGCAGACAAAGGGGGAGCAATAGTATTACAGTCCACTGAGGACTATGACAATGAATGCATGCGCCTCCTATCAGACAGGCGTAACTACATGGTTCTACAACAGGATCCAACTGAACACCTCAGGGTAAAAATCGGAGGTATGATTGAGGAAGGTCTGACACACAATTGGCTGAGCAAGAAGGAAGGCGAATTCCTGGTGCAAAAGAAACCTCGCATTCCATATTTTTACAGTATCCCTAAAATACATAAGGACATTAAAAAACCTCCAGGTAGACCAATAGTCTCAGGCATTGGTTCTATTCTAGAACCACTGTCGAAGTTTGCGGACGCATTCCTGAGACCCCTGGTGCAGTCTACCAACACGTACCTAAAGGATACAAAGGCAGTATTACAACTTCTTCAGGAAATGACCTTTGACCCTCAAACCCAACTACTAATGTCCCTTGACGTGGAAAGTCTGTACACCAGCCTGCCCCATGATGAAACTTTGATGATCATTGAGGAAGTACTCTTTTCCACTCAATGGAAATACCAGACACCACGAAACTTAGTTCTGGAGTGTATTTCACTGGCCTTGCAGAAAAACTTTTTTCAGTACAAAACCACCATTTACCAACAATGCCATGGGACCAGCATGGGAAGCACCTTTGCTCCTAGCCTGGCTGGTCTCTATGTGCACCACCTCGAGACCAGTAAGATACTCCACGAACAGAACCCATACAGGTCAAATATAAAATGTTGGAAAAGATATATTGACGACATCCTGGTTATATGGCAAGGCGACCACCAGTCAGCGGAGCTCTTTTTGGAATGGCTGAACACCCAAAACACATTCCTGAAGTTCACGAGCACAATCTCAGACCAAACGTTGGTGTTCCTAGATCTCAACATCTATGCAGATGCGGGCATACTAAAAACAACCACCCATTTTAAGCCTACTTCCAGGAATTGCCTACTGAGGTACGATAGCTTTCACCCTCGGCACTTACGGGAAAACCTGCCCTATGGGCAGTTCTTACGCCTCAGGCGAAACTGCACTGATGTGTCTGATTTCAAGGAACAGGCGATCGACCTCAAAGACAAACTCAGACAAAGAGAATACCCAAACAGGATCATCAACAAAGCATTAAAAAGGGCAAGAAATAACAACAGAGAGTCATTACTGGAGGAACGAATAAAGGAACCTACTGTAAACAAAAGACCAATCTGTGTGACAACTTTCAATACAATGTCGAATGAAGTATCCAAAATTGTTAACAAACATTGGAGAATACTAACGAGTGGTGATCTGGATCTAGACAAACCAATGTTTGCCCACCGCAGAGGACGTAACCTCAGAGACATTTTGGTGCATACCAGACCTAAACCTATAACTACATCCTCTCAACCATCAATAGGGATTCAAGGTCACTTCCCGTGCGGTAATTGTAGCAGTTGTCATTTAACCGAAAAAAGCAAAAAACTCACCTTCCGCAATGGTTCGACATGGGAGCAACGGAGATTTACGAACTGTAACTCAAAAAACGTTATCTACCTCATAAAGTGCCCATGCAACCTTGAATATGTGGGAATGACAACACGAGCAATCAAAACACGATTGAATGAACATAAAAGCAATGTGCGATGTAAAAAAAGCACGACGAAAATGGCCACACATTTTCTCACAATGCAACATTGCGTCAACGATTTAAAATGGACAGTAATCGAACAATTGCCCACTGATGTTGGCCTTTTCCAAAAGGAACAAAGATGGGTGTTCCGTCTGGGCACCCACATCATTGGGCTTAATGATGATGTGCCCTGGAGCCAACTATCAGCATAATTATCACAGCAATACCTGTGCTGCAGTTCACACAGAAAAACATATTCCATTATTCTAAGTAATAGGATTTCAAAAGGGTTCCTTGTCACGATCGACTGTAATAAAATCTATACCATGGCTAAGGGAAATATACTGCCCCTGTGTTCAAAACCGCGGAACAATGCCGCTGTCCACACGCAGCATCATTCAACAGATAACTGAGACATCTCGTAACCATTTGGACCGCAATCGCGCTCCTTTGAAAAAACCCAGTGCGCTAGGGGTTTTCCGCGCATGCGCGAAGGATTAGACAACAAGCCCTCGAACTGCGCATGCGCAAAGATGTAGCGGCGCACAGGGACACTAACTCGACCAGACAGACGCTGATCCTATGCTAACGCAGCAGGAACATACGATCGCCCTGTATGGCTGGCATGAGGAAGACCCATACATGGTGACACTCCCGTTTCCGCCCAATTAACGAAACAGAGTATAAATACCCATGTTCCTCGCATGACTCCACACCAGCGGAGTAGCGCGAGGGGTAAGGCGGTGATCAGAGTGTCCAGACCTTGTGAGTATATCATCCAGGAAAGAACATCCTACAAGATATCCATTTTTACCTCAAAAGTAAGTGAGATTGAAATGTAAATTACAGCTACATTATTCTCTACTACAGATAGCCATTGAGCAGCACCCCAACGCGCTGTTCATGAAGCCCACCAACCAGGCTTCACAAGTATGAGTACAACTGGCAGTAAAATCCTAGTTTTATGTGTTTTATGTTGTATGTGGTGTTAGTCCGTTTTTACTAGCTTATTAACAAGCAAATGGTGTGGTTCCAGGCGACTGCGCCTTGCAACTACCCGCTACATGGGTAACCATTAGTCTTTTGGTTTTTGTCTTTCTGCAGGTCATTGCACTTGCAGCAGACCGCTGTAGGCACACTTAGCCTATTCCTACAAAAAAAAATTCACTTTTTTGTAAATAATTACACTTTTTCTGTAGAAGAAGACGTGAGTAGGGAAGGGAGTTTGTGCCCCTGTCCTGAAGAAGGAGCCTGTCTCCGAAACATGTCGACAACATAGCACACCAGAGATCCTGTTCATTAACATAACAGGTTGATCTCGCCCTGCACTTATTTTTAATAGTACCAGCCAGAGTTCGGAATAAAACTTTTTTTCACTCAAGCGCCAGGTATTTTTTAAAAATTTTCCTTCACCACGTTCCCTACTCACCTTAATCACATACCCCACACACTGTACACAACACATAGCCAACCTGAAAGTGCTCCCGCGTATCCGTAGGTCGCAGCACGCCGCATCCCGATAGAGGGGTGCGAAGACCCCAATGATGAAGCATGACACCAAGGGGCCTTTTGGTGTGTGAGGGGTATTTTATCAAACACTGAGTGCTTCAATACCCATTGATCACTCTTCCCCTTTTCCCCCCTGATGTTGGATTTCTTTTGTTTATTTAAGTATCATAGTGGAGCGCAAATCCAACAATTAGCTCTACCTCCCTTTTTTGGTTTAATCTATAGTCTAGGCAGCGTGCAGCTGCGGGAGTAACCCAACCACACCCCACAACATAATCACATACACTAGGTAACTGTAGGCCACAGCGGTCTCTCAGAAATGGAGGATGAACACGGCTTAACCTTCGGTGAGGATGAAATTGACAGGATCTTGGCAGCAGTAAACCCTTTTGAGGGCCTCACTAACCCTGAAACCGGCCCCAACATAGATGACTGGAACGAATTGGTAAAATTAAGACGAAACCAAATAAAGGCAGCTTTACACGGTTTGATAATGACAGGATACCTGAGGAACAAGATGGGACCAGCTGGACTAATTGTAAAAAATGAACCGTTTATTTTCCAGACTGATATGCAGTTTAAAAAAGAGTGGTCATTGATCTCATGGCACTGTACCAGGGACTGGTTGGTTCTAATAATTAAAACAGCAACCAGAATCACACAAGAACTTAAAATAGAGATCGGAAAAATCGAGGTCAAACTCAAAACGTATATGTCGACAGAGGACCTAAAGATCAGATTGGATGAATTGAACCAACAAATGACAGAATTCGAATTTACACTGAAGCAAAGTAAACTCAACAAATTGAGTAAGGACAAAGACAAATTTACACCGGAGGGAACCTACCCTTACACTAAGGCTGACTATGTATCCACGAAAAACGACACAGATAGTGATGGGTCGGACGGTAGCTCCACCGGTTCGAATTCCAGCGGTGGCAGAAGGAACCGCCCGAATAGAGGCGGGTGGAGACAAAGACGACAACAATTCCCAAGACAAAGGGGATGGAGGGGATACCCACCCCAGTACCCACAATTTATGGCACCCCCCCCTTTCCAGCCTTTCCAGTTCAACCACCAACCGGATATACAGAGTTTCCCACAATGGAACCAAGACTTCAGTGGAGGTTTTTACGATCCACAGCCTTTTTTAGGCTCCCGCCCAGGGACACGGGGAAAGAACCGGAAGGGCAACAATGTCACATGGGAGTCGACAGACCAAGGGAACCCCAGACAAACCAGGAGCATGACAGGCTCCCTACCCAACCAGGCGTCAACCAGCAACCAGAGAGGGACTTAGTGGTGAATCTCACCTCCAAACCCTTGACGAATATCCAACGACAGGTACTAAACAAAGGTTTGGGATTCGTGCCGACACAAAAACCGGACATCTTCAAAGTTAACGTCGAAATGAAGGAATTTGTACGAAAATTAAAACTACAGGTCTTTTTCAGTGACAAACCTACACAAGCCGTGATGACAGACACTGGTCTGAGACCAAAATCGACCTTCACACCTCAGGACCCAACACTCCCCATCGAGCTACTCGCTTTTGAAAAGGCTGTTATGACGGATGTCAATAAATTGGATGTGTCATCCACACAAGTCTTCCACAACACGACTAAGGAGGAGCAACTTGCCTTAAAGAATTTATCTGGGGATACCAGCATAGTCATAAAACCAGCAGACAAAGGGGGAGCAATAGTATTACAGTCCACTGAGGACTATGACAATGAATGCATGCGCCTCCTATCAGACAGGCGTAACTACATGGTTCTACAACAGGATCCAACTGAACACCTCAGGGTAAAAATCGGAGGTATGATTGAGGAAGGTCTGACACACAATTGGCTGAGCAAGAAGGAAGGCGAATTCCTGGTGCAAAAGAAACCTCGCATTCCATATTTTTACAGTATCCCTAAAATACATAAGGACATTAAAAAACATCCAGGTAGACCAATAGTCTCAGGCATTGGTTCTATTCTAGAACCACTGTCGAAGTTTGCGGACGCATTCCTGAGACCCCTGGTGCAGTCTACAAACACGTACCTAAAGGATACAAAGGCAGTATTACAACTTCTTCAGGAAATGACCTTTGACCCTCAAACCCAACTACTAATGTCCCTTGACGTGGAAAGTCTGTACACCAGCCTGCCCCATGATGAAACTTTGATGATCATTGAGGAAGTACTCTTTTCCACTCAATGGAAATACCAGACACCACGAAACTTAGTTCTGGAGTGTATTTCACTGGCCTTGCAGAAAAACTTTTTTCAGTACAAAACCACCATTTACCAACAATGCCATGGGACCAGCATGGGAAGCACCTTTGCTCCTAGCCTGGCTGGTCTCTATGTGCACCACCTCGAGACCAGTAAGATACTCCACGAACAGAACCCATACAGGTCAAATATAAAATGTTGGAAAAGATATATTGACGACATCCTGGTCATATGGCAAGGCGACCACCAGTCAGCGGAGCTCTTTTTGGAATGGCTGAACACCCAAAACACATTCCTGAAGTTCACGAGCACAATCTCAGACCAAACGTTGGTGTTCCTAGATCTCAACATCTATGCAGATGCGGGCATACTAAAAACAACCACCCATTTTAAGCCTACTTCCAGGAATTGCCTACTGAGGTACGATAGCTTTCACCCTCGGCACTTACGGGAAAACCTGCCCTATGGGCAGTTCTTACGCCTCAGGCGAAACTGCACTGATGTGTCTGATTTCAAGGAACAGGCGATCGACCTCAAAGACAAACTCAGACAAAGAGAGTACCCAAACAGGATCATCAACAAAGCATTAAAAAGGGCAAGAAATAACAACAGAGAGTCATTACTGGAGGAACGAATAAAGGAACCTACTGTAAACAAAAGACCAATCTGTGTGACAACTTTCAATACAATGTCGAATGAAGTATCCAAAATTGTTAACAAACATTGGAGAATACTAACGAGTGGTGATCTGGATCTAGACAAACCAATGTTTGCCCACCGCAGAGGACGTAACCTCAGAGACATTTTGGTGCATACCAGACCTAAACCTATAACTACATCCTCTCAACCATCAATAGGGATTCAAGGTCACTTCCCGTGCGGTAATTGTAGCAGTTGTCATTTAACCGAAAAAAGCAAAAAACTCACCTTCCGCAATGGTTCGACATGGGAGCAACGGAGATTTACGAACTGTAACTCAAAAAACGTTATCTACCTCATAAAGTGCCCATGCAACCTTGAATATGTGGGAATGACAACACGAGCAATCAAAACACGATTGAATGAACATAAAAGCAATGTGCGATGTAAAAAACAGCACGACGAAAATGGCCACACATTTTCTCACAATGCAACATTGCGTCAACGATTTAAAATGGACAGTAATCGAACAATTGCCCACTGATGTTGGCCTTTTCCAAAAGGAACAAAGATGGGTGTTCCGTCTGGGCACCCACATCATTGGGCTTAATGATGATGTGCCCTGGAGCCAACTATCAGCATAATTATCACAGCAATACCTGTGCTGCAGTTCACACAGAAAAACATATTCCATTATTCTAAGTAATAGGATTTCAAAAGGGTTCCTTGTCACGATCGACTGTAATAAAATCTATACCATGGCTAAGGGAAATATACTGCCCCTGCGTTCAAAACCGCGGAACAATGCCGCTGTCCACACGCAGCATCATTCAACAGATAACTGAGACATCTCGTAACCATTTGGACCGCAATCGCGCTCCTTTGAAAAAACCCAGTGCGCTAGGGGTTTTCCGCGCATGCGCGAAGGATTAGACAACAAGCCCTCGAACTGCGCATGCGCAAAGATGTAGCGGCGCACAGGGACACTAACTCGACCAGACAGACGCTGATCCTATGCTAACGCAGCAGGAACATACGATCGCCCTGTATGGCTGGCATGAGGAAGACCCATACATGGTGACACTCCCGTTTCCGCCCAATTAACGAAACAGAGTATAAATACCCATGTTCCTCGCATGACTCCACACCAGCGGAGTAGCGCGAGGGGTAAGGCGGTGATCAGAGTGTCCAGACCTTGTGAGTATATCATCCAGGAAAGAACATCCTACAAGATATCCATTTTTACCTCAAAAGTAAGTGAGATTGAAATGTAAATTACAGCTACATTATTCTCTACTACAGATAGCCATTGAGCAGCACCCCAACGCGCTGTTCATGAAGCCCACCAACCAGGCTTCACAAGTATGAGTACAACTGGCAGTAAAATCCTAGTTTTATGTGTTTGATGTTGTATGTGGTGTTAGTCCGTTTTTACTAGCTTATTAACAAGCAAATGGTGTGGTTCCAGGCGACTGCGCCTTGCAACTACCCGCTACATGGGTAACCATTAGTCTTTTGGTTTTTGTCTTTCTGCAGGTCATTGCACTTGCAGCAGACCGCTGTAGGCACACTTAGCCTATTCCTACAAAAAAAAATTCACTTTTTTGTAAATAATTACACTTTTTCTGTAGAAGAAGACGTGAGTAGGGAAGGGAGTTTGTGCCCCTGTCCTGAAGAAGGAGCCTGTCTCCGAAACATGTCGACAACATAGCACACCAGAGATCCTGTTCATTAACATAACAGGTTGATCTCGCCCTGCACTTATTTTTAATAGTACCAGCCAGAGTTCGGAATAAAACTTTTTTTCACTCAAGCGCCAGGTATTTTTTAAAAATTTTCCTTCACCACGTTCCCTACTCACCTTAATCACATACCCCACACACTGTACACAACACATAGCCAACCTGAAAGTGCTCCCGCGTATCCGTAGGTCGCAGCACGCCGCATCCCGATAGAGGGGTGCGAAGACCCCAATGATGAAGCATGACACCAAGGGGCCTTTTGGTGTGTGAGGGGTATTTTATCAAACACTGAGTGCTTCAATACCCATTGATCACTCTTCCCCTTTTCCCCCCTGATGTTGGATTTCTTTTGTTTATTTAAGTATCATAGTGGAGCGCAAATCCAACAATTAGCTCTACCTCCCTTTTTTGGTTTAATCTATAGTCTAGGCAGCGTGCAGCTGCGGGAGTAACCCAACCACACCCCACAACATAATCACATACACTAGGTAACTGTAGGCCACAGCGGTCTCTCAGAAATGGAGGATGAACACGGCTTAACCTTCGGTGAGGATGAAATTGACAGGATCTTGGCAGCAGTAAACCCTTTTGAGGGCCTCACTAACCCTGAAACCGGCCCCAACATAGATGACTGGAACGAATTGGTAAAATTAAGACGAAACCAAATAAAGGCAGCTTTACACGGTTTGATAATGACAGGATACCTGAGGAACAAGATGGGACCAGCTGGACTAATTGTAAAAAATGAACCGTTTATTTTCCAGACTGATATGCAGTTTAAAAAAGAGTGGTCATTGATCTCATGGCACTGTACCAGGGACTGGTTGGTTCTAATAATTAAAACAGCAACCAGAATCACACAAGAACTTAAAATAGAGATCGGAAAAATCGAGGTCAAACTCAAAACGTATATGTCGACAGAGGACCTAAAGATCAGATTGGATGAATTGAACCAACAAATGACAGAATTCGAATTTACACTGAAGCAAAGTAAACTCAACAAATTGAGTAAGGACAAAGACAAATTTACACCGGAGGGAACCTACCCTTACACTAAGGCTGACTATGTATCCACGAAAAACGACACAGATAGTGATGGGTCGGACGGTAGCTCCACCGGTTCGAATTCCAGCGGTGGCAGAAGGAACCGCCCGAATAGAGGCGGGTGGAGACAAAGACGACAACAATTCCCAAGACAAAGGGGATGGAGGGGATACCCACCCCAGTACCCACAATTTATGGCACCCCCCCCTTTCCAGCCTTTCCAGTTCAACCACCAACCGGATATACAGAGTTTCCCACAATGGAACCAAGACTTCAGTGGAGGTTTTTACGATCCACAGCCTTTTTTAGGCTCCCGCCCAGGGACACGGGGAAAGAACCGGAAGGGCAACAATGTCACATGGGAGTCGACAGACCAAGGGAACCCCAGACAAACCAGGAGCATGACAGGCTCCCTACCCAACCAGGCGTCAACCAGCAACCAGAGAGGGACTTAGTGGTGAATCTCACCTCCAAACCCTTGACGAATATCCAACGACAGGTACTAAACAAAGGTTTGGGATTCGTGCCGACACAAAAACCGGACATCTTCAAAGTTAACGTCGAAATGAAGGAATTTGTACGAAAATTAAAACTACAGGTCTTTTTCAGTGACAAACCTACACAAGCCGTGATGACAGACACTGGTCTGAGACCAAAATCGACCTTCACACCTCAGGACCCAACACTCCCCATCGAGCTACTCGCTTTTGAAAAGGCTGTTATGACGGATGTCAATAAATTGGATGTGTCATCCACACAAGTCTTCCACAACACGACTAAGGAGGAGCAACTTGCCTTAAAGAATTTATCTGGGGATACCAGCATAGTCATAAAACCAGCAGACAAAGGGGGAGCAATAGTATTACAGTCCACTGAGGACTATGACAATGAATGCATGCGCCTCCTATCAGACAGGCGTAACTACATGGTTCTACAACAGGATCCAACTGAACACCTCAGGGTAAAAATCGGAGGTATGATTGAGGAAGGTCTGACACACAATTGGCTGAGCAAGAAGGAAGGCGAATTCCTGGTGCAAAAGAAACCTCGCATTCCATATTTTTACAGTATCCCTAAAATACATAAGGACATTAAAAAACCTCCAGGTAGACCAATAGTCTCAGGCATTGGTTCTATTCTAGAACCACTGTCGAAGTTTGCGGACGCATTCCTGAGACCCCTGGTGCAGTCTACCAACACGTACCTAAAGGATACAAAGGCAGTATTACAACTTCTTCAGGAAATGACCTTTGACCCTCAAACCCAACTACTAATGTCCCTTGACGTGGAAAGTCTGTACACCAGCCTGCCCCATGATGAAACTTTGATGATCATTGAGGAAGTACTCTTTTCCACTCAATGGAAATACCAGACACCACGAAACTTAGTTCTGGAGTGTATTTTACTGGCCTTGCAGAAAAACTTTTTTCAGTACAAAACCACCATTTACCAACAATGCCATGGGACCAGCATGGGAAGCACCTTTGCTCCTAGCCTGGCTGGTCTCTATGTGCACCACCTCGAGACCAGTAAGATACTCCACGAACAGAACCCATACAGGTCAAATATAAAATGTTGGAAAAGATATATTGACGACATCCTGGTCATATGGCAAGGCGACCACCAGTCAGCGGAGCTCTTTTTGGAATGGCTGAACACCCAAAACACATTCCTGAAGTTCACGAGCACAATCTCAGACCAAACGTTGGTGTTCCTAGATCTCAACATCTATGCAGATGCGGGCATACTAAAAACAACCACCCATTTTAAGCCTACTTCCAGGAATTGCCTACTGAGGTACGATAGCTTTCACCCTCGGCACTTACGGGAAAACCTGCCCTATGGGCAGTTCTTACGCCTCAGGCGAAACTGCACTGATGTGTCTGATTTCAAGGAACAGGCGATCGACCTCAAAGACAAACTCAGACAAAGAGAATACCCAAACAGGATCATCAACAAAGCATTAAAAAGGGCAAGAAATAACAACAGAGAGTCATTACTGGAGGAACGAATAAAGGAACCTACTGTAAACAAAAGACCAATCTGTGTGACAACTTTCAATACAATGTCGAATGAAGTATCCAAAATTGTTAACAAACATTGGAGAATACTAACGAGTGGTGATCTGGATCTAGACAAACCAATGTTTGCCCACCGCAGAGGACGTAACCTCAGAGACATTTTGGTGCATACCAGACCTAAACCTATAACTACATCCTCTCAACCATCAATAGGGATTCAAGGTCACTTCCCGTGCGGTAATTGTAGCAGTTGTCATTTAACCGAAAAAAGCAAAAAACTCACCTTCCGCAATGGTTCGACATGGGAGCAACGGAGATTTACGAACTGTAACTCAAAAAACGTTATCTACCTCATAAAGTGCCCATGCAACCTTGAATATGTGGGAATGACAACACGAGCAATCAAAACACGATTGAATGAACATAAAAGCAATGTGCGATGTAAAAAAAGCACGACGAAAATGGCCACGCATTTTCTCACAATGCAACATTGCGTCAACGATTTAAAATGGACAGTAATCGAACAATTGCCCACTGATGTTGGCCTTTTCCAAAAGGAACAAAGATGGGTGTTCCGTCTGGGCACCCACATCATTGGGCTTAATGATGATGTGCCCTGGAGCCAACTATCAGCATAATTATCACAGCAATACCTGTGCTGCAGTTCACACAGAAAAACATATTCCATTATTCTAAGTAATAGGATTTCAAAAGGGTTCCTTGTCACGATCGACTGTAATAAAATCTATACCATGGCTAAGGGAAATATACTGCCCCTGTGTTCAAAACCGCGGAACAATGCCGCTGTCCACACGCAGCATCATTCAACAGATAACTGAGACATCTCGTAACCATTTGGACCGCAATCGCGCTCCTTTGAAAAAACCCAGTGCGCTAGGGGTTTTCCGCGCATGCGCGAAGGATTAGACAACAAGCCCTCGAACTGCGCATGCGCAAAGATGTAGCGGCGCACAGGGACACTAACTCGACCAGACAGACGCTGATCCTATGCTAACGCAGCAGGAACATACGATCGCCCTGTATGGCTGGCATGAGGAAGACCCATACATGGTGACACTCCCGTTTCCGCCCAATTAACGAAACAGAGTATAAATACCCATGTTCCTCGCATGACTCCACACCAGCGGAGTAGCGCGAGGGGTAAGGCGGTGATCAGAGTGTCCAGACCTTGTGAGTATATCATCCAGGAAAGAAGATCCTACAAGATATCCATTTTTACCTCAAAAGTAAGTGAGATTGAAATGTAAATTACAGCTACATTATTCTCTACTACAGATAGCCATTGAGCAGCACCCCAACGCGCTGTTTATGAAGCCCACCAACCAGGCTTCACAAGTATGAGTACAACTGGCAGTAAAATCCTAGTTTTATGTGTTTTATGTTGTATGTGGTGTTAGTCCGTTTTTACTAGCTTATTAACAAGCAAATGGTGTGGTTCCAGGCGACTGCGCCTTGCTACTACCCGCTACATGGGTAACCATTAGTCTTTTGGTTTTTGTCTTTCTGCAGGTCATTGCACTTGCAGCAGACCGCTGTAGGCACACTTAGCCTATTCCTACAAAAAAAAATTCACTTTTTTGTAAATAATTACACTTTTTCTGTAGAAGAAGACGTGAGTAGGGAAGGGAGTTTGTGCCCCTGTCCTGAAGAAGGAGCCTGTCTCCGAAACATGTCGACAACATAGCACACCAGAGATCCTGTTCATTAACATAACAGGTTGATCTCGCCCTGCACTTATTTTTAATAGTACCAGCCAGAGTTCGGAATAAAACTTTTTTTCACTCAAGCGCCAGGTATTTTTTAAAAATTTTCCTTCACCACGTTCCCTACTCACCTTAATCACATACCCCACACACTGTACACAACACATAGCCAACCTGAAAGTGCTCCCGCGTATCCGTAGGTCGCAGCACGCCGCATCCCGATAGAGGGGTGCGAAGACCCCAATGATGAAGCATGACACCAAGGGGCCTTTTGGTGTGTGAGGGGTATTTTATCAAACACTGAGTGCTTCAATACCCATTGATCACTCTTCCCCTTTTCCCCCCTGATGTTGGATTTCTTTTGTTTATTTAAGTATCATAGTGGAGCGCAAATCCAACAATTAGCTCTACCTCCCTTTTTTGGTTTAATCTATAGTCTAGGCAGCGTGCAGCTGCGGGAGTAACCCAACCACACCCCACAACATAATCACATACACTAGGTAACTGTAGGCCACAGCGGTCTCTCAGAAATGGAGGATGAACACGGCTTAACCTTCGGTGAGGATGAAATTGACAGGATCTTGGCAGCAGTAAACCCTTTTGAGGGCCTCACTAACCCTGAAACCGGCCCCAACATAGATGACTGGAACGAATTGGTAAAATTAAGACGAAACCAAATAAAGGCAGCTTTACACGGTTTGATAATGACAGGATACCTGAGGAACAAGATGGGACCAGCTGGACTAATTGTAAAAAATGAACCGTTTATTTTCCAGACTGATATGCAGTTTAAAAAAGAGTGGTCATTGATCTCATGGCACTGTACCAGGGACTGGTTGGTTCTAATAATTAAAACAGCAACCAGAATCACACAAGAACTTAAAATAGAGATCGGAAAAATCGAGGTCAAACTCAAAACGTATATGTCGACAGAGGACCTAAAGATCAGATTGGATGAATTGAACCAACAAATGACAGAATTCGAATTTACACTGAAGCAAAGTAAACTCAACAAATTGAGTAAGGACAAAGACAAATTTACACCGGAGGGAACCTACCCTTACACTAAGGCTGACTATGTATCCACGAAAAACGACACAGATAGTGATGGGTCGGACGGTAGCTCCACCGGTTCGAATTCCAGCGGTGGCAGAAGGAACCGCCCGAATAGAGGCGGGTGGAGACAAAGACGACAACAATTCCCATGACAAAGGGGATGGAGGGGATACCCACCCCAGTACCCACAATTTATGGCACCCCCCCCTTTCCAGCCTTTCCAGTTCAACCACCAACCGGATATACAGAGTTTCCCACAATGGAACCAAGACTTCAGTGGAGGTTTTTACGATCCACAGCCTTTTTTAGGCTCCCGCCCAGGGACACGGGGAAAGAACCGGAAGGGCAACAATGTCACATGGGAGTCGACAGACCAAGGGAACCCCAGACAAACCAGGAGCATGACAGGCTCCCTACCCAACCAGGCGTCAACCAGCAACCAGAGAGGGACTTAGTGGTGAATCTCACCTCCAAACCCTTGACGAATATCCAACGACAGGTACTAAACAAAGGTTTGGGATTCGTGCCGACACAAAAACCGGACATCTTCAAAGTTAACGTCGAAATGAAGGAATTTGTACGAAAATTAAAACTACAGGTCTTTTTCAGTGACAAACCTACACAAGCCGTGATGACAGACACTGGTCTGAGACCAAAATCGACCTTCACACCTCAGGACCCAACAATCCCCATCGAGCGACTCGCTTTTGAAAAGGCTGTTATGACGGATGTCAATAAATTGGATGTGTCATCCACACGAGTCTTCCACAACACGACTAAGGAGGAGCAACTTGCCTTAAAGAATTTATCTGGGGATACCAGCATAGTCATAAAACCAGCAGACAAAGGGGGAGCAATAGTACTACAGTCCACTGAGGACTATGACAATGAATGCATGCGCCTCCTATCAGACAGGCGTAACTACATGGTTCTACAACAGGATCCAACTGAACACCTCAGGGTAAAAATCGGAGGTATGATTGAGGAAGGTCTGACACACAATTGGCTGAGCAAGAAGGAAGGCGAATTCCTGGTGCAAAAGAAACCTCGCATTCCATATTTTTACAGTATCCCTAAAATACATAAGGACATTAAAAAACCTCCAGGTAGACCAATAGTCTCAGGCATTGGTTTCTATTCTAGAACCACTGTCGAAGTTTGCGGACGCATTCCTGAGACCCCTGGTGCAGTCTACCAACACGTACCTAAAGGATACAAAGGCAGTATTACAACTTCTTCAGGAAATGACCTTTGACCCTCAAACCCAACTACTAATGTCCCTTGACGTGGAAAGTCTGTACACCAGCCTGCCCCATGATGAAACTTTGATGATCATTGAGGAAGTACTCTTTTCCACTCAATGGAAATACCAGACACCACGAAACTTAGTTCTGGAGTGTATTTCACTGGCCTTGCAGAAAAACTTTTTTCAGTACAAAACCACCATTTACCAACAATGCCATGGGACCAGCATGGGAAGCACCTTTGCTCCTAGCCTGGCTGGTCTCTATGTGCACCACCTCGAGACCAGTAAGATACTCCACGAACAGAACCCATACAGGTCAAATATAAAATGTTGGAAAAGATATATTGACGACATCCTGGTCATATGGCAAGGCGACCACCAGTCAGCGGAGCTCTTTTTGGAATGGCTGAACACCCAAAACACATTCCTGAAGTTCACGAGCACAATCTCAGACCAAACGTTGGTGTTCCTAGATCTCAACATCTATGCAGATGCGGGCATACTAAAAACAACCACCCATTTTAAGCCTACTTCCAGGAATTGCCTACTGAGGTACGATAGCTTTCACCCTCGGCACTTACGGGAAAACCTGCCCTATGGGCAGTTCTTACGCCTCAGGCGAAACTGCACTGATGTGTCTGATTTCAAGGAACAGGCGATCGACCTCAAAGACAAACTCAGACAAAGAGAGTACCCAAACAGGATCATCAACAAAGCATTAAAAAGGGCAAGAAATAACAACAGAGAGTCATTACTGGAGGAACGAATAAAGGAACCTACTGTAAACAAAAGACCAATCTGTGTGACAACTTTCAATACAATGTCGAATGAAGTATCCAAAATTGTTAACAAACATTGGAGAATACTAACGAGTGGTGATCTGGATCTAGACAAACCAATGTTTGCCCACCGCAGAGGACGTAACCTCAGAGACATTTTGGTGCATACCAGACCTAAACCTATAACTACATCCTCTCAACCATCAATAGGGATTCAAGGTCACTTCCCGTGCGGTAATTGTAGCAGTTGTCATTTAACCGAAAAAAGCAAAAAACTCACCTTCCGCAATGGTTCGACATGGGAGCAACGGAGATTTACGAACTGTAACTCAAAAAACGTTATCTACCTCATAAAGTGCCCATGCAACCTTGAATATGTGGGAATGACAACACGAGCAATCAAAACACGATTGAATGAACATAAAAGCAATGTGCGATGTAAAAAAAGCACGACGAAAATGGCCACACATTTTCTCACAATGCAACATTGCGTCAACGATTTAAAATGGACAGTAATCGAACAATTGCCCACTGATGTTGGCCTTTTCCAAAAGGAACAAAGATGGGTGTTCCGTCTGGGCACCCACATCATTGGGCTTAATGATGATGTGCCCTGGAGCCAACTATCAGCATAATTATCACAGCAATACCTGTGCTGCAGTTCACACAGAAAAACATATTCCATTATTCTAAGTAATAGGATTTCAAAAGGGTTCCTTGTCACGATCGACTGTAATAAAATCTATACCATGGCTAAGGGAAATATACTGCCCCTGTGTTCAAAACCGCGGAACAATGCCGCTGTCCACACGCAGCATCATTCAACAGATAACTGAGACATCTCGTAACCATTTGGACCGCAATCGCGCTCCTTTGAAAAAACCCAGTGCGCTAGGGGTTTTCCGCGCATGCGCGAAGGATTAGACAACAAGCCCTCGAACTGCGCATGCGCAAAGATGTAGCGGCGCACAGGGACACTAACTCGACCAGACAGACGCTGATCCTATGCTAACGCAGCAGGAACATACGATCGCCCTGTATGGCTGGCATGAGGAAGACCCATACATGGTGACACTCCCGTTTCCGCCCAATTAACGAAACAGAGTATAAATACCCATGTTCCTCGCATGACTCCACACCAGCGGAGTAGCGCGAGGGGTAAGGCGGTGATCAGAGTGTCCAGACCTTGTGAGTATATCATCCAGGAAAGAACATCCTACAAGATATCCATTTTTACCTCAAAAGTAAGTGAGATTGAAATGTAAATTACAGCTACATTATTCTCTACTACAGATAGCCATTGGAGCAGCACCCCAACGCGCTGTTCATGAAGCCCACCAACCAGGCTTCACAAGTATGAGTACAACTGGCAGTAAAATCCTAGTTTTATGTGTTTTATGTTGTATGTGGTGTTAGTCCGTTTTTACTAGCTTATTAACAAGCAAATGGTGTGGTTCCAGGCGACTGCGCCTTGCAACTACCCGCTACATGGGTAACCATTAGTCTTTTGGTTTTTGTCTTTCTGCAGGTCATTGCACTTGCAGCAGACCGCTGTAGGCACACTTAGCCTATTCCTACAAAAAAAAATTCACTTTTTTGTAAATAATTACACTTTTTCTGTAGAAGAAGACGTGAGTAGGGAAGGGAGTTTGTGCCCCTGTCCTGAAGAAGGAGCCTGTCTCTGAAACATGTCGACAACATAGCACACCAGAGATCCTGTTCATTAACATAACAGGTTGATCTCGCCCTGCACTTATTTTTAATAGTACCAGCCAGAGTTCGGAATAAAACTTTTTTTCACTCAAGCGCCAGGTATTTTTTTTAAATTTTCCTTCACCACGTTCCCTACTCACCTTAATCACATACCCCACACACTGTACACAACACATAGCCAACCTGAAAGTGCTCCCGCGTATCCGTAGGTCGCAGCACGCCGCATCCCGATAGAGGGGTGCGAAGACCCCAATGATGAAGCATGACACCAAGGGGCCTTTTGGTGTGTGAGGGGTATTTTATCAAACACTGAGTGCTTCAATACCCATTGATCACTCTTCCCCTTTTCCCCCCTGATGTTGGATTTCTTTTGTTTATTTAAGTATCATAGTGGAGCGCAAATCCAACAATTAGCTCTACCTCCCTTTTTTGGTTTAATCTTACATCACAAGGTGTCACCTTCCAAGCTGCAATATTGTTGCCAAGAAGTAACCTACTTAGGTCACTTATTATCAAAAGAAGGGAGAAGGTTGACCCCAGAGAGAATTGCAGCGATTTCTCGAATGACTGTGCCTAAAACTCAGAGAGATGTACGTGCCTTTCTAGGTATTACGTCATACTGCAGACAATGGATCCCAAATTTTTCACTATTGGCGAAACCATTGTTAGCCCTCACGTGCAAGGATGTTCCGACTCCTTTGCCATGGACTGAAGAGTGTCAGAAAAGTTTCTCTGAATTACGTGATGCGTTGTGTTCGGCTCCTGTGTTAGGTACTCCTGATTACAGTAAGCCGTTTACACTGTACGTTCACGAGAGGGATGGTTGTGCGTTGAGTGTTCTGGCGCAACAATTTGGTGACAAACAGCGCCCATGCGCATATTTTTCTTCGACCTTAGACCCAGTAGCTAGAGCTTTGCCGAGTTGCTTAAGAGCAACAGCGGCAGCCGCGGCGTCCATTCGACAGTCCGCAGGTCTGGTCATGGATAATATGCTTACGGTGATGGTTCCGCATGCAGTTGACACTCTCTTGAATCGAACGAAAACTCAACATTTGACGAGCGCAAGGTTGTCTGGGTATGAGCTGACGTTACTGGCTAGTCACATACGCATCAAACGATGTAATGTGTTGAACCCAGCAACATTGTTGCCGATCAACATGGAGTCAAGTGGTGAAGCACCACATGACTGTTATCTGAGAACTGAGGAGGAAACAAAGGGTCGTATTGACCTGAAAGATACTCCATTGGTAGATCCCGATGGCACTTTGTATGTGGATGGTTCCTGTTTTAAGTTGCCGAATGGTGATGTGACGACTGCGTATGCTGTAGTGACATTGAGTACGGTTGTAGAAACTGCAAGATTGAGTCAGAATTCGGCTCAGGCTGCTGAGCTGATCGCCTTGACAAGAGCGTGTGTGTTGTCCAGAGGAAAACGGGTGAATGTGTTTACCGACAGCCAGTATGCTTTTGGTGTGGCGCACAGTTTTGGGCGATTGTGGAGAGAAAGAGGATTCTTAACATCGCATGGCACGAAGATTCAGCATGGTCAGCTTGTGAACGACCTTCTAGATGCACTTACATTGCCTAAACAGGTGGCAATAATCAAATGTAGTGCGCATCGGAAAGTGACGGATGATGTTGGTCGTGGTAATGCGTCCGCAGACGAGATTGCTAAGGAGACAGCTAAAGATCTGACAAATCGAATGTATGCTACGAGTTCAGTGAGATGGCCAACGGAGACTAGTATGTGTGAAGACACAGTTGAAAGTGTGAAGGGAATACAGAATGAGGCCACTGAGACGGAAAAGACTAAATGGAAAGAGAGCACGGGGAAGTTGGATGAAAATGGATGTTGGGTTGATTTGTCAGAAAAGCAGAGATGGATGTTACCGGATGCATATGTGCTCGCTGTTGTTACAATGGCTCATGGTCCGGCACACATAAGCGCAAAGGGCATATGCAAGTTGTTGTCCCCTGTATGGAAGAATGATGGTATCACTAAATGTGCAGAGAGAGTGGTTAAGAATTGTATGGTGTGTTTGATGTATAATCCCGGTAAGGGCACTCCCACTCCACCTGGTCATTTTGCCCCTCCTACATGCCCTTTCGAAGTTATCCAGTTGGACTTCATCCATATGGAGAGATGCAACAATTTGAAATATGTTTTGGTTGTAGTATGTGCCTTCTCCAGATGGATTGAGGCTTACCCCCTTAAGGATAATACTGCCCTATCCACAGCAAAAATTCTGCTCAAAGAGTATTTCCCCAGATACGGCATGCCTCGGATTGTATGGTCGGACAACAGAAGTGAGTTTGTGGGAAGTGTGATGAAGAGTGTGTGTCGTGGCTTAGGTATAGTGCAGAAATTTCATAGTGCTAATCATCCTCAATCAGCGGGTTTGGTGGAAGGATACAATGGCACCCTGAAACTGAAACTTGCAAAAATTCAGGCAACAACTGGTTTATCATGGCCAGATGCTTTGCCTCTAGCTCTCTTATCGACCAGGGCAACTGTACACTCTCGAGTAGGGCTTAGCCCATATGAGATTGTGTTCGGTCGTCCTGCTAATATATGGGGAGTCCCAAGGCCTAAAGAGTTTGATAGAATCGAATATCCAATGTTGATTGATTATCTTCATGATCTGACTGCTAAATTGAGTTTGATTCATCAACAGGTCTTTGAGGCTCTACCGTCACAGACAGAGGGTCCTGGTCATCGGCTGCAACCAGGGGACTGGGTCCTCACCCGTAACTTCGGACGAAAACGAAACCTTGACCCGAGGTTTGTGGGACCCTTCCAGGTGCTACTGGCAACGAGGACGGCGGTTCGGCTGGAGGGACGGAAGCATTGGGTGCATGCCACCCACACCAAGAAAGTCCCGCTTCCTTTGCCGACGGATACTTGGATAATAAAGGGTTTTTCCTCGTCCGAGACCGACGCCCCACAACGCTTTGTCCCGTTCAGCGAAGCTCAGCCCATATCTGACACCCTTGTTGATTCCCCTCAAACAATTTCCTTTCCCTCTACCTTGAAAACTTCAAGTGCTGAACAATTGTCTGAACAATCGAACACTCATTTGCCATCCAATTCACTGTTTGAAGATCAGACACGCCCTGGGAGCAGCCGATACTTTTTTCGCCCACGCACAAAAGACTAATAAAATAATTTTTGTTTTTGGATCACACAGTAACTCTGAACATTGTGGACATTTTATATGGTGTACCTTTTTCCTTTTTCGTGCAGCCAAGGACCTTATAATAAATTGAATGTTCAATTTATCTAGAACCTATCATCCGGGTTGGCCGTAGGGCCGTGCGGGTACTTTCTTCTGGTTAGCAGTTATCGACACTAGGTCGGTTTCTTTTGTCAATTTCTGGGAACTCCTGGGAATTGATGATCGCTACACAGAACGAAGTGCGTCAAGAACGTCGTGGACGGTCGTTAGAGGATGGAATTTTCTAAGCTGTCGAAAAGAGAGAAAATGCCGGCGCAAAGATCTGCATTAGATAGGGTATTGCGTACAAAATGTTTCTTGCTACAGGTTTTTATGTTGTTCCTAACTGTTTCTATGCTGCTGGTGAGTGGAGTATATTATGGTTTTCAAACATTACTGCCTTCTGCTTTGCCTACTTCTCCTTCTAATGATCTAAAATCCGTCTCTACTGTTTCTCCACATTCTTTCCACATACTGCCCCAACATGAGCAAGTCAGACGTGCGGAATTTCGAAACAATTCTTTTGTACAACTTCTGCACCAGCATCAGATGGTGGTAAATACTACAAATTGTTGGGTGTGTGGACTAATGCCACACACCATGGACAGGGGTATCCCGTATTTTGTGCTTCCGTACAGTCCCCAAGGGTCAGCTCGGGCATTCCAAATCATGTTCCATAGTGCACTAGATTCCTACCCCCACCGAGAGCCACGCTCAGCAAGCTCTGGTCCTGGTCCATACCATAAGTCTCTGGCGACGGCGATTGCTGATCTAGATAGAGACATTTTCGATACCTCACTTATCCCAGAGGAGGAAGTGCAGGCCTATAAGTACCTTAGTGAGGCTGAGTATAGTATATCAGTGGGTGATAGGCAGCTTAAAAGCTCATCTCCAATCTGGATTGTACCTCACCTAGGCCACTTGTGTCTGCAAGGTCGTGGCCGAAATCCAAGAGCCCAGCTTGGGAAGAGCGCTTGTGTGGATACTTACGTTCTACCGATGCTCTCTTCCCCTGTCTTCTTAACTGCCAAGGGTACCTATTTTGTATGTTATGATCGAGCATATACGTGGTTACCTCTTGATTTCTCGGGTATCTGCTATATTGCAAATCTCTTGCCTCCGACCTTCACTGTTGCCTCAGATTATCACAGAGCCAGAGTTGAGAGAGGTGTTATTAGCAAAGAAGATACTGCCGGTCAAGAAGCAGGAGACTTCTTTAAGGGTTTCCTACCGTTCTGGGGCCCTATGGTTAATAGCAGAAATCTGAGACAGTTAACCCGTGTAGTAGAGTCAACTGCTAACATAACCGCAAGTGCCCTTGGTAATTTGACAGCAGAGCTTCAAGCGGATAGGCTTATGACGTTACAGAACCGTATGGTTCTCGACATTGTTCTAGCAGATAGAGGAGGTGTGTGTAAGGTCATCCATTCGAGCTGCTGCATATTCATACCTGATAACGCTCCAACGGTTTATCAAGCCATCTCCAAGTTGCACAAAATCTCGAAGTCCATACACGTGGACGAGGGAGATTGGACGCTTCTAGGATGGTTTTGGGGCCTGATGTCGACCTGGGGTTGGAAGATTCTGATGATTATAGGGGTTGTTGTGACGTTCCTGTTCACGTGTTGTCTTTGTGTACAGTGTGGTCCTGCCTTATGTGGCCTTTGTGCTACAACGTGTATAAGAAGGCCGACTGTTTCCAGAGAGGCATTGATGGATAGAATAATGTTCCAGCAACACCTGAACGATCTGATGAATATCGAGATCGATCCTGATTTCGACTAGTGCTTGCCTACATGAGGGCAAAAGGAGCGTCTGAGGTTCCGTGAAAATCGTTACGGTGTTTTGGGCATTGCCGAATATGGACGAATGTGGTGTCTATGAACCGTAAATGGCAAGCTCGGTAAGTGTACGCGTTTTCACTACACTACCTGGCTTGGTTCGCCTTATTTACGTGTTTCTACATCTGAACCCGTGGGTTCCATTTTAGATACGGCATCCATTTTGTTCCTTGCCCTCACGTAGTCAGTGAACAGGCAAGTGTCCGCACCATGAACTTTTAGTTCCCAAGACATACGGAAGACGCATATTCCTTTCATGCTCCTTTATGACCGGAGGAATGACACTGCAGAGGCAAATGGCTCAGCTTGAGGGTAATCACTTCGTACCGGCCTATTGTTTCAGCCGTGCATGCGCTGGGATCAAGCTCTTTGATCCTATGATCATGTTTTCAATATTACCCCCACACTCTTTTCTTTAGGTGTGCCTGACTTCCTAGCAGCTGTTCTTGTCCCTTTTCTCTTGCTCATTTACAACTCAAGTGGAATGTGCCTAACGATGGGAAGATGTGCTTTTACAGTTGGGGACTGGTAATGTACTGTGATTATGTTCCGGAGTTCTGAAAGCATGAAAGCGACCCTTATTGAAGTTTATTGTGGGAACTGGGTTGTAACCTTTTGTTCACATGTTGTGCAATGGCAATATCCTGTATAAAAGAGAGCGACTCACATATGCAAGTTGAAGCAGACTCGTAGAACCTACACGCTGTTGTACTTCTAGTGACTTTTGCCTCCCTGCAGTAATAAACTCTGATCTTTGACGCCGAAGGAAGCCTCCCGTGTCTCTGTCACTTGTGCGCCGGAACAGGTATCCCACGAAGGTTATAGGTGTTGTTCCCTGGCACCGCTGGGTCTTAAATATCCCAGTCCTTCAGTAGAAGTAGTCTGTAAGCCAGTAACTGTCTGGCAGGGAATAAAGAAGGACCCCCCTGACCGAGCTCTGAGTCCTGTGTTTTATTTGGGCGGGCTGCAGTGCGACATCACTGTGTCAACAGCAAAGCGGCAGGAAGGACAGCAGCAACAGCGGCAGCCCCCTGGCAGGAGGAGGGAGAAGGAGTGCATCCCTGAGAGCCCCTGTGGGTTGCCAGTAATCGGGGCTTTCACTGGGGTGCTGCATGCGCACGCTCTGCCACAGGTGAGCAGGAAGTGGGCTTAAATGAACATGATTTGTCTCCCACCATGGGATGAGCTGCGGGCACAAGGCCAGCAGAGGCTTTCCCATTACCCGAATTGTAGTGAATCATAAGAGACGTTAATGGGGTTTGGATAGTTTAATTTAGCTGAGCTCGTCATGAGCGCGGAAGTGGTTAAAGCACAGCATGGTAGGGTGTGACAACACTGCTAAACAATAGTCCTTTAAATAATGAAAAGAATGTTGGAAAGGGGAGGCTGGTGCTGGAGAATTAACAAGAACTTCCTTAGGAGCTAGTTAAAGCGATCATATTTGGAAGAACTCTACTTATGAGTGAAAGCTACCTCGAAGTCAGAGGCCCCACAGGTTTGAAACTCATCTCGCCTTTTGCCATGAAAACACACACATACACACACGTGTGACACGTTGTGCATGCCCCGTGAAAGAAATGCCACCTAAGAACGTACAAAGCCTTTGCAAACAACAGTCTGCTATGTATGCCAGCCTGGGGTGCACAGCATTCTCTTCTCCTCCACACATCCATGCCCAGCCCCCCATGCCCCTGCTCATGCAGGCTAAGTGGGCAGCACCCCAGTACAACAGCAGTCGGAAATTCCTCTAACATGTTGTGCTGAATGTTAATGGTTCATCGAAAGCAGGTAACAAATCTATTTAGGAGTGACCTGAGTTGGAATGCTAATGCATTCTCCAGAGATGTATCCTGAGCACTTCTTATGCGGGGCCACTAGAAGGGACAGCTTCTGGCAGAGGACGTAGTCCGGATAATGGGCACATAGTAGAAAGGCTGCCAACCCCCTACCTTGGATCAACAACCTGTGCAAACACACAGCTTACAGTTGTGTGATCGGCTGTGTTGAGTACACCTGGGAGCTTCTGAGGGTCTTTACTGACAGAACTCGGCATATGAGGGGATACATCCGCAAGGATACTTGGGTAGCCAATCATGGAGCTACGCCCAACATGGCTGTCATGCCTGTGTTGCTACTTAGCAATATTGGTGGTCTAGCTTGTGGATGTGAATGATTGTACTCTTCTCTCTCCACACTCCATGAGGCTGCGGCATACACAATGCATGCACGGACACTGGCAAAGCTGGGACAAGATTGTTAACAAATGCTGTACATGCGTAGCACTAGGAGCTGAGGTGGCGGTTGGCAGCTCAGGGGGTGATCTCATGGTGCATTATAAAGAGAGTATGCTGCGTTGCAGTACTTGCACATGTTTGTTTTCCTTTGTCCGCCATTTTCTCACTTGTAATTAAATTAATTGCTGTTTATAGGGTAACATGTAGCAAAATTCTACTCGCCACAGTTCCCTGCTTCAGAAGAGCGACCTCCGGCGGCAGATCGTTCTCACACCTCGCTGCCAAGACCTGGAACATCCTCCCCATTCACCTACGGCAGACCCAAGACCTGCTGACCTTCAGAAAACTCCTCAAGTCCTGGCTTTTCGAGCAGTAGCAGCATTCCCCACCCCAGTGCCTTGAGACCCTCACGGGTGAGTAGTGCGCTTTACAAATGATATGATTGATTGATTGATTGATTGAAAGCAATACTCTGCCCGCTCGCTGAACTAACTAAGTCTGCGGAATTCAGCTGAGGTTTTCAGTAACTCTGTCCAGGCCTAAGATTGGGCAATATATTTTGGACCTTTCTAAAAGCCTTACAATTGCTTGAAAAGGTGGGAGTGCTGGCGTCTGCTGTTCACCAGCACCCTCATGAATATATTCCAAGGGGAAATGACGTAGCTAATTCAGCTGCTAAGAATGCCACATTGGGGGCGTGGCCAAGGTGGCCAAGATGGCGTTTAAGCTTTAGCGATGCTCTTGTTGCCCGATTAACTCCTCCTTTATCCTGCCTGACAACAACACTCATCTGAGCCATCAGGACACTGGGGCTGGCCGTGATGTCCCCCTGTGTCACTGCCCTGCTCCACGTCTGGTGGGGTTCCTTGCATTGGGTCGTATGCTGCCTGGTCTGCAGGGCTGCGAGTGGGGTGGGTGTGCTGCTGCTCGTGTTTTCTGCCTGCAGTGACGGCATGCCTTGCTCTCGCTGGGACGCAGAACAGCCCCCTGGGGTGACCGGCGATGAATGGAGCAGAGGAGCTGGATTCAGTGGTGGTGCCTGTTCCGCTGAGCTAGTGTATGAGCTCCGCAGCTCCGGTGACTTGAGGTGAGGCCGGCCACTTGGTACTGTACAGCGGCCAGCGCAGGAGAGCTGCCTGGCTGGTTTCAGCCGGCCCTGGGGACAGTTCCACCATAGGTGGCATGCAGGTGCATCGGCAGCTTGTGGGTGCCCTGTTGCCACATCCAGAACCGGGGGCAGCAGCCTGCCTAGTTCAACTTTGGGGCAGCGGTGGTGGGCCTGCTACGGCCTAGCTCTGACGATGGCTTCCCTAACAAAGGAGATGCTGAAGAGAGATGACTGCAGCGATTGGACACCGGCGGTGCCACACCAGTGATTCGGGGCTGAGGGGGTGTAGCGCCCTGCCGGTCCGGTCCGGACATGGGGCTGTGGAGGGGAGCCTGCGCCTATGTGCTATCTACATACCTGGAAGGAGCTGGGAGATGCTTTTTGCCGCAGTGAGGCCCGGAGCATAACCCTGGTGATGCCCTTGGGCCTGGAGGGAGCGAGGAAGACCTGCTGATCCGAGACCACAATGTTGAGCCCATTGAGGCCTGGTTGCCCCGGGGTCATTCGGAGATGGGGCCTAGGTGGGTCCTTGGGTGCCTGGGATTACAGGCAGTGTGAGTCGGACCACTGCTTGCGCAGTGCCTAATTGCCCTGAGGGAAGGACTTTGGTGCTGGGATCCGTGGCCCCCCATTGCCTGGTGCTGTGGACAGTGTGGTGCACCAACAGACGAGGGTCCGCCTCAGCGAACAGGTTCCTATCTGACGTTGGTGCTTTGTACCTTGTGGGCCCACTCACCCTGGCTCTGACCCTAGAGTGTGTGCTCATCAGGTGGGCCTCAGGTGGGGGGTACACCCCTGGGCTGTGCTAGGAGGTCCGGGTTGGGACCACCCCCTTTTTTCTCTGGATGGACCATTGAGCTCTTAGCCTGGGAGGATGGGTTGTGGGAAGATTCCTCTGCTAACCATGGTCTAGACCTTGATGGACCAAATATACGGTTCCACCGATGGATCCCCCGGAAGATGCAGATGTCCCGGGCGCCTGCACCAGCGCAGCAAGGAACGGTGAGCCTGGAGGTGATTCTCAAGGCCATACAGGATTCCAGGGATGCTGTTGAGTCTAAGGTTAATGGCCTTTGCAAGGATCTCTCTCTGCTGCTCCAGGATCTATGCAATATGGTGGACAGATTGACTGAGGATGAGACATGGGTGTCCACTGCAGAGGATGAGATCACCTCACTTAAGAGCCAGATGTCTAAACTGTCCGCCTCAGTGTCAACACTTATGGATAGAGCAGAAGACGCAGAAAACACATCACGGCGTAATAATCTCCGACTGATTGGCCTCCGGGAATCCATGGAGCAGTATGGCCTCGATGGGGTACTGGAGGGTTGGTTTAAAACATGGGTTCCTGGGAATAAGCTGTCCGCCTTCTTTGTCACAGAGAGGGTGCACCGCTCTCTGGCGCTGAGGACCCCACTTGGAGCACCCGCCTCTAGCCTCTGATCCTGTGTCTTCTTAACTTTAAGGGTTGGGATGTGATTTTGCAGGATGCCCACTCCTGAACAGATCTGCAATTCTCTAATTCTTCAAGGGCTTATTTTCACTGACTACACTAAGGCTGTGCAGCAACGTCGACACTCATTTGTTGAGGTGAAACAAAAGCTCTGTGAACTCAACTTGTGCTACATGCTGCTCTTTGCAGCCCACCTCAAAGTCATATTTCAATCCAAAAATCTTTTCTTTGACACTCCTTATCAGGCCTGGGAATGGGCGATGGAACAGCGGCTGCTGCGGCAGCCATTCCCTGAACTGACCTGCTCTGATGGCTCACTGGAGTGGTCTCGGCCACTGCCCCGATGGTGGTGGCGTGGGAGCTGCTTCCGCTCCTGGGATTGCCGTGTTGAGCCAGGTGGGCTGGCGAAGGTCCTAGCTCAGTTCCAGGGGAGATTGTCTGGCTTCCACCCTCACCGACAGTGAATGAAAACCTGTCTACTACTCCTATGATTTTTCACTCTGGTGAAAGTTTTCAAGTTTCTACATCGCCTTGACCCTTCCGCCATCACATTACTTCAACCCTGCTTTCAGGCAGCATATGGGGTTCACCAGGTGCTCTTTTTGTTGTGTACGCCTGTGAGGATTGTACTTATCACTGTTATTACATGTTGTCAGCACTATATCCTTCTACATGGGTGCCTAAATGTCACAGGTTTTTCCCCCGAGTTAGCTTGTTGTCGGTAGTTATTTTGGGCAACATATGCTTACTGGGGTGAAGTGTGGGGAGGTGTTGGTGGGTGAGTGTTTCAGTTGGGCCCTCTGGCCTGGATCACTGTTTCAATGTGTTTTTTCCTTTCCAGGTTGTTAATGGCAGGCACAACCACTATCATTTTCAAACCTGTATGGCTTCACACTGCATGGCCCCGGGTTGCCATATCAGATCCTGCTCTCCGGCAGGAACCACCTACTGTTCTTTGAGCATGCCATGGCCCCCACTAAAATAATGGTTCTCTCATGGAATTTCATCTGCCTGCTGGACTGGATTAAGCGCTCAGCAGTCCAACAGTATATTGGGCGACACAGGCTGGTGGTCATCCTCTTACTGGTGCCTCACTTACTGGGTACGCAATGCACTTTCTTAGGCCATTTTGGCTATGACAGGATCTACCATTCTGGCTTTGTCTGTGGCTCGAGAATGCTTGCTGTCCTGCTAAACAAGTCCTTCTGTATGGTGGTTACTGGACAGCACGCGGACTCACAAGGGTGTTATGTGTGTATTAGGCTGCATAGAGGCTATTTATTTATTTATTTTTTATTTATTTATGCATTTTTATATAGCGCGGACTTTACCCGAAGGTGTCAGAGCGCTTCACAATAGGAACAGAACTGATACATGAGAACATTACAAGTGAGCAAAATACAAGGGCAAACGCTACATTAAATGAAGCAAAATTACAATTGTGCGCCAACAAAGTATAAGAGGTAGTAAACGGTGCATTACAAAAGTGACAATCGTGAGTCAACAAAATACAAGAGGTAGCAAACGGTGCATTGCAGGAGGAAAAAGTAACGTGTGCAGGTTACAAAAAGCGTACAGAATAAATATAGAGGTATAATACTGCAATATATGGAGGACACTCCAGCACAAGAACAAACGTTACGTAGGCACTGGCGGCACTTGTGCAGGTGTCAAAACAAACAAATGTAGGAGGTAGAAAACAGTGTGTTACCGGAGAGAGTGACGGGTGCAAGTCACCCATGAGTCCCAGACACAGGAGGAAGGACAATACTGCAATAAGAGGCAGACTATCAAACCACAAGAACACACTTGGAAGACACTTCCATAGTCAAATAAAGTAGGTTTTTCAGTAGTTGAAGGGCTTCCTTCAGATAGCAGAGAGGGCATGAATTACATTTGGAAATGTCTTTGAAGAAGGAGAACTTTGAGGTCAGATTTGAAGGCTTGGGAGGAGGAGGTGGTCTGGAGCTGAGGCGGAAGTGAGTTCCAGATTCTCACTGCGCTGCCTGAAAAGGATTGGGCCATCGATCTCTCCTTCTTGAAAGTGGGAGGTTCAAGCAGTAGATTTTCCGCATTTCGTGATGGTCTAGAACCTCCAGAGAGTTTCAGTTTATTCGCCAGGTAGCGCGGAGAGGAGGAGTGCAAGGCTTTATGGGTGATGCAGGCAGTCTTGTAGATAGCTCTAGCCTCGATGGGGAGCCAGCGGAGGGAGGATAACATGGGAGTGATGTGGTCGCTTCTTTTGGCCCCATAAATGAAACGAGCTGCTGAATGTAGAACAGACTAAAGGGGGGATAGGTGGGATTTGGGGAGGCCAGTCAGAAGAGAATTGCAGTAGTCCAGTCTGGAGAGGACCAGCGATTGGACCAGGGTTTTGAGGTCATGCACCGGGAAGAAGCGACGAATCCCCCAAAGAAGGCGCAGTTGGTATCGGGCAGACTTTGCAATTGAATTAATGTGGGAAAGTAGATTGAGTTTTGTGTCGAGTATGACACCAAGGGATTTTGTGCTGTCGACAATGATGGGATTAGTGTTCAGCAGATTCATCTGGTCCATCCATGATTGCACTGGGGGAGGAGAAAGTGAGGAGGAGAGGAGGAGGAACTCAGTTTTGGAGGGGTTCAGGATCAGTTGATGTGTTGACATCCAGTTATGAATGGAGTCGAGGGTAGAGCTTAGGACAGAGAGATCGTGCGTGGAGGCAACCTTGAGGTAGATTTGAGTGTCGTCAGCGTAGAGGTGATATTTGACCCCAGATTTACTTAGGAGATTTCCCAGAGGTTCCAAATAGAGATTGAACAATGTGGGAGCAAGAATAGAGCCTTGGGGAACACCTTGACCCACCGCCAAAGGAGGTGAGAGACTGTCCTCTATTTTGATCATTTGGGATCTATCAGAAAGGAAAGAAGCAAACCATTTAAGCACGGTGCCTTCCATGCCCATTCTCTGTTGAAGGGTGTTGAGGAGGGTGTTGAGGTTGACAGTGTCAAAGGCTGCCGAAAGGTCAAGGAGAATTAGAAGACAAGACCCCCCGAGTCGAGTATTCTCAGCGCGTCATCGATCACTTGCAGCAGGGCAGTTTCAGTGCTGCAGTTTTGGATTAAGCCGGACTGAAAATTGTCAAGAAGATCATTTTCCTTGATATGACGTGAGAGTTGTTTCGCAACACATCTTTCTGTGATCTTCGCAAGAAAGGGTAGGTTAGTGATGGGGCGGAAGTTGTTGAGGTCATTCGCATCCGCAGTGGGTTTTTTAAGCAGAGGGGTGACCTGCCCAGATTTGAAGGGAACAGGGAGGGAACCTTGACAGAGGGAGAGGTTGACCAGAGTGGTCCAATAGGGAAGAGAAAGGGTATAGAAGTCAATGGCAATGGCACTGGGGATGGGGTCGAGCGAGTGGTTGGAGGGCTTTGTTTCGAGTATGCACTTGAGGAGGACATCTTCAGAGATGGGGTCGAAGTTCTGCCAGATGGCTAGTGATTTGCGCTCCTCTGGAGGGGTAGGATGAGCGACCTGAACCACAAGTGATTTCACTTTTTCATCAAAGAATACAGCGAAATCAGCAGCTTTCTTTGTAGAATCCTCCAATTTGGAGGTTGGGGGGGAGTAGTTAGAGGTCTTGATGAGATCAAATAGTTTTTTGGGTCTATTTTTGGCTGAGTCAAGGAGGGTTCTGAAGTGTGATGCTTTCCCAAGGAAGATGTGCTTGTGGTACTCGGATCTTGCTGAACGAAGCGTGGCCAAGTTATCGGTGGAGGGTGCTTGCCTCCAATGTTTCTCCAGGCGTCTTAGGTGTTTCCTTTCTTCATATAGGGATTTGCTGAACCAGGGTGCTGAGGGAATGGGCCTTTTCTTTTTGCTTTGGAGAGGAGCAACGCTATTGATTTCGACTACAAGGACTGAGAGGCATTGTGAAGTGAGATCATCAACATCTAGGTTTGGGTCTAGCCTTGGAAGTGACAGCAAAGCTGATTCACAGAGGGAAGCAGTGTCAATGTTTTTAGCGTCACGGAACCAGGAGGTAGCCCTCTTAGGTTGGCCAAGAGTGATAGAGTGTGCTAGGAGAAGAGAGAATGGAATGAGGAGGTGGTCAGACCAGTCTACGTGAATAGGGGTAGCGATAGAAAGCATGCCTGCTTTAGAAATAACAAGGTCCAGGATAGAGCCCTTAGAGTGTGTTGATTCTGTGCAGTGTTGGGTAAGATCATTTGTAGAGAGGAAGGAGGCCAGCCCGTTCGCGGAAGAGTCTTGCATGGAGCCCCAGTGGAGATTGAAGTCACCCACGAAGGTCTGATTGTCACTTTGTGCGTATTGGTCACTGATGAAGTCAGTGAGTTCCTCCATAAATGAAGGGCCACTGCCAGGTGGGCGGTATATGACATGGAATCTAAGGGGTGAGCGGTGGTGTAGTTGAAGCTCAAGAGATAGACATTCAAAAGTGCGGAATGCGCTGATGGGAAAAGCCTTGAGTTGAAGGGAGTTTCTAAAGATAGCTGCAACACCTCCCCCAACTTTGATAGGTCTGTCATTCCTGAAAATAGAGTAGTCAGTGGGTAGGAGGAGATCAAACATGGAATGAGAGGTATCGTTGAACCAGGTCTCTGTTAAGAAGAACAGGTCAATATTGTGAAGGGTGATGGTATCAGAGATTTCGAGTTTGTGTTTTATTGCAGATCTGCAGTTGTGGAGCATGCAGCGTAGTTCTGTCGAGACTGTTTTGGTGATGGGGGCACTTGGGCAAAGAAGGGTGATAGGGATATTAAACCTATATGGGGGTGCACGGGAGTGTCTGGGTGGAAGCTTCGTTCTGACAGAGGAGATGGTTGGAATGGAGTAGGTAATTGGGTTACTCGGAGGTGCTGGTTGAAGAAGGGTAGCGTTCAAAGGCTTGTGTGAATGAGCGATGTTTGCGGACGACAGGTTATGCTTAGCTATAATGGTGTGAGGGGTCGAGGTGCCTCTCGTGGGAAGGTGAGAGTTTTCCAGAGGAGTTGATGAGAATGGGAAAGTTGAAATCTTAGAGCTTAAAAGTGAAATGGAAGCTACAAGCTGGGAGATGGAGGTGATGAGAGAGCATATCTTATTTTCGAGAGAGAGTAGGGCAGAACACGGATGGTTGGGTGTCTCGATGGCAGAGGGATGGGGTGGTATAGGTGGTGGGAGGCAGGGAGAGGTGGGAGGACAAGAGGAGAGTTGAGGTATAGGGTTCATAGGTGGGGAAAGGGGGAGGTTGAGAGCGGGGGTTGGGGTATCAGAGGAGAAGGGGGAGTTGTATTTGATGGCGCTGCACGAAGGGAAGGAATTATGGACATGTTTAGGGGGGATGGGTGCGGAACAAGACGGTGAGGAGAAGGGAGAGGGGAGGACTGTGAGGAGACATAGGAGAGTAGGAGGTTTGGGCGGAAAAAAGGGGAGGTGGTTGGAGAGGTCCTGTTGGCTAGGAGCGGTGGCTGTGAGGGAGCCGGTATCTGGTAGAGTGGGGGGGTTGGGAGGAGGGGAAGTTGACGACAGGAAGTGGTTCTGCTGTGCCTGAAGGGGGGGGGATGGAAAGGGGTACCAGGGTGGTAGAGGGGGGGCAGCACAGCATTGCTAGCGGAGTGGGGGGAAAGAAAGAGATGCCATGGGATTGTGAAGAAATCGGGGAAAGAGGTGAGGAGAGGAGGGGGTAGAGAAGAGGGGGAGAGGGAGGGATGAGGGGAGCATAGGGAAAGTTAGCCGGGAGGGGAGGTTGGCGGAGGGGTGGACTGAAAAAGGGAGTAGCAGAAAGGAATAGGGGGGACGAGATGAGATTGGGGTGCCGAGACGGTGCCGACTGGACGAGGAGCGTATTGCCTAGTGGTAAGGCTGATGTGATGAAGGGTGGGGTATACTGTGGAGTGGGAGGAAAGGGAGAGGAGGGCACAAGGGAGGGGGAGGGAAGAGGGCCAACCTGAGCCTCCCGAGGGTGCAGCCTATTGGAGTGTAGGGGGGTCAGGGGAGGAGAAAGGGAGTAAAGGGTGGAGTTGACTGCAGAGTCGGGGGAAAACCTGTTCGCAGGGGAGGGGAGTAGGGAGGGGAAGAGGTGGTCAAAAAGAGAGAGAGAGGTGTCTTTGCCTTGGATCAAGACAGTACCATTATTATAGATTGAGATGGTGAGGAAGCCGTTGAAATACACAGAAGGGGAAATCTTAAGTTGTTTCCCATGAGGGATAGAGGAGGAGGAGGTGACGTTAAGGGAATTAGATAAGCTGTTGGACCAAGAAGGGGTGTCGTGAGTGAAGAAAATGAAATCATTTTTGCGCCTCCCAGAACTACAATTGTAAAAAAGGTCAACAAAAAGGGAATCAGGGAAACGTTCAATAGTCTCATGCTTCAATCGTTTAGCTGAAGCTTTAGTTTGGCCAGGAGGATAGATGATTTTGTAACAGTTAATTCCATCCTTAACTCTAGAGGTGGCCATGTTGGGGACGTGAGAGAGAGTGCTAGGAGGGTATGAGACGGGTGTACCTAGGAGAGCAGTGCAGATGAGAAGTATAGGGATTAACAGGGGGCACATATTCCAGGCGTTGGGAGTGGAAAACTGGACAATGTGTAGTTCGGGAAGAGAGGTGGGTGTTTGATGGGCCCTTTATCTAGGTGTAAATGAAAACCACTGGCACAAGATAATATTTACAAGGGACATGATTACAAATGATAGAACCAACTGGGTCACTGTCAAAACCATCACAATGCACAATTAGTCAACGAAAAGCAGATCACCGGCGAACGCCCAGTGACTATTGGTAATCACAGTACATAGCATCAGCCCGAAACACAAGCACATTCGGCACCAACCGCATTGTACGCCCATAGTCTCAGCGGACCACTAATGGACTCTAATCAGAAACCATAATGTCAAGGTTGCTGCCAAACCATCGAGAGTTCTGCCTCAATCAGAAATCAGAAATGACCCCAAGTAAAGAGGTGACAAAAACAGTGCAGCTGGCGCTACTTGCAGCACAGCTGTGACGGGCCCGAACGGTGCAGCTGGCAGTGTTTGCTGCGCAGCTGTAAAAAGGTCTAAACGGTGCAGCTGGCACTACTTGTTGCGAAGCTGAAAAAGACCTAAACGGTGCAGCTGGCAATACTTGCTGCCCAGCTGTAAAGGCCTAAACGGTGCAGCTGGCACTACTTGCTGCGCAGCTGTAAAAAGGCCTAAAGGGTGCCGCTGGCATTACTTGCTGCACAGCTGTAGAAAGCCTAAGCGGCGCAGCTGTAGAAGGCCTCAGCGGAGCAGCTAGCACTACTTGCTGCACAGTTGAAAAAGGCCAAAATGGTGTATCAGCAGAGGACTTGCTGCGCTGAAGAAAGTGAGAGTCTTCCCGCCCTCCTGTGGCGCTAAGCAATTAACAGGCTCGATCACCGCTTAGTAGGGCAAAAGGTGATGCTGAAGCAGCAAAAGTGGGCTCAGGACATGAGGAGCATGAGAAACGCTGACGTGAATCTTGTTTTCATCCACCATTTTGGGATCAGGCGCGGTGAACAGCGTTCAGGCCCCATGGGCACCACTCACAGGCTATTCGCTTTATTCAGTGCCCAGGTTAACTCAGCAATGCTGAAACTGGGCATTGGCGCTTATTAGGACTGTGGGGCCTGGGTTACAGACGCCAAGCATGTCCGAGCATGATGGATTGTATTAGTGTCCCAGAATTACGCCATCTTGAGGTCAGGCGGCAAGGATTGGTCGTTTTCGCTCAGGCAAGCTGCAGGCATCGTTTTATCAGGCCGTATAAGAGAGACTAAATGGGCTAGGCAGTACAATTTCGTCTGGGGAAGGAGGCCAACTCAAACATTTACTGTGCATTGGTCATCCACGCCCCTGATGGCCTTGAACATGCTAAGCAGAGATGGGATGCGTGGGGGGAGACCTGGATGAGGATGAATAGAGGGAACGCTGTATGGCACCACGTGAGCTGTTGATTTCAGCACAACTGCATATGGTCCATTTAAATTATCTCCATGCAACATACCCCTACCCAATGCCCCTGCCATGTGTGCTTCCAGCAACAGATGTTTTCCATATGGCATGGGACTGTCCAGTGTTGAGGCCCTACTGGGAGGGAATAGGTTGAGAGCTATGGTCTGTCCTGGGCCGCACAGTGGAGCTCACCCTTTGTAATGTACTGTTGGGGATGGTGGAAGATTTTGGGGGCCCATGGGCGGAGCAGAACTTTTTGGGGGTGGCTTGTTTGGTTGCAAAGAGGGATATAGCTCCTGCCTTGAAGCAGCGAGCACCAAAGACCATCGGGTGCTGACATAAAGCGGTGGACTGGTGTGCGCATCAGGAAAAGCCGTTTTTTGTGGTTCGAGGCTGTTCTTAGAATCGCAACGAATATGGAGGAAATGGTGTAACAATTATGTCATTGTGATTCAATGCTGTGTTACTATACTGATGTCAGTACCTGCAAAGTTATTGCCCAAACAATTTCTTTTTGCGTTGTGATAATGTGTCCTGCTGCAAAACGTTTAATAAAATTAGTTATCGAAAAAAGAATGCCACATTGCTGAAATATATGCATTATAAGAAGTGATCTGCTTCTTGTTCCAACGGTAAAAAATGTATTCCAATTGCAGGTGTAGGGGCTTCCAAAATTAAAATCCATACTGACTCACATAGCAATGTAAAAAGAGATCCTGAGGGGATGTGGAGGGACAGCACTGGGGGCGTGGTTGCAATACAATTTCTACTCCCAATCCATACCAGGTTGTATCATGGAGCAGCTCACACTGGTAGGGACAGCATGGTATGTGCCACTTCAATTCATTGGTATGTGTACTTCTTTTCTTCCATAGTCCAAAACTCTTGTTTTGTACCATATTCCTGTCATATAATCAGGGAAAGGGATTGAGGTCACCCACTGCTCATGCCTACATCCTTGTGGTAGTATGCATGTTCTCTGAGTGGGTTGTAGAGTACCCTTGTGTCTCTGCAGATGCCATTACTGTAGCTAAGCAGTTACTCAAAGATATTATCTCCTGTTTCACGTTACCAAGTAGAATCCGTACTGGTCGAGATGCACACTTCATTTCAGTAGTAATGTAGTCAGTCTATAAGACCTTAGTAGTAGACTAGCTTTTTCATTGTGCCTTTCACCCAGAGTTAGTGGGCAAAGTAGAAAGGAACATTTTTATTGACCTGTGTAGCACCATAGCACCATGATGTGGAAGGGAGAAGGGCATTGACATTCGTTTCCCTCTTAGGGGCAGCATTCCAGAGACACTGATAACTCCAAAACATGGCCAAGATTGGAGGCCTTCAGCCAAATCTCACTGCCACTGAGGACTCACTGCCTCCTGCCCTCCAGCTGCAGCTCACTGCCACTGAGGGTCTGATTCAACAATGACCTTCAACAGAGTCTGCTGTCCTCCAGCTACCAGCTTCAGCTCACTGCCACTCAGAGCGTATTGCCTCCTGACCTCCAGATACAGCTCACTGCAACTGAGAGCTTAATGCCTCCTGTCCTCCAGCTACAGCTCACTGCCACTGAGAGCTTATTGCCTCCTGACCTCCAGCTACAGCTCACTTCCCTGAGAGCATACTGCCTGCAGAACAACAGCTGGAACTCTCTGCCACTGAGGGGTTACTACCTCCTGTCCTCCAGCTGCAGCTTATTAGAACTGAGAGCCTGCTTCTGACAATCATCATCAACACAGTCAATGGCCCTCTTGCTGCAGCTCACCACCTCAGATGGCTTACTAAATCCTGACATCCAAGCTCACTAGCACACAAAGCTGGATTCAAACAAGCATTGTCAACACAGTGCTTCAGGGGCACAACTAGCCCCGAACCTTGAGGGGGTGAGGGGGGTACGATAGTGAACAGTAGGGGATGGAACCAACTTAAGCACTTAGTCAAAATTATTGACGGCCACCTCCATTAGTAATTCAACACTGTTAAATGTTGGATTTTAGTGCACAGTGTGGTAGTAAACCTTGAAGGAAGTGCAATTTCATGTTTTTGTTCCAGTTTCTGGGACAATCAGCAGATGGCCTGGGCCCAGCTGAATTGATTGCAACATAACTTGACTTTAAAAATATTAGGAAGTGATTTGATTAACCACCCTCCCATCATGCTGCATTAGAAAATTAGTGGCAACTGTTGAATTTTAAGTACATGTGTTTAGGTAATGTTTTGTTCATACAGCATCTACCAACATACATTTCCCTTAAAATATTGGCAGTATAGGATGTTTGTACACGGGACGTCTCATGCTGTCATGGGCAGGACACCTCATGTCTATGTATTATAAAACATAGGATTTGAGTCCACACTCCTCCATAATACAGAGCAATGCATAGATCCAGCTCCCATCAAATATTCTTGGAAATGCGATACCTGAGATGCAACCCGCAGTGGGTTGTAAAAAATCTCAAAGCACCAAAAGCGATGACAAAGATTGAGTATCGATGGTGCCCACACAGCAACGACCAGATACCTAAAAACTCAACATGCCAATAAATATTGGTAGGAGCAGAATATAATAATGTCATTTGTGAAAATATCTACCAGCAGTGCGTACATTATTTACAAATGTTTTTACTGATGGCACAGTAATGGTATTTCAATATGATTTTTGTACTGGGTGGTGTAATCCTGAAATAAGACTTCTTATGTAAATTTCCATTAATGGCATAACAAATTTCTTACAATAAAAAATTGCAAGTGCATAAAATTTGCTTTTAAAAAAGAGTGTCAGGACTTAATGAGATCAACAAGAATAATCCATGTGGGTAAAAGAGAGCTACATACATACTAGGGTCTACCATGTTCTGATATTCAGGAAAGTGGGTACTCGAAATAGGGCCAACAATCCTAATCTCATTCCCATCTGATTTCCTGCAACATGGAGCAAGTACTCCAAGGCACTAAACACCTGCACTTAGTATTTTCTATTTGAAGTATGCCTTTTTGCTTACATTACGTTTGATAGAGCAAGATTTTGCATATTACGCGACTTGCTTGAGTCATGAACCTCGAATCTGTTATAACCCGGTAATCAAATTTGTATGTCTTACTAATTTCATTTATTTTTGGATGTATGTGTGTCTTAGAGACGCTTGCCTATGTGTTTTACTAAAAACGATTAACTCTCGTCCTTAAAATGGCCGCTGCTTTGGGAATTCACTACTTCGCATGCGTTAGTCACACTCACGTGACGTGACGTAATTGCAGTTCTGGTGGGAAAATGTGCGCATGCGTACTTGCATCTAATATGGCTGACTGAATAATCACATGGTGAAGCTTGCGCAGATGCTCTTGTGATATTGTTTGTTGCACTAACTGTTAATTGCATAGTATATTTTTATAGTAAGAAATATAAAGTACCAACTCATGATATGTAGTACATTCATTTATTTCTATGTTTTAATTCGTTTTCGTTTACTTTTCATGTACCGCGATAACGGGGGGGTCTAAATGAGACGAGAACCATCTTGAAGGTCCCTTCTGCGCATGTCGCGCAGCCAGGGAGAAGTTAGCCTTGAGCAGTGGAACTCAGCCAGCTGGCAGACACAGTCAAGATGCTCCTGTGAAAGCGACCTGCGACCCAGCGGGATGGAGCTAGACTGTCCCTCAATCGATACATATGTTATTCTTTCATTGTCTTCTGCAAATTATCGCATGGGAACCCAAACTTGCTAGGCGGTTCCAAAAATATGTAAATTGAGACTTGTAGAAGTTTGTTCTGATTGGTGTGTTGACCTATCCTACTTGGGGACCAATCGAAATTGGGGATTCTGACACTTTGCAACATTTGGGGGGTGGTACACTGACCCGAAAACAGTATATCTAGCCTAGGTTCAGCTAGAGAAATTGTCCGACTTGTCTGAATAGCTGACCTGTCACTGACCCAATGCACTCAATAGGTGACTGAATACAGAGCGCTGCGGAGCACTCTGTCTGAATTTTGACTATAGACTCTAAGGTTTTACTAAACCTTAAGTGCTGGCGGAGCACTTTGCTGGGGAGTTCGCTAACCGAATCGGGGTTCTGGCTGATCGCTGCAGAGAGGGTGGAGCGCAGGCGTTGCTTCCGAACTGCGGGTGCTGGTCGTGTCCTGGTGGTCCTGTCCTGATCCTAATCTGGTTTTCCTGTCCGGTCCTGGGGTGTCCATTCTGCACCTGCTGTCCCATTGATGACTGTCCTTACTTGGGGTATTTCCTGTCCTTGACTGATCCGTGGCCAGGGTTGGTCAGCACACCTTTCTAGGTAAATATAGTGCGGAAAACTCTCCACTGCATCTTCTATTTTTCTGTCTTTGCTTAAATAAAGACATTTCTTTGCATATGTTAATTTTCCATGCTTTCCGCAACCTTTTATAAAGTCATACAGTATATTTTCCTTAGCATGTTCCTATGTTCCCCTACCTTTTTAGAACACATTCTCTCCATACCATTTATAAAAGATAACTGTGATATATAAATTTCTCCTGAAATCTGATTTTTCGTAAAGATACTAGAACTATAGCGTGTTCCATCTTTTCCCCTCCTATAGATGTATAGGATTTCCAGTCCATACCTTGCAGTATTTTTCCCAAACAGTAAATGTCTAGTTCCTGATTCAAGTTTCTAAAATCCATTTAGTAGATTGCATTGTTATAACCTTTTTATAGACTCATAAATGGTTGCCCTGTCACTATTCCTCTATGGTTATGTTCTTTTTGTTATCTTGATTATTGATTGCCTTTTAACTGTAAGCTTGATTATTTCCGAATCTGATTTCTAGATAAACTTTTAAAACTTCCCAGTTGTCTGTGATCATTTAATGCGAAATAGAAATAAGTTGGGTTTTGTATTTTGCCTGCCTTTCTTTTACAGCTAGCTCCCTGATCTATCGTGGTCATAGGTACCCGTAACGGTGGATGGTAAGTCGGGTACTCTAGAATACAATAGGAAGGAATCAGGGTTACTGGTGGTAGAATTGTGAGGTCATCTGATTAATGTATTGGTTGAACTGAAATTTATGGGCCCGAAAACTATATGGTGAAATTATTGGTCGGGTGACCTACGATCTCTATCAGTAATTTTCTGGTAGCAGAGGATATGGTTAGGGACTAGTTAGAGTTAGGTAGGACTAGTTAAGCTAGATGAGTTGGATGCTGTTAGAAGTTATTGCTGCTAGTCAAGAAATTTATTGCTGTTAAAAAGGGAGACTTTTTCGTGAACTGATCACTCATGTGAAATGTTTTGCTTTGAAAAATTATGAAATGTTTTAAATTGTTTTTCTTATTATTATACTGATATATGTATTAACCCACTCGTTAGTAAAGTGTTTATATGTTTGTTGGGAATCCCCGGGGAATTGAATCGCGAGTGGTGAAGAGAATCCACTTCGCGGTGAGGTCACTGGCCTAAGGAAGGTTAGTGCAGGTTAGGCAGAACTGGAAGCACTAACTAGGTTTTTTTTTCTGAATGCATGTTTGAATAAATGTTAGCTACGAGATCATTGGCAAAACTTCTAACGTGATACAACCTACTAAGGGTCACATCGGAAGGAGTAGCAGGTTCGTCGGAGCTTGGGTGATAGCAAAGGGGTTCGCTGGTGAAACTTTAGACTTAGAATATATCCCGGGAAGAAGTGGATAAGTCAAAAGAAGTAGTAGGTTCCCTAATGCTTGCGTGAAGGGTAGGCGGAAGAGATCTATCCGTAGTGAGTGAAAAGTAAATGGAAGTAGTTTACTTGCAGTGAAACAAATCTTCGCTGTCTAGACACTTGGGTACAGTGGCGAATGTGTATTCGTTGTTAAATAACCAAGCACAAGCACTTTAGAGAGAAATTTAGTTGCCGTTACCTTGTGAAGGAGGGAGTCAGTCGCGAAGCTGCTCTGACGTCACTCCGTGCCGCGCTGGGATTGGTAGACGCAGCGGGTGTGTAGCGGAGCTGAAATTGTAAAGGAGGGGTGAGTGCCGAAGCGTGAGAACTGTCTCACGAAAAGGCCGCGCACCCATTGGTCGAGACTATTTGAATTCGTGCCTTTCATTGGTCGCACGGAAAATAAAAGACGCGTTTAGATTGGAAGTGATTTTTGTAAACAAAGTCGCTTGAAGGAAATTATATGTGGCATACGTACAGACCGCATACTAGACCAGATCCAAGACATTTAGGGTTTGAAAACGATCAGTGGAAAGGTCATAACACTAGCATTATGTACGGAAATAAGAGAAAGTTGTCACTTGTAAACAAGGTAAAGAATTATTTAAAAAAAGACAAACCAATTAGGACTCGAGAAGGTGTTGTCATTCCGCCACCTAATACTCCCGCATCTTTCATGATGTTTGATAAAGGGTACCACTCATGTGTATGGTTGGAAAACTGGGCGGAATACACAAAGGATGACGGAATATTGGCTTTTCCGTTAGAGGGTACATTTAACGGCAGGATTCTATTTAATTTAAGAACCCGAATGAATGATTTACATCCCAGACCTAGATTAACGCAGTATGAAGCACTAGAGGAATGGGAAATCGAGGCTTTCGAAAGGGATAAGCCCCGAATGGATAAAGGGTTAACAAAATTTTATCCGAAATTGAAGCAAGAAACCCGAGACAAAAAGATGAAACAGTGGAGACAAAATATGATTGTGGAAGGACTGTTTCCAATGATGCCAGTGGGTGGTCCTCCTGGGGGGGAGAAGAAAACAGAAAAATACAAACACTGGGTGCCCATTGGAGAATCGGATGATGAATTATTAGATGACATGTTTATAAGAAGTCCGCCTCCTTATAATGAAGGACACCGACCTTCTAGTGAAGGGGATAATTCTCGAAGGCCTCCATCCCAGGATGAGGTCAGATCCGCCAGTGTAGGGGGGAGTTGTCAAATACCTCCCTATACCGAAAGTTTAGGACCCATAGATGCAAGAGATATTTTTCCAAGAATATCCACTAGTGGAGAGGCGAGATACACACGCGAAAGAGACTTTTGTTCTAGACCTCTCTATGAGGGTGAGGCAAGACCATCCAGTTCAGGAATGCAGTTCTTAAACCCTCTATATGAGGAAGAACCAAGATCCCTAGGCACAGGAACTTTGTACCCAAGACCTAATTATGGTGAAGGACCAAGAGAGACACATCCCACTGCCCCGAGTTGTGCTCCAACTTTAACCCCACAGGTATTATATGACAATTCAGTCGAAAGGATATTGGAGGATAGGGAACGAGAGGCTCTAGCCAAGCAGAGAGCTGAAATAATTCAGAAAATCTCCCAGTTTAATGCAAGTCCTGAGTCCTTAACAATCCCGGTTACTATTGGACCAGTGGTTCCATTGTATGGGGACCGACAGGGAAGTCCAAAAACTCCCGTTATTACCCCAGTTGTAGCCCAACCGAGAACAGAGCCCTTAATTGTAGATGATTTAACAAGTGAGGGTGAGTCTGAAGTCTCGCTAATGGATCCGCCCATTAGGGAAACAGAAAAAAGGATGCAGAAAAGACATAATCCTTTCAATACGAGGGAGATTCAAATGGAATCAACTTCAGGTACTAAGAGCGTCACGGTAGTAACTCCTGAAGAAATTGAGAGATGGAGTCGAGAATTAGAAAAACAAACTCTTCAGTCGAAACCTCTAGATCTCTACAAACTGAGAGTAGAAATAGAAGAACTTATGGCAGGAAATGTAGGATTAGACAGACTAAATACCTACTCGGAGGAAGAGCTGCTGTTTATCTGCAAGAGCCTTACTCGAAATGCCAGAGTACTCCACGAAAAACGAACTGACACTGCAGCTAGTATGGGAATAGATATCTCGAAATCGAAACCTTTGCAAAAACCGTATAGAGCAGATTTCTCAGACAAGGATCTGGAAAACCTGAACGTGTCAGGGAAGAAGGCACAAGTCAAAGAATTATTGACTGTGTTGCAGAAATGGGGAGATGTGGATAGATGGAAAGCCAGGTGGGCAAAAAAGAAAGATGAAGCTAGATCCAAACAGGTGACTCCTGAATTCGTTCTAAAAGAAGCTGATAAACCAGAGCAATTATATCCTATGCGTGAAGTACCAGGTGGAAAATACGTGCATGTTCCATGGTCCAGACTGGATATTGTGTCCTTTACAAATGATTTCCCAAAATTAAGAGAGAAGCCTGGCAGGTGGAAAGGTTTGTAAAAGTACAGAAATGCCTGTGGAAAGACTTGGATGGGTTCTTTGATATAGTGGTTCCTGTAGATTTATGGACCGAGTGTAAGATCGCCATAGATTGGACTAGTGAGGAATACCCGAGGGATGCTAACATAGGAGCACCCTCTGATGAAGTAATGAAAAAATATGATCAGGTAATTCTGCACCTAAAGCAAAAGGTGCCTGCGAAGGAAACTGATGGACAAAGATAGATAGAACCACGCAGGAAAGGGATGAGACTGTGCACTCCTTTTATGAAAGACTGTTACAGGTGTTTAAAACGTACAGCGGTATAGATAACATCGAAATGAAGGACATGACCCACTTCATTTACAGGTTTGTAAACGGTTTAAGACCAGAAATTTGCCAGTGGATCAAAGACAATAAAATCTGTTGGCAGTCTAAGAAAATAGATGAAGTCTTGCGATACGCAAAGTATTGCGAAGACGAGATGGCAGACAAACGAAAGGCTTTGAAGGAGAAGGTGATGTGGGCACAAGTAAAGTTAGCCGAACAGTTAGCCGAACAGCAGGAAAAGCAATTAAGCAATTAAGTAAAATGAATAAGAATACCCAAAATCAAGGAGCTGGGGGTGGAGGGAAGCCCAAAGTAAAATGAGTAGAGAAGAAGCTAAAAAGAAATTTCCCTGTCACCAGTGCGGAGAAATCGGGCACTGGAGAGACGAGTGTCCGTATTTACAGCATGATAATACCCAAACCCCTGATTTAATTCCACAGACGCAGAATGAAAAACCAAGAAAGACCCAGCAACAGGTAAAAGCAAGTCAATTGCCCCAAGCGCCAAAGCCAAATTATAAGGAAAATCACCGCAGGGTGATGACATAGAGATCTGGGGAGGAAATGAGAATAGAAATGCAGCAACTTCGCAGTTTTTGTTGAATGATACCTTTTTCTGTGACAACCAATACTGACGGGGCCTGAGAGGGGAGGACAAGGAGTGTGTTCTTGGCGCCTCCTTGCCGGTAGACCAGACAGGGCCATACATTGAAGGAAAGGTTGATGGAAATGATGTCACCTTCCTATTGGACACTGGTGCTACCCGTTCTACTGTGAGAACAGCGGACGTTCCAAACCTACCCCTCTCGGGAGAAGCAGTGCAAGTGGTGGGCGTATCTAATCAACTGATTAGTACCCCCGTTACCGAGCCCATGGAGATCACAATAGGGAATTTCAAAGAAATGCACAGATTTGTCGTTTGTGATACCAGTCCAGTAAACTTACTGGGACGCGATTTGTTGTGCAAAATGAACTGTACCATCTTTTGCTCACCAAAGGGCGTCGAAATTCAAACCCCAGACGAAGATGGCATCTATAAATTAATGTTAATCAGACCTGACTCAGAAATTAAACGAATGACTATAGAAGACTTACCCGAAGAACTTCAACAGACAGTGAAACCAGAAGTATGGGACTTTACTGGAAAGGATGTAGGATTAATGGCAAATGGCCCCATACAAATAGCCATGAAAGAAAATGCAGTTTACCCCAATACCAAGCCATATATAATGAGTGCAGAAGTGAGAGCAGGAGTTGCCATTGAAATACAAAAATTGCTAGAAGCAAACATCATACAAGAAGTGATGAGTAGCCCATGTAACTCTCCCATAATTGGAATCAAGAAACCTAGTGGCAAGTACAGAGTAGTGCAGGACCTGAGAAAGGTAAACAAAATTGTGGTTCCTTGCTGTCCCATTGTCCCGAACCCAGCAGTGATCTTGTATCAGATTCCCTGGGATGCTGAGTGGTTCACTGTGATAGACCTATGTCATGCATTCTTTTCAATCCCATTGCATCCAGACAGCAAATTTCTTTTCTCATTTGCTTTCGACAGTCACGTGTATGTTTGGAATCGGGTCCCCCAGGGGTACACAGAAAGCCCCTCTATCTTTAATCAGATCCTGAAAAAGTGCCTTAAATCTTTAGTCTTACCTGGAAAGTCTGTTTTGGTGCAATATATAGACGACCTCTTGCTAGCATCTAAAAGTCATAGAGGATTGACACCATTGCCTTGCTGAATCACCTAGGTGAGAAGGGACATAAAGTGGCCTCTGAAAAATTGCAGTTCTGTTCAAAGTCAGTGAAATATCTGGGGCACCAGATAGAAAAAGGCATCAGAAAAGTCACTTCGGAAAGAGTCAGAATAATTCAAAAAATGCAGTTACCCCGTACTCAGAAAGAAATCAGAATGTTCCTTGGAGTGGTAGGCTACTGCAGGCAATGGATTGTGGGATTTGCAGTCCTGGCAAAACCTTTGATAAATATGACAAAGAAAGGAACAAAGGACCCAGTGGAATGGGATGATGAAAGCCTAACAGCATTTACTAAATTGCGAGATTGTCTGTGTAGAGCCCCTGCTTTGGGAATGCCGGACTATTCTAAAGAGTTTGCCCTGTTCTGTGACACGCGAGACAATTGTGCACTGTCAGTCTTAACTCAGGAGCATGGTTTGACTAGACGTCCAGTGGCATATTTCTCTGCCACTTTGGATCCAGTAGCTGCTGGATTACCTGGATGTCTGAAAGCAGTAGCTGCAACCTGCACGAGTTTAGAACAGAGTGAATCCATTGTAATGGGACATCCTGTAACTGTGTATGTTCCACATGCAGTTGTAATTTTGCTGACCCGAACTAAGACTCAGTATCTCATCCCTAGTCGGCTGACTAAATACGAGAGGATTCTCGTGGGTGCTGCAAATGTAGTCATTACTCGGTGTATTATCTTAAACCCAGCCACCTTACTCCCTGACTCAATGATTGTAGAAAATGAAGGAGAGAACGAGCATGACTGCATTGACCTGACAGAATTCAGTACTAAACCACGCCCAGACATTAAGGAAACTCCTTTGCCTGTTAACGATGAAGAGCTGTATGTAGATGGCTCATGTATAAGACACGAACTAGTGGGCCTAAGTGCTGCCTATGCTGTAGTCACTTTAAACAGCATTAAAGAAGCATCCTGTTTATATGGAATAAAGTCTGCACAAGTAGCCGAATTGATTGGATTGATAAGAGCTTGCAAAATTGGGAAAAACAAAAGAATAACAGTATATACTGATAGTCAGTACTGTTATGGGGTTGTGCATGACTTTGGCCAATTGTGGCTACAAAGGGAATTTTTGACTTCATCAGGTACACCCATTCGAAATGGGAAAGTTGTACAAGATTTACTGGAGGCAATCCAGTTACCAAAAGAATTGGCAGTGGTCAAATGTGCTGCTCATAAAAGGGGCCTTGACCATGTATCATTGGGAAATAATTTTGCTGATGAAGTGGCCAGACATTGTGCAATAAATCGCATGTCTGTAAATGTTAAACTGGGAGGATCTGGAAACAGCTGCCAACTTATGGTGTTTGAAGCGGTGCCTACATGGGATGAGGTGAGAGATTGGCAGCATGCTGTGCCATCGGAGGAGAAAGAAAGTGGAGAAAACTTGGTTGTCGACCAAGAAGTGAGGATGGTGTCATTGTGGGCCCAAATGGTATGCCTGTGTTGCCTAGACATCTGCTTGCTTCCATGGCCAGACTGATACATGGAGATTCACACACTGGTAGGGACGCCATGGTTCTGGTTTTCCAACAAACATGGTACAATCCGAAGTTCAGGAAGGTAGCAGAATCACTCTGCCAAAGGTGCTTGACATGTCAGCAGTTCAACGCTGGCAAAAGAACAGTAGTTGAACTGGGGAAAATTGGAAAATCAGGGGGTCCCTTTGTGAGAATACAGATTGACTTCATCACCATGCCTCGTCGTGAGGGAAAAAGATATGTCCTTGTCTGCCTGTTTTCAAAATGGGTGGAAGCCTACCCTGCCAAACAGAGTGACGCCATAACAGTAGCAAAATTGTTACTACGAGAATTGATACCTAGGTTCGGAGTTCCAGTCACTATTGAATCAGATAGAGGAAAACATTTTCAGAATGAAGTAATCGATCAGCTCTGTAAAGCATTCGGAATCACACAAAAACTGCACTGTGCATATCGTCCAGAGGCTTCTGGAGTAGTAGAGCAAATAAATGGCACTATAAAATCGAGATTAGCAAAAATGTGTGATTCTACTGGCATGAACTGGATAAATGCCTTGCCTCTTGTTCTGATGGGACTCAGAAGTATTCCAGACCGAAAAACAGGCCTGAGTCCCCATGAAATCCTGATGGGAAGAGTGATGAGACAAGCATGGGTACCAGGATACAAACTGTTAAACATTTCTGATGATTTGGTACTTGAGTACTGCAAGCAACTAGGTGACCAAGTGCGTTCTATCTCTCGCCAGATTGGAGAAGACGCCGTCGCCAATCCAACGACTCCAGTCCATAAATTGGTCCCTGGCGACTGGGTCAGAATAAAGAAACATACTCGTTCGAGTTGCCTTGCACCGAGGTGGGGAGAAAAACGTCAAATAATACTGGTGACCACGACAGCGGTGAAGTGTGCAGGCATTCCCAAGTGGATCCATGCCAGCCATACACTAAAGGTGATTCCAGACGAGAAAAAAGGCGCTGAAGGTTGTCCAGCTGATGGGTCGGCAGACGTTGGTCCTGAAGTAGCTGATGACGAACAACCGAGCACCAGCCAAGATGATTGGATACCCATAATCTACCTAACCGAAGACCCAATCAGAACAAGAGAGCGAACCTACGAAGATAGAGAGTGGAATAGAGAGGAAGAGATCGGCACAGGCGAAGAGCCTCAGATTATTGAGATTCACGTCAAGTCTGAGGAAGGAGAAGGTCAGACAGGGACAGAACAAGTGATTGATACACCTCCACAAACTCCTGAAACTGAAAAGGGACAGACTAGAACTAGTACAAAAGTTCGAGCAGAAGAAAATCAAGAGATCGAAGTGCTTGAACAGGATCAGATAGAAATAGGAGAACGTGTTCAGGACTCAGAAAAAGAAACATTCAAAAGCCAAAACAAAAATTCCCCTGAACCAGGCCAGCTTAGTAACCAGGCAGAAGAAACAGATACAAGACCTGGAACTAGTCAGACAGGAAGGGAAGAGACAGAGGCAGAAGTGCCACAAACAAACGAAAATAAAAGAGCATTAGAAGAAAGCCAAATCAAAGTGCCAGCTAAAAGACTCAAGAAAAAGAAAAATATTGAACCAGGATATATTAAGAAACTGAGACTGAGAATAAAAACAGTAGAAGAAAAACGTGCAGAAAGAAGGAAAATTCCCCGTATTACCGAACAAGCTGGAGAAAGCTCCAAAAGACGGAGTGACCGAATAAAAAGACTGAATGAGAAATACCAAGATCCTGAATGGACATACCTAATTTTGGAAGAGTTTGAGGATCTTGATATTACTGACGAAAGTGACGAAGAACAGACAGCTGATTATTCTGCCGAGGAAGACGAACCAACCTAAAGTTGTGCAGGGTAAGCTACCTGTGCAGAGTAACAAAGAGGGGTTGAGAAATCTTCTTCTGAACGAAAAATGTCTGATTCAGATGTGAATGAAAGGCCTGGACGCAGTTGTTGCAAAACATGCTGCAGAGTATGTATATGTAGCATAGCTATAGTGTTAATAATTTGGATAGGACTAACAGTTTTCATTCCTTATATGGTGAGCAAAAATACTAATATTGACCCTACTCAGACTGTGACCACTGACACTGAAGAACTGACAACACGAAGTGTAGAAAGACGTGAGAAAGCACTCAGACAAACAAAACGAGACTTAGAAGCATCAGATGAGGAAGGACTACATTATCATGGAGCTAAAAACCAGACACAGTTAAATGTTTTCGCTAATCTTTTAGTGCACTATGTAGAAACTATGGAAATAGAAGACTGCTATGTCTGCATGGAGCTACCTACTTCTGTAGCTGAAGGCGTGACTTATCATCACCTACCTTTGACCTATGGAATTTCCTGTAGTATTTTAGCTAGTTTATTTTACAAAAGAGGACCGTTACAGTACTACTACTCTAACTCAGACGTGATATTTTCTGAACTTCCAATACGTGGAAATCTGAATCCTGTACATACTAAAAGTGACGTTACACGTTATATGGGAGAATACTTTCTGACAATAGGTACTATAGATTTAAATGAAGCACACAGAGATAACTTGACCTGTTCATTACATGAACAAGAAAAAATGTTTTTAAACATGGCAGAGAAAAGAAGGGAGAGTTTCCAAAGAAAGGCAAATGATAAGAGACAGAGAACTCCTAAATGGGCTGAAAACATGGAAAGCACCTCAAATGGTGGGAGTGGTCCTGCTTTGTTGCTGGATTTCGAAAGGAAAGGGAAACTCTGTCTTCATCGCGAGAAGACTAGTTATTATAATAACATTTTCATTGGTTCCAGTCAATGTGAGCACAATTACAAGGTAATTGGAGGTTGGGGTTTCAAAAATGGGTCAGAACCTGTGTTTCCCGGAATTTATTATATATGTGGGAACAAGGCTTATTTCAAATTGCCGGATCACTGGTATGGAAGCTGCTACTTTGGCATTGTCTTCCCGAAAATATACCATGTGAAGGAAATTGCTGGAAGCAATGAAAACACTAATGGCTTAGTGCGTAGTAAAAGAGAAAGCGTAGGTGAAATAATGGGTAGTATTTTTAGTGCACTGATACCTGCAGTGGGAGTGGTTCTGAACACACACAGTATTTGCAAATTATCCACAATAGTGGATGTGCTGTCTACTGAGACAGCTCATGGATTTCTATTGGTCAATACCGAAATGGTTGCGATCAGATCAATGGTTTTGCAGAACAGACTTGCGCTTGATACCTTATTAGCAAAAGAGGGGGGAGTCTGCAGGATGCTGAAGGCGCAACATTGTTGCACTTACATACTGGACAAAAGTGTACAGATCAAAAGATATGTGAAAAACATTACTAATTTGGAAAAGGAACTCAAACCACTGGAGGTTGACAGTGCCTGGAAGAGACTGGTTGATGGTCTCTCCAATGTAGGTCATTGGTTTGCTAATTTAGGTAAAGGTTTATTGTTTAAGGTACTCATGCCAATTGGAGTGATAGGCTTCATCATATTCCTCATATTTGTCTGTTGTAAATGTCGCAAACACACAAAGAAATACACTATGAATCGAAGAGGTGTGAAACGGAGTGTGGATGAGCTTGAATTAGAAGACTTAAATAATAAGATTTATAAAAAGGTGAAAAATTCTCACCCTGATAAAGATGTGAAAGAGAAATTGAATCGAATGTTGGAAGAGATGGAAATGCATAAAATTTGAAAAGTTGGCATCTGGTTCCATTTTTTGTTTGTGATGATAGTAAATATCATCAAAGAGGGGATTGATAGAGCAAGATTTCGCATATTACGCGACTTGCTTGAGTCATGAACCTCAATTCTGTTATAACCCGGTAATCAAATTTGTATGTCTTACTAATTTCATTTATTTTTGGATGTATGTGTGTCTTAGAGACGCTTGCCTATCTGTTTTACTAAAAACGGTTAACTCTCGTCCTTAAAATGGCCGCTGCTTTGGGAATTCACTACTGCGCATGCGTTAGTCACACTCACGTGACGTGACGTAATCGCAGTTCTGGTGGGAAAATGTGCGCATGCGTACTTGCATCTAATATGGCTGACTGAATAATCACACGGTGAAGCTTGCGCAGATGCTCTCATGATATTGTTTGTTACACTAACTGTTAATTGCATAGTATATTTTTATAGTAAGAAATATAAAGTACCAACTCATGATATGTAGTACATTCATTTATTTCTATGTTTTAATTAGTTTTCGCTTACTTTTCATGTACCGCGATAACTGGGGGGTCTAAATGAGACGAGAACCATCTTGAAGGTCCCTTCTGCGCATGTCGCGCAGCCAGGGAGAAGTTAGCCTTGAGCAGTGGAACTCAGCCAGCTGGCAGACACAGTCAAGATGCTCCTGTGAAAGCGACTTGCGACCCAGCGGGATGGAGCTAGACTGTCCCTCAATCGATACATATGTTATTCTTTCATTGTCTTCTGCAAATTATCGCATGGGAACCCAAACTTGCTAGGCGGTTCCAAAAATATGTAAATTGAGACTTGTAGAAGTTTGTTCTGATTGGTGTGTTGACCTATCCTACTTGGGGACCAATCGAAATTGGGGATTCTGACACTTTGCAACATTTGGGGGGTGGTACACTGACCCGAAAACAGTATATCTAGCCTAGGTTCAGCTAGAGAAATTGTCCGACTTGTCTGAATAGCTGACCTGTCACTGACCCAACGCACTCAATAGGTGACTGAATACAGAGCGCTGCGGAGCACTCTGTCCGAATTTTGACTATAGACTCTAAGGTTTTACTAAACCTTAAGTGCTGGCGGAGCACTTTGCTGGGGAGTTCGCTAACCGAATCGGGGTTCTGGCTGATTGCTGCAGAGAGGGTGGAGCGCAGGCGTTGCTTCCGAACTGCGGGTGCTGGTCGTGTCCTGGTGGTCCTGTCCTGATCCTAATCTGGTTTTCCTGTCCGGTACTGGGGTGTCCATTCTGCACCTGCTGTCCCATTGATGACTGTCCTTACTTGGGGTATTTCCTGTCCTTGACTGATCCGTGGCCAGGGTTGGTCAGCACACCTTTCTAGGTAAATATAGTGTGGAAAACTCTCCACTGCATCTTCTATTTTTCTGTCTTTGCTTAAATAAAGACATTTCTTTGCATATGTTAATTTTCCATGCTTTCCGCAACCTTTTATAAAGTCATACAGTATATTTTCCTTAGCATGTTCCTATGTTCCCCTACCTTTTTAGAACACATTCTCTCCATACCATTTATAAAACATAACTGTGATATATAAATTTCTCCTGAAATCTGATTTTTCGTAAAGATACTAGAACTATAGCGTGTTCCATTTTTTCCCCTCCTATAGATGTATAGGATTTCCAGTCCATACCTTGCAGTATTTTTCCCAAACAGTAAATGTCTAGTTCGTGATTCAAGTTTCTAAAATCCATTTAGTAGATTGCATTGTTATAACCTTTTTATAGACTCATAAATGGTTGCCCTGTCACTATTCCTCTATGGTTATGTTCTTTTTGTTATCTTGATTATTGATTGCCTTTTAACTGTAAGCCTGATTATTTCCGAATCTGATTTCTAGATAAACTTTTAAAACTTCCCAGTTGTCTGTGATCATTTAATGCGAAATAGAAATAAGTTGGGTTTTGTATTTTGCCTGCCTTTCTTTTACAGCTAGCTCCCTGATCTATTGTGGTCATAGGTACCCGTAACGGTGGATGGTAAGTCGGGTACACTAGAATACAATAGGAAGGAATCAGGGTTACTGGTGGTAGAATTGTGAGGTCATCTGATTAATGTATAGGTTGAACTGAAATTTATGGGCCCGAAAACTATATGGTGAAATTATTGGTCGGGTGACCTACGATCTCTATCACTTTCTTCCCATAGTCCACTAAAACATAATTAATGGCCTCTGTGCACCCAAAAGCCCAGCTCACTGTTGCTCCCTCGGTCCCTCTCTACCTCGCCATCTACAGCTGTGGACACTGTACACAATATAGGTCACAGGGATAAACATGCGAGAGCTCGCTCTTGACATAGAGAAGCAAGTGAACTGCTTCTTGGCTCTCTGCCTGCCATAGTTCTTCTTGAAAAGTGCATCAATTTCTAAAACGTATGCCACTCACCTTTTACATTCCTTCTACTTTTCTTTCTTCACTCTCCTACTCCACATTATAGCTCCTTTTCCTTCCCTCTATGTTTCCTGGTCAGACTCCTACAGCTGGCTACTCATGAAGCACTATTTCTTCTGGTTTGGGGAAGACTATTCCATCAGAAAGGCACCTTGCCTCTAGTGTTTCTTCTCCTTTAGTCTATCTTAGTCCCTCTTTTCTATTCCTCCTGCCCCCTCTCCCTGTCCCCAGTGTTTTGAGAGCCATGTAAATAAGAACAATAAAAAACATAATGTCATAGGGCAGCCACTGTCAACAACTAATGTCATTTTGCGTTGACATTCTAAGTTGTTTACATTAAAGAGCGCTAAGCTTCTCTCACTTGCTATCACTCTTGGTTTCCATCGCTCTCGCTCTTTCTCTCTTTCTCTCTCTCTCTTTTTCTCCCTGGGTCTCAATTCTGGTCTCTGCCAAGCAGAAAGATGGACAACTGGTTCATTTAGAGAGATTTATTTTACTATCAATCCTTCCTCACTCCATTTGAGATAAACACACTGGAGGAATAGAGTGGCGAGTGGTATTCATGAACCCTGGCTGTGGGAGGCTGTTAAAAATCATTTGGTACCTGCCAATGCTTAATTTGTAAAAAAAAAAAATATGCCAGGGCTCTCACCAGCAGCTCACTGCAGCACTGCAGCTTCCATATTCCCCTGCGAGCGCTGCCAACAACAGTGCTTACTCAACCACTAACCATCACACTCTAACAAGTGTGAAAATTCTGACTATTCCAGGCCCCCGAAGCTATAAGAATGGCATAGGTTGGCAGTTATTAGTTATTGTTAATGTATATTCAATTAATAAACAGCCGTTGTGGAGCTCATCCCTAATTAGGTAGACAGCGCCACTATGTGGCAGACTGTCACAAGAGCCAGTGCTGACATTTGAGAGCCGGTGCCGAGCACCGGAAACCACTTACTGAAATTAAGCACTGGTACCTGCAGTTATTTATTTATTTTAACAAATTAAGTACTGCACAAAACACATTTTTTCTCCAGCAGCCCTTCAACTGTCACCCATCAATCTCTCATCCAACTTTCTTCTACCTATCCTTCGTGTGTCAAGAATTGCCCTTATCCTCCACTACAGCTCTTCCACCTTATTCTTTCTTCACACGTATCCTGTCAGCTCTTCTTCTTCTGGTATTACTAGATGATCAATCTCTGCAAATATGTTTTCATTTTTTTTTTTTTATTCCCAGGATAGTGGATCTTTCAAGTGGACAGTAAACTTTTTTTGCATTCAGCAATCTGCACAGTGTCAGAAATGTGACCATTCCAAATGGAAATGGTATAGGTAGTCAGATTGTCTCCAAGTTTCCTCCAGGATGCAGCTTACTGCATGGCTGTTCGAAGGGGCACGGTAGGATACCAGTTGGATCTCTACCTTGATGAAAGTGTGACGGCAGGAGAGACCCACCCCGAACAGACCAAGGAGCAACTAGCTAAGCAGCATTAGTTTGCTCCTACCTAATGATACCAGTGGAGAGGTAGGTCCTTTCTTTATCTATTACATCAATGCATACTCAGCCCTTACTCCTTGTAGTGTAGGGTTCTTTAGACACAGGCCTGATGAATGCCGTAGACCCACAGCTTATAAGAGGCAGAAACATGTTGGGATAAATACTTAGTCATGTACAGTGACACATACAGGGCATTACACCCAATTATGCCTCCTGTATTTACCCATTGAGATTTTTTTTATTAACCTAGAATACCACTAGATTAAAGGACACCTTAGTGGTTTAGCCCAAGGTTTTTTTAATTTATGAACTGGACCCATTCATTGTCCTGAAAAAATAGAAATATCTAAGAACTCCCTCAGGTAAGCCCCAATCTGAGGTCGAGTCTACCCTGGTAGTACCAATTTACCAGGGTAGGACATAGTGGTAAGCATGTTACATTACGTAAGTGAGCCATCCTCATCCAATTCTTGGAATTGCCTAGAGATTAGGTAAAGGAAAGGTAGCAGCACACAAGGACCTCTCCAGGCCCTTGATAATGACTTGCTTATTAGCCAAATAGGCAGACAGCAGATCCTTGAGGGCACCACACCACACCATCGTATACCCTAACTGTGTATTCATGACCCACAGCTTAACTGTCATATAGTGAAATCTTTTATTTTCAGATATGAGACAGTATCATAGTACGGCTATGTTTGAAGCATTACGGCACTTTAGAGACTATGTCTCAGGTCTTTTTTCTGGTTCCCTATGCACTGTATAACTATTTAGACTCGAGACCCTAACTGTATGTTTGTGGCACTGCGGCAACCCGAAACTGTTAATATGTATAGTTTAATGGTGTAATGTATTTAGCCCTATTGGTATATTGTTATGGTTTTAATTAACTAAACAATAACATGCATTTTGATTCCAGTGGAAAATAATAATTGGAGAGATAGGATTTTGTGTGAGGCAATCCTATAGAAAATTGATCTGAAAGTGGAATTTATTTTTCATTATTTTCCAAGTATTTGTATTTCACCACACTTACCAGGAAGAGGGCCCTACTAGACGCTATGTGAGAAATGGAGTCAGAAGGGCTTACAGCTTCATGCAGCTTCACTGTCTGCCTAAGGATTGACAAAGGGGGAAAGAGGTTTATCTTTTCACAGGTTGACTCTGCTAATGCACTTCAAGCGAAATTAGGGTCAGGAATTGGATGACTTTTTGTCTCACTACCACTGGATATTCTGGTCGCTGTCCAAGTACGGTGAGGGGGCTTTAATGTCTTAAATATACCTTAGGTTTTGGACTTACTTGATCCTTGCAAAAGGAACGGGGACACTTTTTAGAGGGATGAGAGAGGCCGCCTAGCATGCTTTAGTTGTGTTTTTTCTGTTTCTCATCACTCTTCTCCACCCTTCTCTTGAACAAGCTTGAATGAGCCACAGTGATGACTATGGTGACCTAACTTCATGAGACATGCTGTTTTCTGCCCGCATCTGAATCCTGTTACACTGACCCGATATTTGCTGCAAGGGGAAGGCTCTGCCGAATTAAATCACCCAAGGGCTGTTGAGACCCACCGCCGCCTACCTCCCGCCGTCCTGCTGTCTCATTACATCCGACAGCGGGGCCGCCGAGCGGAGCGAGGCGAGGGGCTGCCTACAACTCCCGGCAGCCCTCGAGGTCTCCAGCCACACCCCCAGCACGCCGCGCCAGGAGGCGCATAAAGGGCGTCATCGCTTCGCAGAGCCGTGACATGCTGTTTTCTGCCCGCATCTGAATCCTGTTACACTGACCCGATATTTGCTGCAAGGGGAAGGCTCCGCCGAATTAAATCACCCAAGGGCTGTTGTGACCCACCGCCGCCTACCTCCCGCCGTCCTGCTGTCCCATTACATCCGACAGCGGGGCCGCCAAGCGGAGCGAGGCGAGGGGCTGCCTACAACTCCCGGCAGCCCTCGAGGTCTCCAGCCACACCCCCAGCACGCCGCGCCAGGAGGCGCATAAAGAGCGTCATCGCTTCGCAGAGCCGTGACATGCTGTTTTCTGCCCGCATCTGAATCCTGTTACACTGACCCGATATTTGCTGCAAGGGGAAGGCTCTGCCGAATTAAATCACCCAAGGGCTGTTGAGACCCACCGCCGCCTACCTCCCGCCGTCCTGCTGTCTCATTACATCCGACAGCGGGGCCGCCGAGCGGAGCGAGGTGAGGGGCTGCCTACAACTCCCGGCAGCCCTCGAGGTCTCCAGCCACACCCCCAGCACGCCGCGCCAGGAGGCGCATAAAGGGCGTCATCACTCCCCCTCGCGGGACGCGAGCGGGACGCTGGGCGAAGCCTGGGCCAAGGGTGGGCCCGTCTTAGCCCGTCAAAGACCGGAGGAGACTGGGCCGGGCCCACCCCCCTAACACCCATTGTCAGGTAATACGATCCTATAAAATCACCAACGTGCTTTTTGGGTTAAATTTTCCATAATGTCTACAAGAGGCTTGAGGAGCAAAACGCGGAAAAACACGACGTTATCCACTGGCCCTATAGACCAATTTATCAGCAAGGTGAATCAAACCATAGACCACACTGTAATGTTGATTGATAGACGAGTCTCTTATGAACTCGACCAAGCTAGACGCTCTTCATTGGGTCTGCTGGCACAAGCACAAACTCCAAATGCACAACAATGTAATATCACTACAGTGGATTTACACACTGACAATCATATAATCCCAAATACAGTTGATCTGTCGGTATCCCTACAACTATCCGACACCCAACTGTCTCAGGATCTCGAGCGTACCCCTGATATCTTTGCAAGCCCACAGTTACTTCAAAATGCCCCCACGCAGAACGAAATTAGAGGGTTAAGGGAAGGAGCAATCCCGAAACGTTTAACGCTCAAGGAAACCCATTTAGGTAATCAAGCAAAACCTAATACAGCAACTTCTGAACTCATCTGTTCTTCTAATTCTTATGTTTCAAATAAACCCCAGAGTACGAATAATACCAACAATATGGAAGTTTCGGAACTCAATAGTAACATCAATACAAATGTTGTCACAATTGAAGACGACAACGGAACTAATTACAACCATATACATCAAAATAAATCGGAGCCATCGCAAGCTAGAAATCCGAATAACGACAAGTTACAATTAGCTCTAATAAAAGAAATAGAGAAAATAATCAATCATCAGCTTCAACCTATTCAAAAAAGTTTAGAGTTGATAGAAAAACAAGTAGCAATTTTGGTCGCTTCCTCAAAAAAATCTACAAACTCGAGTCTACAAGTTGTACCAACATCGGTTGAGCCTTTAACCCAAACTGGAAATACACAAACTGTTAACAACCCAACACAACCAGTAAAAAACACTATCACAACAAATACTCAAAACCTAAAATCAGGTCAATCAGCGAATAATTCAAAAAATCCAACTCTTTTAATCAATACTAAGTCTTCTCAAGAACTCTCAAAATCATTATCTACTACCCAAAATCAACCATCAGTAAGTGCTCCCTCAGATAAAGCTCCCCCAGTTAACTCATCTCCTAGGCCATCTGCATCTTTAATTCCACAGCCCGACCGCATACAAAGGCACTCCAATAAACCAGAACGAACAAAATCAAGATGGACTAAACCAGTAAACCTCCCTCCAGAGGCTGCACCATTTGTAGTAATCCTAACAGGGGTCCCAGAACTAAGCAATAACACTGACGAACCAATTTGGTCCCTGCTAAACAAAACCCGGCACTGGTTGAATAACAACAGACCCAACCATCCCAATAACAACACAAGGATTACTACGGTCAGAAGGGTCCCATGGATAGGCTACCAACCAAAAACTATCCCTGGCGACTGTATAATAGTCAATCTTGTAAATCCCCGTGCAGTGGATTATATTTGTTCCTGGGATCCATTGGAAGGTAGTGGTGGAATAAACACTAAACCCCTATCCTTTTTTTATCCCCAACAAGGTCATCGGGTTGAGGACCATAATTGGTCCTGGAACCAGTACGATCAAAGAAGCAGGAACCAAGGTGATTGGGGCTTTGGTAACAATCATAGGAGCAGATTTCGAGGAGAATGGGGGAACGACCAAAATGTCCGAGACGACTGGAATATTTACGGTAGCAGGGCAAAGCAAATACCACAGAGGGAACAATGGGCCGGAATACCAACCTTTAACTCCTACAGTTGCTTGTAGATGGTCGACTGACCACCACCACAGATCTTAGCCAGTCTTCCCTCAAGTAAATCGTCCGACAAAGAACATTACACCCATAGTATTAACTCAAATGAACCAACTAAGATGGAAAAAACTCGAACGGATGTTACAAAGACACAGGTCCAACAACGTCCCTCTAAGGTTAACACGAGATCGTCACCAATTTTACAATCTCACCAAAATCGCCAGCCAATAGCCTCAAATATGACAACCGATTTATATCCAACTCTATGTGAAGAAATAACTCCTCAGATTGTGACACCCACAACAACTCCAGATAACTCCGACAAGAGGGTGCTTTTCTGGAACGTAGCGGGTTTAGCGACCAAACAAGCAGAAACAAGTTTCCTTGAACTGATAGAATCAAACAACGCTATCTGCCTACAGGAGACATGGTTCAATAACCCAATCCACCTACTGGGATACAAAACGTTCTTCTCCCAAGCAATAAGATCAATTTCAGGGAGAAGCAAAGGAGGATTAACAGTATATATTTCTAACCTCTGGCCATGTCACGAAACAATTCCGACAATACTACATCAAAATTATCAGATTATTAATCTCCAGGGAATCAATCGTGAGGTCTATACCATCATTAATTTCTATAACAACATGAATACGATGGAGTGGTCTAAGACCCTAAATGAAATTTTGAACCAGACCAATGATCTTAAATCAAAGTATGCTAAGGTTCCTCACACAATAATCTGGGGAGGAGATTTCAACCTTCACATATGCAAGGAAAACAACACCTTCATTTGTGGGACTCCCGATGAACATGGAAATTGTCTTACTCACTTCTCCCACACTATGGAAGGTAACAACATGCAAGCTATCATGGCTGAATTAGATTTGGGCTTTGCCAACCTATTAAAACATCCCATGACTCAATTCACTCCCATCTTTCACGGAAGAGGTCTTGAAACTTTGATTGATTACATATTAATATCTAGTAATAAAGCTACACGTATCAAGACCTTTGAGGTGCTCAATAACGTACTCAGTGATCACTTTCCATTAAGACTAACGTACCAAGAACTGATTCACCGAGAGAATAAAGATAAGGTGAAACTCGGAATGCTCAATCAGGAAGCACTAACATTGGACAGACTTAATGGGTTCACCCTTAAATGGAGTACAATGGATCAAGAGGCTGTCAGTAAAAGAATAATTACTGCATGTAAAAACCAAATAGATAGGTGTTTAAACCCTTCTACAGAACCAAAAGAGATTATGATCAATTTCGAAGAAATTTTGTTGAAAATAAGAAATGAACTAACCAACCCCTACAAAGCCAATAAAGCCCCCAGAACAGGATGGTTTGACACAGAATGCACTAAAGCATATTCCGAACTAAAGAAGGCCTTAACGAAAAAAGATAGAAATAGACGAGAGGTAACTAATTTACGAAAAACCTACAAACTGGCAATCAGGAAAAGAAAAACTGACCTGAAAACAAACCTCTGGACACAACTGTTAAAAAGCAGTTCTCTAAAAGACAGCGCAGCGTTCTGGAAAATAGTAAAAAATCCTTTTTTAAAAGATAACAATAATGAGCCCTCCTTGGATGTAGCAATAAATGCACAGGATTGGGTGCAATATTTTTCAGGAGTATTTGGACATGATGAATCTGCAGACTTAACTGCTCAGGGATCTCTTCCGCCTGTGAATTATCCAATAGCCATTCACTTTACATTGAATGAAACAATAAAAGCCTTAAAATCGGCCAAAACAGGCAAAGCACCAGGACCTGACTCAGTTCCAATGGACTTCTATAAACTTTTACCTGATCTTTGGTCTCCTCTCCTTAACAAGGTACTAAATGCGGCAAAGAACACTAACCTCCCAGACTCTTGGTCCACCTCGATACTGGTCCCTATCTTTAAGAAAGATAATAGGGACAGTCCTTCCTGTTACCGCCCAATCTCCCTCCTGGATTCGATCGGAAAGATGGTGGGGCGCATACTTCTCGATCGTCTCCAGGAGTGGTCAAAAGAACATGGAGCGCTTTCAGATCTGCAATATGGTTTCAGGGCCGGACTGAGTACCGTGGATCAAGTGCTAAATCTAACATTACTGGCCGGAAAATACGTCAAAGCAAAGAGTTCCTGCTTACACATGGTCTATGTCGACCTCACAGCAGCCTTTGACTGTGTCCAACATTCCAAACTCTGGAGAATAATGCTGCAAATGGGGATTGAACCATCAATCGTTGACTTTCTCCGCGAATTATACACTGGCGCCACTGGAAAGGTCAGATTTGGGACCGGAGGACAACTGACAGACAGTTTTCCCATACAGAAGGGGGTCAGACAAGGGTGCGTACTGGCCCCCTTCTTATTCACGCTCTATACCAATGGCCTTGAGAATGCAATGCTAAAGGACGTAAAAGATCTCCCTGAAGTAGGTCGTCGGCAGATTCCTGCATTATTATACGCCGACGACGCGGTAATTCTTGCTCAAACCCCTGTCCAACTTCAACGGGCTCTAAACAATTACAGCTCCTTCATGACCAGCTTAAATTTGAAAATTAACATCAAAAAAACGTACGTGATGCATGCAGGTACCAAGGGGAAAAAACCAAAAACTATATACGTGGATAACGTACCCCTCGCAAGAACAAAAACGTACCCTTACCTAGGCATCACCATAGACGAGGCCTTCAATTGGAAAGATGCAGTAAACTCTCGAAAATTGTCCCTATAAGAACTATAGGGGCATTAAAAGCTTTTTCCCTCCGTCTTGGAAAAAGGCCCCCGACCGAACTGATCAAGATCTATAATGCTAAATGCATAAGTACTGCTACCTTTGGAGCAGGGGTATGGGGAACGACAAACGTCGAGCAACTGCAAAAAATCGAAAATTCCTTTTTCAGATTTTTACTGGCTGTCCCGAGAAGCACAACAACGTATGGATGTCATCTCGAACTCGGGGTGGAATTTATTAGTGACATTATTACAATTCAACCAATCATGTTATGGCGCAGAATATGGGCCACGGATGAGTGTCACCTCACAAGATCAATAATCCAGGACTGTCTGAAATTAGACAACAGGAGAGAGATAAAATGGTTGGCCTATGTGGAATCCTTTTTTACAGATATTGGTATCCGGAGGTTTTTTGATGATCCATTTTCAGTGGCAGACATATAAAAAAAGAACTGAAAACAATCTGTATGTCGCATCTATCTCAACTTCGGCTAATGACAGAAATAAGGAAGCCATCAGTCCAGCATTGTCTAATGATTCAGCTGATCCCTACCATCCAACCCTACCTGCAGTTTGATTTAACACAACATGAAAAGTTTCTTCTCACACGTTTTAGGTTTAATTTATATCACTATTTGGTCTTGTTTCCCAAACAAAACGATTGGACACATAACATTTCAGTATGTCCTTGTGACTCAATGTCACCCCAGTCCACTATTCATGTCTTATTTTTTTGCAAATTTTATATACCATTACGTAAAAGATGGATAATACCAGTACTTAAAGTCTTAAAAATACGTAGATGCCGCCCCGCTTACCTGGCACTACAATTTCTGGAAAACTACCTGATGTCCAAATCGGTCGTACAATATCTTAAACTTTGAATCAGACACAGACTGAATTTATGATCAAAGATGACGCTCTCTATTTCCTTTTACATGTATCGTTTGATTCAAAATGAATGCATTTTAAAAAAAAATTGTGCTTTTATGTACTTTTATGGTTTTCAAAGAAAAAGGAAACCGAATAAAGTTGTTTTGATTTGATTTGATTGAGACATGTTCGATTAGCATGTGTCTAATTATTTTTACATTATATTGTTGGACAGGATTTTTTGCATTGAATTTGCAAATTTCCTGAAAGTGCCACTGTTATAAATGTGGTTTCTGTTTGGCTAGGGTAGACACCTAAGCCAGGCAGAACTCAACACTCCAGTCAGGGCAAGTCAGTTACACACCAAAGATGTGTTCACCCTCTGGGAGCTTGCTGCAGAGCAGGCAGGCTTATCATAAGAGACAATGTGTAAAGCAGTTGCACAACATACACAGCAAGCCAATGACAACATCATAAAACAGACCCTACACAGGATTATGTAAAAAATAGTTTGCTATATTATACATCCTACAAGACCAAAATGACATGAATCATAAATAATATTCAATTATTCAGATAATACTCGTAATCCTGAATGCAAAACGACATACATCATATCATTTCTACATGTAATGCAAGTTGGATTCGGAAAAAGTATGTGAATCACAATATATATACACCCTGACATATCATCTGGTAAAGACGCAGACATAAAGGGACTGATTGAACCCATCCCAGTTGAGAAGCCAAAATTAGATGACCAGATAGGCCCAGAAATGAGATCCCTACTAGATAGCTCGCTTTTACAAGATAAACCGAATTCACCCATTAACTTCTTAGAGGCCATAGCCCTTTTTCAACCTGTATAGAACAAAATCACTGCATCATGGAAGAGCAGGTAGTTATATGCACAGAAGGTATTGCCCTAAATCTAGCCGACAATGACACAGTCGTCGAAGCAGACATAATACCATCAAGTAACAAAAGCTTGGTCTCCTGGAACGTAGCGGGCCTGGCTGATAAAGCTTGTGATCCCACTTGGCTGTCTTTTGTCAAGCAACATGCAGTGATATGCCTCCAAGAAACATGGTTGGTAGATGGGAAAAATAACCACATCGAGGGATATCAAAGTTTCTTCACGCCAGCTGAACCATCGAGTAGTGGAAGAGCAAAGGGTGGCCTGGCAACTTACATTAATCTGGCTCTCATTTGTAAAATAAACAATCGCCACTTAGGCAATAGGAATATCCAAGTCCTAGAGTTAAAGAGGGGTAAATATACTCTGACCTTGATCAACTTCTATAATGCAGTGAATCAACATAGAGAGTGTAATTTACTACAGTTGTGCGACTTTCTGAGAGCCAATGTGGGGAATTTTCCACGCCACATATTGATAGCAGGTGACTTTAACACCCATCCATGTGGGAACCCAGGAGTGACGCCCATGGGACATTTGGGGTGTAATAGCCAGGAAGGCTTTCCCTTTGATCACTCTCGGCGAGGAACCCAACTTAACACCTTGATGAACGAAAACAATCTAGTGGCAGCCATGTCTGTGATGGCGGAGCATACACTTTTTCACGTCCCTACGTATAAAGGCAAAATAAACGGATCATACATAGATCATATCCTATTATCTGCTGACTTTGCCAATTTTGCCTCAGCTTTTTGTATCCAAATGAATATTCATAGCGATCATAACCCAATCTCTATCAAACTGGGTGGAGGCATCTTTGAAATGCGAAAGGAACGCAAAGGCCTTGGGTCTTTAAAGTGTATAAACGGAAAGCGTTGCTTGAAATGGACATTGGTGAACCATGATAGCCTGTATGTCTCAATTAATAACCTATGTAGTTCTGATCTTTCACTTTGTGTATCACCTACATCATCCCCTCGACAAACCCTGTCTGCATTTGATGGGGTTGTATCAACAGTAGGGTCTTTGTTAATGGTGCCAGCAAATGGGCATGCTGGCAGTAATCCAAAATGGTTTGATCACTCCTGTTCTAAAGCTAGTCGAGACCTTAAGACTGCCCTAAAAGCTAGACCCAGAGATCCGGCCCGTATTAAGGTTATGCGCGCCAATTATAATAAATCACTTGCGACACGAAAAAAAGAGGTAAAGGCAGGTACTTGGGAGTCCCTTCTGGATCCCAAAATTTTGGGTAATAGTGCCAAGTTCTGGGATATTATTAATAAACCCTTGTTTGACCATCCAAGTAATACCGTTCTTGGCACAAATATCCCAGAGGAGGATTGGGTCACCTATTTTAGTACCATTTTTAAAAGCAACGAGCCACAAGCTGAGCATAGTTTTGTCACTCCTAAGGAGAATTTTTTTGCATTTTTCAATTAATGAGGTTGAAAAAGGAATTCAAGGCTTAACCTATAATAAGGCCCCAGGGCCTGATGGCCTTCCCCCAGATCTTTTTAAATCTTGTCCATCACTATGGGCTCCTGCTCTCACCGCTGTAGTGAATGCAGCAGCGGCCTCTGGTTGCCCAAAGTCGTGGGGGATCTCCACCATAGTACCTGTGTTTAAAAAAGGTGACCGTAATAGCCACCACTGCTACAGACCAATATCTTTAATTAATTCTGTAGTGAAAGTAGTGGGGGGTGTAATTTTAAACAGGCTAACAGCATGGGCAGATGAAAATAATATAATTTCCCCGATTCAATACGGCTTCAGGCCTGGTCACTCAACAGTTACCCAGTGTCTGAACCTGTATATGATTATAGGAAAATACACTATGGCCCGGCAAGGTACAATCCACATGGCATTCATGGACCTATCGTCGGCCTTCGACTGTGTAGACCGTGGTAGGCTATGGGATGCCATGGTAAAAATGGGAGTGGAGCAGAGTTTGATTAACTTGTTAGCCGACATGCACTCCGACACAAGAGCAAATGTCCGTTACACACAAGACCTAAAAGTAACGAGGGACTTTGGAATTCATCGGGGCGTCCGACAAGGGTGTATCTTAGCTCCATTCCTCTTCAATTTATACATCAACGACTTGGAAGAGCATCTTTTAAGCACAGGAGCAGATTACCCCTATGTCGGATGGAAAGGCCTACCGGTCCTGCTTTATGCGGATGACGCAGTCCTGATATCCAGGCCTGCAATTGGCCTGCAAACTCTGTTAAACTCTTTCCACGCCTTTATGAAGTCCCGGGACCTGTGTATTAATAACTCAAAATCATATGTCATGAAGGTAGGCCAAGGGAAAAAAAAGCCAAATTCTTTTAACGTCAACGGCGAAAAAATACCTGTAGCTAAAACATTTTCGTACCTTGGTGTCCTCTTTGACTATCAATTAAATTGGGGACCTGCAGTAGAGAGGAAAATGGGTGAGATAACCAGATCAAATGCAGCAATACTTGACTTTGCAAGCAAAATGGGTAACAGTCCAGAGGCCGCACTGCTTCAACTTTACCAAGCCAAGAGTATTGCTATTGCATGCTATGGAAGCGAGTTATGGGGGTATGCCTCCCCTGGTGGCCTGGAGGTTGCAGAAAATAGTTTTTTAAAACGGATGTTGAGGGTCCCAAGGGGTACAGCAAATTTTTCAGTGCATGAAGAGTTGGGCATGCCATATTTATGCGACAGGATAGCCGTAAATCCTTTACTTTGTTGGCTAAACTGTTGGCTAAATACTGATATACCCCTCACACAACAAATCTTGCAAGAAGCTTTAACATGGGATAACAGGTTCAAAGTCCCTTGGATTAAATACATCAGCAACTGTTTCTCTGAATTAGGGCGCCCGATCTTTTTGTAACCCCAACGTCTATAACTAAATCTGATGTTATCTTTGTGAAAAAGACATTTACTACATCTAGGTATCTAGCCCGGGAAGAGGGCGAACTAATGAAAGGAAGTGTTCGGAAACATGTGCTATTAAAAACATCTCTGTGCATGGAACCGTACCTGTCATGGCCCTTGTCAGGTTATGATCGCTTTTTGCTGACGAGGTTTCGCCTAGATATATTCCATCTTTTATTAGCCGTACCTAGGGGGGCCCATCGTGGCCAAGTGCTGCCAGCTTGCGGCTGCGACGAAAAGTCTCCGCAAGACCTGGCACACTTTCTTTTCATCTGCCCCTTTTACACTGTACCACGGAGGCTATATCTAAAACCATGCCTCAAACAGCTGAATTTTGCACACATCAAACCAGCACTTTACTACCTTCAACTTTTAAGCTGTGATTGCACTTTATTTGTATGCAGCTTTTTAAAATTAGCACTTAAATTCAGGAAAAGTTTGGAGGGGTAATTGTGCTGTTGATAGATATATTTTTAATTAATATAACTTATATTTTTTAATGTCTATACTGCTTGTGACTTTGTACTAGATGTTGCTTTTAATAATGTTTGGATTTTATGTGTTAATGTATGTTTATGAAATGCACTTTTATGGTTGTTACTATGAATAACCGAATAAAGTTATTTGATCTGATCTGATCAATATATACCATAAAAACATAGGGCACAGCGCACCTGCTTTATGTGGTAATCAGGCACCAAACGTAGAGCACAAAAGTAACTGCATGCCTTTTACCTTCATTACAGTAATTTCTTGGGCATACTGTTTTCAGTGATAAATTCTGGGCGGAATGGAGAAAAAGTACCTTTCCTTCCATTGAGGGCTCTATGGTAACTTCTGTGTATCCCCACGCTCAAATTCAGGAAGGAAACATCATGATCATAAAAAAGAAAGGCATTTGCTTCTTCCAGACCCGTTATGGGCGTCAGCTGAGAGGCAAATGTGCTCCTTTCTTGGAGCAATCACTGTATTGAGGTCACCCACTCGATAATGGGGAGGAGGAGGTGGTCAACCACTCGTGCAGATACAGGCACTATACAACCAAAGTGCCCTATGGGTCTTTTGTGACCAGCTCAGTGTGAAGCTCAGCGTCCCATGCATTCAAGCACAGCCACAGCACCTTTCTCCATCCAACCCTGGTGGCTACACATCACAGCTGGGGTCTGGGTTAAGGGGGCCTTGTCTCAGGAATTCACGGACATGGCCGTACCACGCTGAGTTCCAATCTCCAGGGGGCGAGGGGAGGCAGTGCTGACGTCATGAGTCTTTAAGTGCCCTGAAACTCTGAAAAGAACAGGGGGGCAACCAATAAGCCTGGGAGAACACTAGGGGCACAAACAGGGAGCGGGCAGCAGGCCATCACATAATTGCAGGTTGCAATGTGGCAGTCTCTCCTGTAGTCCAGTAAGCAGCAGGCCAACACAGCAAAGCATTCAGGAAAAATGGTGGCCCCTCCTGACAGCACAGCAGGCCTCTGGCAATGTGCAGATTTTAGAGCCAGCAGCGTCTAGTTACAAGTTCCATGCTGTATCTAAAAACATGGGGTTAGAACTTCAGTACTTATACTCAAAAATGTCTTTGATGAAGGGGTGACTTCAAAGGAAGCCTACAAAGTGTGCAACAATCTCTTTCAGCCCAGCCCTGCCTCAGGATCAGTAGGGGGTAAATCAGCCTTTGTGTGAGTGCAGGTCACAAACTATTCAAATGTAAGTGTGAACCACCTCTCCCTTTCCCAGCCCAAGAAGACTATCAGTATGTAGATGAATGCGAATGTATCTCCTATCAAACTCAGCCCTTCCTGTGTTGTGGCTGTATAGACAGTATGCAAAAAGTGTAGCTGTCACCCAGCCCAGACCTGTATTTGAGTCAGGCAGCAAAGAACCAAGAGTTGTAAGCACAGAGAAATGCCCACTTTCTAAAAGTGTGATTTCTAAAATGGTAATGTAAAATCCAATTACGCCAGTGAGTAGGATTTATCACCACTATTCTTTACATATGTCAGTGAGTAGGATTTATCACCACTATTCTTAACACCACTATTCTTAACAATGACAGTTGTCCACCTTATGTCTTGAAGGACATTTTCTCCGTCATGCCTCATAGTGTACTCCCTTTCCTTAATGAGTAACTTGCTCAGGGCAAGGTTCAAAGCGCATTCAAGAACGCTTCGGTAGCTCCTCTCATTAAAAAACCAGGGGCCGACCCCTCGAATCCCTCGAACTATCGCCCTATATCTCTCCTCTCCTTCCTGGCCAAGATCTTGGAGGCCCACGTGGCCAGATGCCTTTCCAACTTTATTAAACAATCAGACTACTTAGAGACAAATCAAGTTGGCATTCAACTGATGCAGTGATCCTCGCAGTTCTGGACACTCTCAGAGCAAATGCGGACAGGGGGGTCCACCAGGCTCTGGTGCTCCTGGTTCTGTCGGCTGCGTTCGACACGGTCAACCACAACATTTGTTGAACCGTGTCGAACAGGCAGGTCTACAGGGACCTGCACTCAATTGGATTAAATCCTTTCTCGCTGACCGAACCCAAGCAGAAAGTCTTGGAACTTTCACCACCCCAAAGCTCACCTCCACATTCGGGGTCCCACAGGGCTCATCTCTGTCCCCATTATTGTTTAATCTTAACCTCAGGCCCCTGATCCACTCGTTAAATAACAGACAGATCACCATTTTTAACTATGCAGACGACCTTCAGCTCATATTTCCACTGGATTCCCCTGATTCCGCTGCTGAATTTCATGCTATCATGCTTCATATCCAGCGCTGGATGGATCTGAACCACTTGAAACTCAACCCACGCAAGACGGAATTAATATTGCCTGGGAGATCTGCTGCGGCCCGCACTACTGGCCGGACGAACTTGGACCACCTACTACTCCCTCCCCCTCGGTGAAAAGCCATTGGGTCACCATCAACGCAGATCTCTCGCTCAGAGGACAAGTGGGAGCAGTGGTTTCCTCCAGCTTTTTCCAACTGCCTAAAATTTGTAAAATCACCCACTTGCTGACCCATTCAGCCCTCATACAGGTGGTGATAGCTATGGTTCTTTCGCGTCTGGACTTTTCGAATTCGATCTACCTCGGCCTGCCGTTGTGTCTACTCAAACGCCAACAAATTGTTCAGAACCAGGCAGCAAGACTTATCCACAAACAGCCTAAATGGCTGTCTGCCAGACCTGGGCTGCTTAAACTCCACTGGCTACCGATGGCCCAACGGGTAGCCTCAGTAGTATGATCATAAAGCACTTACTACATTGAAGTCTATGATTGGCTCACCTTCACCTGTTAACCACCCCGACCATCAAACTCAAATGGCAAGGAGGGTGCCGTTTCTCTTATCTCGCCCCTAAATTCTGGAACTCCCTACCCCTGGCACTCAGGAGCTGCGACAACCTCCTGGGGGTCAGAAAAGCTCTGAAAACCTGGTTGTTCGAGCAAGCATACGCATAGTTCGTTCCGCGGCAAACCTCCCCGTGATTAGCGCCATGAAACCTCTGGGTGACCGTGCGCTCTAGAGGTTTTTATTAACATAACATTAACATAACATACCAAACATTCAAAGGGATTTGGAGCACCCTGCTGACACGTCACAGCTGAATTACCTCATGCATCATGGTCGATGTGGTTCAATGTTGCTCGCTTCACACACAGTTCTCACAGTTTGTTGGCCAGTGCCAGAACCAGCATTCTTTTCAAGTGTATCCCCAGACACGTGTTTCTAGATTCCTCTCTTTCATCAGTGGGGAAAATGTTCATAGGTCGCTGGACGTGCTGCCGCAGTTTCCTCAGGGTTAGTGCCACTCTCAGCGCGCAGGTGCTCACAGAGCTCATCAGCTCACTGCCCACGGGAGCCATCTTAAACAGTCAAAGGGATTTGGAGCACCCTGCTGACACGTCACAGCTGAATTACCTCATGCATCATGGTCGATGTGGTTCAATGTTGCTCGCTTCACACACAGTTCTCATAGTTTGTTGGCTAGTGCCAGAACCAGTATTCTTTTCAAGTGTATCCCCAGACACGTGTTTCTAGATTCCTCTTTCATCAGTGGGGAAAATGTTCATAGGTCGCTGGACGTGCTGCCGCAGTTTCCTCAGGGTTAGTGCCACTCTCAGCGCGCAGGTGCTCACAGAGCTCGTCAGCTCACGGCCCACGGGAGCCATCTTAAACATACCAAACATGGTAACGCCAATTCTCTCTGATCAGGAATTGCCATTCAAAAGTATATAAGGGAATTCTCAATGCTAGCCTGTGAGAGGAGTAGGTCTCACAGCAGTAAAAAATGAAATAGACTGTTTGCCACTACCAGGACATGCCATACATAAAGGCACCTGTCTTATCTTTTATTTACACATCACCCTGCCAAGAGGGCTACCACGGGCCCGCCTTTGGGTTGACCTATGTGTAATAAAAGAGGATTTTAAGGCTTAGAAAGTAGTTATGAATGCCAAGTTGAAGAGGCAGTAAACTGTACACACAGGCTCTGAGATGGCATGCCTGTGACATGTTTAAAAGGCTACTTCTGTGGGTGACACAAGCAGAGCTGCAGGCCAACTAGTAGCATTTAATTTACTGGATGTGGTATGTGGTATACCACTTTACAAGGGTCTTACAAATAAACTAAATATGTCATGTTCAGGGGAGAGCGCAGGCCCTGTAGCACTGGTTAGCAGTGGTAAAGTGCCCAGAGTCGTAACACCAATAAAAAGGTCAGAAAAAAGGGAAGAGGAAAGCAAAACGTTTGGGGATAACCCTGGAGAAAGGGCCTGGTACAACAGCCACTGTGTCCCAAAGTTTTTTTTTTTATGCATTTAACACAAAAAATGTTTATTTGTTAAAAATGCCACACAGTGGAATTAGAAAAAAGGGTGAAATATAAAGCACCTTGAGACCTTATAGGTCATAGTGTGGGTAACATTCACCTCACAGTGTCATGGCTTTGACACTCAAATTGCGCATATCAAGGCAATGATCTTGTTGTTTCATTTAAAGGCTGGAATGCTTAGAGGTGATTCATTCTGCATGTGCACTGTTGAAAAAAGCAACTAAATGTTTTCTCGAGTGATCCAACCAATTAGACTCACATACCCACCACTTACTACCACTCTGAGAATTAATGATCACAGGTAGATTTACCAAGTGGCTGGCGTAGAAAGGTGCCTAACAACTGTAGTATGAAAGTATCCAACTACAATGCAAATTAATCCCTGGAACTAAATTTAAGAGCCCTGTGATTCTTTCTGTAATGGTCTATGGTTTTCTGTGTGCTCACATGTGCCTCCCCTTTGGAAAATAAACAGTGAAAGGTAAAGATTCAGGTTGCCAGGTGTTCATTGCTACTTTAGAGATAGTAAGGTTTGTTTTCAGTAAAAGTGTCCATGTGAAATGAGGGATAGATTTATAAAATTGTCAAAACAGTGCAGGGCAGTAAGTCGCCATGCTGCGCTGCATGACAGGGAAAAGGCAGGAATGTACCGTATTTAAGTCAATATTGTGCATTCTTGCCTTTTCCCCTGCACTGGCGCCCTTTCGGCAGTCTAGTGGTATAGTCCTCTTTCTATGTCTGCTGCAAAAGTCACCTCTCCTGGGAAGGAAAGGGAAATGTTTTTAGTGCATTCCCGGGTTTACCAATTCTGGTAAATCTGGTAAAGCATCAAAATCCATGGGAATTACACGAGAACACCCATGCAATGCCCATGGAATGCCTTCCAAGGGCAGAGTAAGGCAATGCAATGATTTGCGCTTCATTGCTTTACTCCAAATTTCTGGAGCCAATCAGGGCCAAGCAAAGTGACCTTGTGTGGCTTCATAAATGTCACTAAAGGTTTGAATTGCACATGTACCACGTTTCACGGCACAAACACAATGTAAGTATGCACATACGATATGTGGATGTAGCGAAAAAAACTTTTGAGTCTTGATTTTAACTTGTAAAGCCAGCCTTCTTTGTGGAATGCATTTTGCTGGGCTACACGTATAAATGCAATTGCAAAACAACGTAAATGTAACATAAAACATTTTGTTTACTTTTTTAAAAACTTATTCTTTCAAGTAAAAATCTTTTCCAAAATGTTTCTGTTTTTAATGCTGTCTTCTTCTGCTAAATAAATTCTGAGGAGACCTTTAAGCCAGATGTACGACCATTTGTAGCGGTCGCAAATGGAAAATAGGGGAATTTGCAATTTCTAAAACAGCTTCTGACATGTACTAAGCCTATTTTGCGAGTCAATAACCTATTACTGAATCACAAAATAGGGTTTGCAAGTCACTATTAGGAAGGGGCGTGCCAAGGGCGTCCTTTCCTGATAGCGAGTTGCAAGAACATGTATGACTGTTTTGTGACCGAAATGCGGTTGCAAAACAATCGCAGTTTACTGCCTACTTCAAGTAGGTAAGTCAGTTGCAAATGTTTATGACTGGCAGAAAAAATGTTTTTTAAGAGCAGGCAGTGATCCCACGGACAGCTATCTACTCTTAAACAAGCATTTTCAATGCAATAGGTCTTGCATATTTTGGCATTGTAAATGATAATCAGCCTGATTCATGTAGGTAAATTGCACTCGCAAAGGGCCAGATTCTCAGAATCTGGCCCTTTGCGAGTGCAATTTTTGCATTTGGTAGTCATGATACCAAATGCAAAAATCGCTATGTAAGAATTCGCATATTTGCGTGGAATGGCATTTAAGGAATCTCTAATAGAGATTCCTCAAATGCTATTCATGACACAAAACAAAATAGCGATTTTGGACTTTTGGGGCCGCTATTTACCGAGAGGTCAGACCTGTCGGTAAATAGCAAAAACTCAGAAAAATGCTTTTAAAAGCATTTTTCTAAGTTGCATGTTGCACACACACATGTCCTTTGGACATGTGTGCGCGCAACACCTGTTCAAATGTGCATTTTAGGGGTGCTACAGGGTGCCCTTTGGACACCCCTGGCACCCTTAAAATCGCTATCTCATTTGCGAGTAGCAAATTGCTACTCGCAAATGAGGGATACTCCCCATTCATTCCTATGGGCCTCTTGGCCCATAGGAATGAATGGGGAGTATTTGCGAGTAGCAAATTGCTACTCGCAAATAAAGAACATGTAGGAATCGCTATTTAAGTAGCAATTCCTACATGAATGCCGTTTTGCGTGTCCTCAATAGCGAATCGCTATGATTCGCTATTAGGGACACGCAAAACGGCATGTACATGAATCAGGCTGCAACAGCCTGATTCATGTAGGTAAATTGCACTCGCAAAGGGCCAGATTCTCAGAATCTGGCCCTTTGCGAGTGCAATTTTTGCATTTGGTATTCATGATACCAAATGCAAAAATCGCTATGTAAGAATTCGCATATTTGCGTGGAATGGCATTTAAGGAATCTCTAATAGAGATTCCTCAAATGCTATTCATGACACAAAACAAAATAGCGATTTTGGACTTTTGGGGCCGCTATTTACCGAGAGGTCAGACCTGTCGGTAAATAGCAAAAACTCAGAAAAATGCTTTTAAAAGCATTTTTCTAAGTTGCATGTTGCACACACACATGTCCTTTGGACATGTGTGCGCGCAACACCTGTTCAAATGTGCATTTTAGGGGTGCTACAGGGTGCCCTTTGGACACCCCTGGCACCCTTAAAATCGCTATCTCATTTGCGAGTAGCAAATTGCTACTCGCAAATGAGGGATACTCCCCATTCATTCCTATGGGCCTCTTGGCCCATAGGAATGAATGGGGAGTATTTGCGAGTAGCAAATTGCTACTCGCAAATAAAGAACATGTAGGAATCGCTATTTAAGTAGCAATTCCTACATGAATGCCGTTTTGCGTGTCCTCAATAGCGAATCGCTATGATTCGCTATTAGGGACACGCAAAACGGCATGTACATGAATCAGGCTGCAACAGCCTGATTCATGTAGGTAAATTGCACTCGCAAAGGTCCAGATTCTCAGAATCTGGCCCTTTGCGAGTGCAATTTTTGCATTTGGTATTCATGATACCAAATGCAAAAATCGCTATGTAAGAATTCGCATATTTGCGTGGAATGGCATTTAAGGAATCTCTAATAGAGATTCCTCAAATGCTATTCATGACACAAAACAAAATAGCGATTTTGGACTTTTGGGGCCGCTATTTACCGAGAGGTCAGACCTGTCGGTAAATAGCAAAAACTCAGAAAAATGCTTTTAAAAGCATTTTTCTAAGTTGCATGTTGCACACACACATGTCCTTTGGACATGTGTGCGCGCAACACCTGTTCAAATGTGCATTTTAGGGGTGCTACAGGGTGCCCTTTGGACACCCCTGGCACCCTTAAAATCGCTATCTCATTTGCGAGTAGCAAATTGCTACTCGCAAATGAGGGATACTCCCCATTCATTCCTATGGGCCTCTTGCAGCCTGATTCATGTAGGTAAATTGCACTCGCAAAGGGCCAGATTCTCAGAATCTGGCCCTTTGCGAGTGCAATTTTTGCATTTGGTATTCATGATACCAAATGCAAAAATCGCTATGTAAGAATTCGCATATTTGCGTGGAATGGCATTTAAGGAATCTCTAATTGCTACTCGCAAATAAAGAACATGTAGGAATCGCTATTTAAGTAGCAATTCCTACATGAATGCCGTTTTGCGTGTCCTCAATAGCGAATCGCTATGATTCGCTATTAGGGACACGCAAAACGGCATGTACATGAATCAGGCTGTTAGTTCCAAAACAACTAGCTGACAGCAACAATAAAGCAAATACTGGACAACTGAGAAAAATAAACAATTTACAGGCCTAAAATAGAATAACAAATACCAGCGTGAGAATGGCAGGAATGAAGTTAGCACTTAGGGTGACTGCAGGATTGAACCTCAGGTCTCTGGACTTGAGGACGAGGTACCAGTCTCTGGCGCTAGGCAGAGACTGGGGCACACCAGGGATCTAAGCGCCGATAGCTTACCACTTTCTGCCCTTCAGCTAAATATTGCTGGCACTGAAATTATAACTGAAAAATTACACAGTCTGTTGCTCTCCAACTGCAGCTCAAAGCCACTGGGGGATTCATGCCTTTCTGCCCTTCAGCTACAGCCCCAGTGCTATTGAGAGCTTACTGCATACTACCCTCCAGCTGCAGCTCATTGCCACAGAGGGTTGATGGCATCATGCCCACCAGATAGAAATCATCTCTTAGTGAAGGCCAGATCCAATCACCTTCAACACAGTCTTTTGCCCTCCAGCAGCAGCTCATTTCCCCTAAGGGCTTACCGACTGCCTCCCACCCACTAGCACTGAGGACCTGATTTAAGCTATCATCTTTGGACACAGTCTGTTGGCCATCAGCTGCCGCTCACTAGCACTAAAACCCTGATTCATACACTTATCTTCAACACTGCCTCCTGCATCCGAGCTGCAGCTCACTGCCATGAATGGGCTAATAATTCGAACATTCCGCTTCATCATAGCAGCCTCTCTTGCAGCTGCATTTTACAAGCGCTGAGGGCCTGATCATAGACTAAACTTTACCACTGCCGCCTACCTGCAGGTGCATCTCACAAGCACCAAGGTCCCATTCTCTGCTTACCCCCGAACTCCAGCTGCAATTCACTTGTAGATCAGGTCCAACTTCACATTCCACTGCACCCCTTCCCATGCCTCTAGGACAAAGGTCTTCGAACGTTTTTGCTCAGAGCTCCCCTTAAGAATAAATGTTTGGAAGTCTGCCCCACTCCAACATGTTATGGGAGGGGCTTGGGAGTGAGAGCGGCAAGGCTAAGGGCGAAGGAGGGGGAAGGCTTATGAGATCATTTCAGGGGTACTTTCTCTGTAGCTCATGATCCACAATGCAGGTGAGACTTATAGAAGAGCAAAATGCATCAAACAAAAACTGAAATAGATTACTGACACCCCTAGTCCTAGCACTATGGTACCTGCTGCACTAATTGTAGTGATGGCGCTTAAAGAAAAAAGAGCCCGATGGATCCACGGGGGCATCTCTCCGAGGTAGCTGTCTGTCCATTTGTAAATTAAAAAAAATAATCCCAACATAGCACCTCCTTTTCTCGGCCATCTCTTATAATATCCATAGATCTCCCCCCCTTTCCTCTTTCTCCTGGTCCATTACTCTGCTCCGAGGTCTCAGGGATCTGGAGGAACTGGGGTCTGCATCTGAATGCAACACTGCTCGCCCCTTGCCTGCCACACCCTCGACTCATCTGAAAGAACATCTGCATGTAAACAGAGTTGGAGTTGGTAGGATGAATGGGAAACAACATGCCCATGCTTTTTTCTGAACAAAAACAAACTCTGCCTGAAAGTGAAGGGCGCTCCATTTGCTGTGAAAACCAGGGAGGGACACAGATATAAAGAAGATCCACACCGTCTCATCGTGATACCTGCCATCATATGTTCAACTGGTTAATCACCAAATATAAAGGCTGCTTGAGAGCCAGAATAGGCTTTAATTGATGCAGTCACTTGAATCTCAATAGTGAAAGGTATTTATTCTTTTTCAGAGGTTATGTAAGGGTGTTTTTAGCAGAGTTCCTGAGTGAGTCCTTTATATGGACACTGACAGAAGTGTTTTACCTAGGTACAGCCTGATTATGTATTACAAATTACTATTGTTCAAACACTTGTTTAATCTTAAACACCACATAATTTTGCAGCAGCCTATATTATACTGTGTATAACATATTTGAAATAAGGACTTACCTATTCACAGTGCTTTCTGTCACAGGCCGGGACCTTTGACCGCTATAAATACACAAGTCACTATTCCCCCACTGCATTAGCTGGGACTCAATTCGGCGACTCTCCTGTCAGACACGCAGACATCTGCAGTGTTCACATTTGTCAACTTAGATTTTGTAATGTAAAGTGGTACATTTCCCACTGATTAGTTTAACTTGCATTCATTTTTCATATTAAAGATGTGCAGAGTATTTTCTATGCAGTTACCCTACAGTGAAAAAACAGCAAAATACTTACAGAATATCTTGTTCTTTGCATCCATGTATTGGACCCCTTAACCCCTCCACACTCACTAACTCTGCCCCAATGCACTCAAGATTACAGTTCCCTCACTTTTATCTGCATTTCGACCACTGGAAATGAAGACAGACTGGAAACGTGCCAGATAAACAAGGCCACAGTTCCAGGCCATTTTCATTTACAAGTACTTGTAGAGGCATGTGTGCTCCCCTGGGAATACAGCCCAACCCCCAAGGAGGTGTACCCCACAGTCATGGGTGGAATGATAAGGCAACCCAGCCCTAGCAATTAAGACGGACCTGCTGCAAAACCAGCCCACAGTAACAAAAAAACACCCCCACCGCTCCCTACCGCGGTCCACCCGGAAAACGTACGGTGCCCGCTACGGCCAGTATGGCCCTGCCCACAGTTTGAAATCATCTGCCCCGGGAGGAATTAAAAAATTGAGGCGTTTTTATAGTTTGGTGTAAAGACATGGCCATGGCGGTGGAAATAGCCACGTACGCCCACAGAGGATGCCCCAAAAAATGGGAAAGAATGTGGGGTAAATGGAATACATTTAGAGGAGGCATTTGCATGCCGCCGATTGTTAATTCAGTTTCGGAAGATGATGATCAATAATGAAGTCATTCTGCTCGCCGACAACCGTGTTCTATATGTCAGATGTGCTATTTACATATGTTTCAATGTAATATGATGGAAACTATTACCTTATGGATGTGTCATGCTATAAATGTCACTATTGCATGTCCTTTCTTTAATAAAAATGCTTTAAAATTCTGACATCTCCTCCACACCTGGCTTCCTGATCCTACAAGGATCTTGCAATGAATATACAGAGCCCAAACACGCTGACAGGTGCCTCAGGGATGAGAGATTAAGTAAATAAAGTGTCACGGTAACGATGAATCACACTGACTGTGCGGAGCTCATTTCACAGATATAGCGCTCCTCAATTAACAGTGGCTTGCAAAGGCTCTAAATCAATGCAGGATAAAGATATAGGAAGCCTAGCGAGAATGACTGCCGGGAAGCTAAAATGGCGGCCTCCACATTAGCAGTTTCGGCTAAACCCAGACTCATTCTCCTCAAATATATGTATACAATACACAACACCCTGAAAACAAGCATTTGCAATGCAATAGGTCTCGCATTAATTAAGTTTGAGCTATTGGCATTGCTAAATATTGCAACACCAATTGCAACAAAAGTCTATAAATTGTAGGCCAACAAAATGTGAATTTGTTTTTTGTAGCAATGGTGGCAAGCTGCGCTTTAGATGTATATGTTTAAAAGTAAAGTGCGCCATACCGCGATTGCTACAGTAGTTAATTGTGGATGCGTTAACAATTGATGTGTGCACTGATGGCTGGTGGTGTGTGTGCCTGTAGAAATTGTGCACTGATGGCTGGTGGTGTGTGTGCCTGGTGGAAGTGTGCACTGCTGGCTGGTGGTGTGTGTGCCTGGTGGAAGCGCACACTGACGGCTGGTGGTGTGTGTGCCACGTGAAAGCGTGCACTGACGGCTGGTGCTGTGTGCCTGGTGAAAGCATGCACTGACGGCTGGTGGTGTGTGTGTGCCTGGTGAAAGTGTGCACTGATGGCTGGTGGTGTGTGTGTGCCTGGTGAAAGCGTGCACTTACGTCTGGTGGTGTGTGCCTGGTGGAAGCATGCACTGACGGCTGGTGGTGTATGTGCCTGGTGAAAGCGTGCACTGACGGCTGGTGGTGTTTGTGCCCAGTGATAACTGATGGTGTCTGTGTCTGGTGTAAGTGTGCACTGATGGTGTGGTTGTGTGTTTGTGGTTGTGTGTGTGGTTGTGTGTGTGGTTGTGGTTGTGTGGTTGTGTGTGTGGTTGTGTGTGTAGTTGGGTGTGTGGTTGGGTGTGTCTGTGTGTGGTTGTGTGTTTGGTTGTGTGTGGTTGTGTGTGTGGTTGTGGGTGTGTGGTTGTGTGTGTGGTTGTGTGTTGTGTGTGGTTGTGTGTGTGGTTGTGTGTGTGCTTGTGGTTGTGTGTCTGTGTGGTTGGGTGTGGTTGTGTGTTTGTGTGTGTGTGTAGTTGTGTGTGTGTGTGGTTGTGTGTGTGTGGTTGTGCGTGGTAGTGTGTGTGTGGTTGTGTGTGTGTGGTTGTGTGTGTGTGGTAGTGTGTGTGTGTGTGGTTGTGTGTGTGTGGTTGTGTGTGTGGTTGTGTGTGTGGCATAGCCAATAGGTCTCACCTTTGGGACCTTATGTGTTTAGTCAGATCTTTTGGCTATGTTGTAGAGCACTGTGGTTGCTGTGCATTATGTTGAAAACTTATAATAAAAAGTGTTAAGCATTTTTGTTACCTTTATACAAACGAAGGCAACATTATATGCAACTGAACAACCTGATTAAAAAAGATTTTAACACAAAAATTGTCTTCTACTTTTTTTGAACGTGCACTGCTGGCAACTACTTCCTGCCTGTTCTCATGCTTGTTTGTTATAATTTTTTTGTTATGGTGGAAGCATGCACTGACGGCTGGTGGTGTATGTGCCTGGTGAAAGCGTGCACTGACGGCTGGTGGTGTTTTTGCCCAGTGATGACTGATGGTGTCTGTGTCTGGTGTAAGTGTGCACTGATGGTGTGGTTGTGTGTTTGTGGTTGTGTGTGTGGTTGTGTGTGTGGTTGTGGTTGTGTGGTTGTGTGTGTGGTTGTGTGTGTGGTTTTGGTTGTGTGGTTGTGTGTGTGGTTGTGTGTGTAGTTGGGTGTGTGGTTGGGTGTGTCTGTGTGTGGTTGTGTGTGTTTTGTTGTGTGTGTGGTTGTGGGTGTGTGGTTGTGTGTGTGGTTGTGTGTGTTGTGTGTGTGGTTGTGTGACTGCTTGTGGTTGTGTGTCTGTGTGGTTGTGTGTGTGGTTGTGTGTGTGTGTGGTTGTGTGTGTGGTTGTGTGTGGTAGTGTGTGTGGTTGTGTGTGTGGTTGTGTGTGGTTGTGTGTGTGTGGTAGTGTGTGTGTGTGTGTGTGTGGTTGTGTGTGTGTGGTTGTGTGTGTGGCATAGCCAATAGGTCTCGGCTTTGGGACCTTATGTGTTTAGTTAGATCTTTTGGCTATGTTGTAGAGCACTGTGGTTGCTGTGCATTATGTTGAAAACTTATAATAAAAAGTGTTACGCATTTTTGTTACCCTTTATACAAACGAAGGCAACATTATATGCAACTGAAAAACCTGATTAAAAAAAGATTTTAACACAAAAATTGTCTTCTACTTTTTTTGAGCTTGCACTGCTGGCAACTACTTCCTGCCTGTTCTCATGCTTGTTTGTTATAATTTTTTTGTTATGGGGAGCGGGACATAAATAACAAGTGGATGTTTGAAAACAGTAATTTAATTAGAACACGAGCAGCGGACAGACACTAGGGGAGAATCAACAGATGCCAGATTCCAAGGGCAGACTGACGCGATGCTTAGGTGGTGCGCTGATGCAAAATGGTTGTGGTGAATGATGTTTGGTGCTCAGATGGTGACACTATATGGTGTGGATTGGAGGTACATTGTGGATTGTGGCGTTTTGGAGTTGAAATATGTTGTTTGGTGTATAATTATGCGGTGTATATTGGGAATGTGTGGAGTTGAATTGTGTGGCCTGGAACTGTGGTGTTCTTTGAAATTATGTTTAGTGAAATTGTGTCATGGTGTGGAGTGCATTTTGCATTAAGTGCAGTGTAATTGTGTAGCATATAATTATATGGCACTGAGTAATATTGTGTGGAGTGTATGTTGCATTCAGTAGAGTGTAATTATGGGTCACTGAGTGGTATTGTGTGGAGTGTATGTTGCATTCATTAGAGTGTAATTATGTGGCGTGTAATATGTGGCACTGAGTGGTACTTGGAGTGTCTGTTGCGTTGAGTGCAGTGTAATTATGTAGCATATAAGTATGTGGCACTGTGTGGTAATATGTGGAGTGTATTTATTTTGCATTGAGTAGAGTGTAAGTATGAGGTGTGTAATTATATGGCACTGAGTGGTATTATGTGGAGTGTATTTACATTGCATTGAGAAGAGTGTAAATATGTGGCGTGTAATCATGTGGCACTGAGTGGTAATAAGGGGAGTGTATGTTGTATTCAGTAGAGTGTAATTATGTGGCATGTAATTATGTGGCACTGAGTGGTATTTGAAGTGTATGTTGCATTGAGTGCAGTGTAATTATGTAGCATATAATTATATGGCACTGAGTGGTTTTGTGTGGAGTGTATGTTGCATTCATTAGAGTGTAATTATGTGGCGTGTAATATGTGGCACTGAGTGGTACCTGGAGTGTCTGTTGCATTGAGTGCAGTGTAATTATGTAGCATATAAGTATGTGGCACTGTGTGGTAATATGTGGAGTGTATTTATGTTGCATAGAGTGTAATTATGTAGTGTGTAACTATGTGGCACTGAGTGGTATTTGGAGCGCATGTTGCATTAAGTGGAGTGTAATTATGTAGCATATAATTATGTGGCACTGAGTGTATTGTGTTGAGTGTGTGTTGCATTCAGTAGAGTGTAATTATGCAGTGCAATTATGTTGCATATAACTATGTGGCACTAAGTGGTATTTGGAGTGTATGTTACATTGAGTGCATTGAAATTCTGTTGCATATAACTATGTGGCACTGAGTGGTATTTGGAGTGTATGTTGCATTGAGTGCATTGCAATTATGTGGCGTGTAATTATGTGGCACTGGGTGGTATTTGGAGTGTATGTTGCATTGAGTGCAGTGTAATTATGTGTAATTATGTGGCGTGTAATTATGTGACACTGAGTGGTATTGTTTGGAGTGTATGTTGCGTTGAGCGCAGTGTAATTATGTAGCATATAATTATGTGGCATTGAGTGGTATTGTGTGGAGTGTATTTATGTTGCATTGTGTAGAGTGTAAGTATGAGGTGTGCAATTATATGGCACTGAGTGGTATTATGTGGAGTGTATTTACATTGCATTGAGAAGAGTGTAATTATGTGGCGTGTAATCTTGTGGCACTGAGTGGTAATAAGGGGAGTGTATGTTGTATTCAGTAGAGTGTAATTATGTGGCGTGTAATTATGTGGCACTGAGTGGTATTTGGAGTGTATGTTGCATTGAGTGCAGGGTAATTATGTAGCATATAATTATATGGCACTGAGTGGTTTTGTGTGGAGTGAATGTGGCATTCATTAGAGTGTAATTATGTGGCTTGTAATATGTGGCACTGAGTGGTACTTGGAGTGTCTGTTGCATTGAGTGCAGTGTAATTATGTAGCATATAAGTATGTGGCACTGTGTGGTAATATGTGGAGTGTATTTATGTTGCATTGAGTAGAGTGTAATTATGTAGTGTGTAACTATGTGGCACTGAGTGGTATTTGGAGTGTATGTTGCATTGAGTGCAGTGTAATTATGTAGCATATAATTATGTGGCACTGAGTGGTATTGTGTTGAGTGTGTGTTGCATTCAGTAGAGTGTAATTATGTAGTGTGTAACTATGTGGCACTGAGTGGTATTTGGAGTGTATGTTGCATTGAGTGAAGTGTAATTATGTTGCATATAACTATGTGGCACTAAGTGGTATTTGGAGTGTATGTTACATTGAGTGCATTGAAATTATGTTGCATATAACTATGTGGCACTGAGTGGTAATTGGAGTGTATGTTGCATTGTGTGCAGTGTAATTATGTGGCGTGTAATTATGTGACACTGAGTGGTATTGTTTGGAGTGTATGTTGCATTGAGCGCAGTGTAATTATGTAGCATATAATTATGTGGCACTGTGTGGTATTGTGTGGGGTGCAAGTTGTATTCAGTAGAGTGTAATTATGTGGCATGTAATTATGTGGTACTGAGTGGTATTGTGTGGAGTGTGTGTTGCATTCAGTAAAGTGTAATTATGTGGTGTGTAATTATGTGGTACTGAGTGGTATTTGGAGTGTATGTTGCATTGAGTGTAGTGTAATTATGTAGAATATAATTAATTGGCACTGAGTGGTATTTTGTGGAGTGTGTGTTGCATTCAGTAGAGTGTAATTATGAGGTGTGTAATTATGTGGCACTGAGTGGTATTTAGAGTCTATGTTGCATTGAGTGCAGTGTAATTATGTGGTGTGTAATTATGTGGCATTGAGTGGTATTTGGAGTGTATGTTGCATTGAGTGCAGCGTAATTATGTGGCTTGTAATTATGTGGCACTGAGTGGTATTTGGAATGTATGTTGCATTGAGTGCAGTGTACTTATGTAGCGTGTAATTATGTGGCACTGAGTGGTATTTGGAGTGTATGTTGCTTTCAGTAGAGTGTAATTATGTGGCGTGTAATTATGTGGCACTGAGTGGTATTGTTTGGAGTGTATGTTGCATTGAGTGCAGTGTATTTATGTAGCATACAAATAAGTGGCACTGAGTGGTATTGTGTGGAGTGTGTGTTGCTGAGCAGCCAGGCAATACAGAACCATTTCAATTATTTTGCGCACAAACAAGCAGAGAAACACTCATAGAAACATTACTTTGCCTGTCTCAGCACTGTATCAAGCTAGCACCTACCACAAACTGTATCAATTTATTTTCATAGATTGAATAAGTTACACCAAAAGTCTGAAGGCTTCAGTGGACATGATCAGTGGAAATGTTCGAGCACTTCTCGTGTGCAATTCTCTGATAGAGTACTGAGGGCTAGTGAGATCTCCGTTTGACCTGCTCCAAATAGATACAGAAGTGGAGAACGACAGAGAGAAGGAAGGTGGTGAAGGAGGAGAATGCCAGAGTGCACAAGAGGAATGGAAAGAGGGGGCGCAGGGAAGGGGTAAGGGAGAGGATTAGCGGGAGAACAAAAAGCACAGATTATAAAATAGTGCAAGTAACAAGAGACTAGGTTTTAACAAAGCACCAGAAGATTCACGCGTGGATGCACCACACACTGAAGTGAGAAGTTCTGAGCAGCCAGGCACATACGATGGAGGGGGGGACGGGGGAGCGCATTCCTTTGAAGTGTTTGAAGTCTGATGCTCGCTGCAAGCAAACCAGCATGAGTGCGGAGAGAGGCTCACAGGCTGCCAAATAGTGTACGATGTGCACGCGTCCGCACACATGCACTGTAGGAAATCCGCCTTTGGGTGCATTTTTGGGAGTCCTTACTTAAGTCTCGCTGAGAACGCGTGCATGTTGGCTCAGCGAGACCTATACAGTGTGGGGTGGGCAGATGACCCTCTCCATTGAACCGTTGATGCCTGGCAGATGAAGGAGACTTTTGTCTTATAATCAGCCCTGCACAGCGATAGAGAGATATTGAACTTCTATTGCACCTAATTTGACTGAGATGTTACAAATGCTAGTGGTCACATCCACAAAATGTATATTATTGTGAAAAATTGAAAGGCACCCTAGAATTATAAGAATACTAATAGGCCTATGGTGCCTAATCGCCAAACGAGATATAGACAGACATTGGTTATCACCAGGCCCACTAGTATTATGCAATTTAGCAGCTGGTTACTTTTTCGCATAATTATGAATTTAGTACATAATGAATCATCTGCTGCATATCTGCAGAGTTTAACAAAAATAGTGTTTCAAGTTTAAACAGATGAAAAGTTACTAAAAACGTAGAAACATCTGTTGCTGCTCAGTGGAAGACCCTTTGTAAATGTTTACTTGTCATTTTTCTGTTGCTTATTGCTGTATTTGGGTATTACATTGGGTATAATGATGTGAAACCTTTGCCCAAACAGTAATAATGTGTGTAAAAGTGACAAAATAATGAAGTAATACTATCACGAAAAAGTGCCTCATTGAGTCACATAATATGTTTTTTGCCACATAATTTCGTCAACCCTGCCAACTTAATTTGTTCTTCCCCTGCTGCATGATTCCAGTGGCGCTGGTTATTGCCAACTACACCCACAGTGCAAGAGTGGCACATGCGAATGGAAAGAGGTGCAATATTAGAGAAAGTACTAAACGAGACAGGAGGCTCACCCCACACACATGCGAACATTTTGAATCCATGGATTGAATACTTTGGCCTTGATTTCTGATTTTGGAAGCTATTGTCATTATCTGATTACATGCAGTGACAAAAGAATACGTCTTTAATTGTGCATGTGAAATACTTCTCATTTATGAATAATGTGATGTACAGCTCCAGTACTTGCTACTTTACTGCGAAAGTTAAATCTTCTTTATATGTTCCTAAACAACGTTTTGCAACAGATAGAAAACTGAGCAAGTTACCTGAACTCAAAAATAACAATGCGGAATCAAGAGTTTTGTAACTCTGTAGCTAATATCTTTCAGAACTAGGTTCAAATAGTCTATAATATGTTCTCGCCAAACTAACACATCAATGCCATTGCTTGACACCTGAAGGACATCTTTAACAAGATGTTCAGGGAATACTATTTATATTTTCCAATAAAATGGAAGAGCCCTCTATTCTTCAGTTGTTAAAAAAAAATCCAACATAGATAGCAGTGGCCCTAATAAATATAGGCCTATATGTCTTCCCTTCACTGCCAAAATGGTAGAGAAGGCTATCAATTCAGAGCTCCCATCTTTCATCAATAACCATGCACTTTTAGATGCTACACAATATGGCTTTAGAAGCCAACACAGCCCTGAAACCTTGATCATTGCTTCTGAAGAAATGAGGCAAATGTTGGATTATGATGGAATTGCTACTTTTAGACCTCTCTGCAGCTTTCGACACAGTCAATCACAGTCTTCTTATTAGCCGTATCTTCACCATTGCCATCAGGGGTGGCTCTAATGCTTCTTAAATAGTTTCTCTCAGATAGAGAACAGTTTGTTTAGCTTAATTGCAACAAATCCTCCCCTCCCCCTTTCTTTACCTTGGGGGTCCCTGAAGGCTCCTCTTTGAGTCTGACCATTTTTAATCAGTACGTTACCCCCTTGGCCCATCTAATTAAATCCTTTGTATTTGCAGTTGTGCCCTACACCAACGACACTCAAATAGTGGTGTCTGTGGCCAGCAATCCAGAGGATACAGCTTCTAGATTTCAGGACTTCATGCCCCATGTTGGAAAATGGATGTCAAACAACTGCTTGAAATTAAATTCTTCCATGACCGAGTTCTTGCTGTTTGGCAGAAATGCATCTTCATGGTCTGCAAAGTGGTGGCCTCAGGAGCTGGGGGAGGTTCCCACTGCAGTTGCTAAGGTAAAAAACCTCAGAGTTTACTTTGATGACAAGCTCTCCTTTGAAGGCCATGTTAATTTTATTGCCTCCTCCGATTTCTTCATACTAAAAACACTCAGAAACATGATTCCTTTTATTCCACGCGATTTACAGAAATCCGTCCTGTCTACTCTCATAATGTCAACAATTGATTTCTGCAGAGCTCTTTTCTCCAATATTCCAAAAAGTATTTAAATAAACTGAAGATTATTCAGAACACGGCTGCCCGTCTTCTTCTGGCTATGCCAAAACAGCAGTCAGTAGCCTATGCTCTCTCTTTCTCTCTTTACTGCAAAGGCTCCCTATAAAAAAAAAAGATCGATTTTAAAGTCCTCCGCATTGCTTTTAAAGCATTACACGGTTCGGGACCAGCGTATCTCAAACATCGCTGTCATCGGTATGTCCCTTCTAGATCAGTATGATCCTCATCTGCATTCAATCTTGCGGTCCCCAGAGTCACTAGAGCTATTTGGGGCGGCAGAAGCATTGTAGCCCGTACAGCCAGGTTATGACATTAAGAATAAATCTAATCTTCTCTCTTTCCGTAAGGCCCTAAAAACATAGGGGCATATTAGCAAGGGCCATATCGCCGCTTAAGCGGCACTTTTTGCCGCTAAAGCTGCGATATTTTTATCGCCCTATTAGCAAGCTTGTCGCTAGCAGCAGTTAGTGACAGCTTGTAGGCGATAGCAACCGGTTTGGGATCCGCTTTTCATGTCAGCGATATTTATTGCTAATGACATGCAAAGTGGGTGTACCCAAACTGTTAGCGACTAAAAGCAGTCGCTAAGACAGCTATAGCCTATTAGCAAGGCAGGCATAGCGATAAAAAAAATCACGCTAAGTGTGATTATCGCTATAATTTAACGCCTGCTAAAAACATGACTTACCTGTTTATCCAATGGGAGGTGGATCTTCAGGTTAAGTCCCCATTGGCTTTAATGCGTGAATATCGCTGGATTTTCAGCGATATTCACGCATTTTGCCTCTATCGCTGGATATTTTAGCACAATGGAGAAAAACGTTGCTAATAGCAGGTTTTCTCCGCTAACATATCCAGCGATAGGCAGCGATAAAAAAAATGCGCTAAGCGCATTTAGCGATACTTATCGCTATTTCTTGCTAATATGCCCCATAGCTTTTTAACATATAATTTCAGTCCTTTCTACCTCGATAGCCTCAGTTCAGCTTATTTCCTCCCCTAGAACTACAGCACCTAGACACCCCTGGGTAGTAGAGCACTGTACAAATCCAAATTTCCTGTAATTTCATTTTAGTATGGGTGACTGCATTGTTCACCGCACTAACAGCCTGATTCATCAAGCCGAAATCGGCTCGCAAAGGGCCAGATTCTGAGAATCTGGCCCTTTGCGAGCGCTATTTTTGCATTTGGGATTCATCATCCCAAATGCAAAAATCGGTAATAGCGATTTCGCTATTTTGCGAGGAATTACATTTAAGGAATCTCTATTTGAGATTCCTTAAATGCAATTCATCATCCATTTAATAATTGCGAATTTGCAATTTCGGCCCGCTATTTACCGCGAGGTCAAACCTCGTGGTAAATAGCGAAAACTTAGAAAAATGCTTTTAAAAGCATTTTTCTAAGTTGCATGTTGCACACACACATGTCCTTTGGACATGTGTGTGCGCAACACCTGTTTCAATTTGCATTTAAGGGGTGCTACAGGGTGTCCTTTGGACACCCCTGGCACCCTTTAAATCGCTATCTTATTTGCGATTAGCTAATTGCTAATCGCAAATAAGGAATAACTCCCTATTCATTCCTATGGGCCTGTAGGCCCATAGGAATGCATGGCGAGTTATTCTTTATTTGCGATTAGCAATTTGCTAATCGCTAATAAGGAATGTGTAGGAATCGCATTTCTTTATGCAATTTATACATGAATCCCGTTTTGCAAGTCCTTAATAGCGATTCCTTATGAATCGCTATTAGGGGCTCGCAAAACGGGAGATTGATTTATCAGGCTGTATAACCACAATAAAATGAGTTACTTGAAAAATAAATTAGGCAAAGTGTCTATCAGTGCAAAAGTTTTTACAAGCAAATATTAACAATGTCAAAAGTGTGGTCTATTGTTTAGTGAAAGCATTGTTGTGTTGCACTCCGGATCTGGAGGGCACGAGAGACGCAGCAGGTGGCCCTCTGGGAAACAGAAGGGAGTAACCTGCGTCTGAAGGTGCTAAAGAAGGTGAACTTGGTGTGCAACTGATGAAAGACTTGCTCTGCAGGAAGAATTAAAGGTGCAAACCTTTTATTCTTACAAAAAAACACACACAAAGGGGCTAGACTCTCGAATGGAGCAGCAGAGCCTCCCATTACAGTAAAGGGACAGAGACTTCAAGCAGAAAGAAAGTGATCCTTGGGCCAGGCTCCTTCGAGTTCAGTCATCATGTTGGAGTGGAATTTGGGTGACAAATACAAAAATACAAATCCACAAAAAGTGAGAGTGAGCGTAAAAATGTTACATGATGACTAAAGGCAAAATACGAAGACAGAAAAAGGATGTGATTCACGATGTTTTAAGGTACTAGATGGCCGTCAGCAATGCTTGACATGGAATCAGGCAGACTTATTCCTGAGAAAAAATAACCACTTCTAGTCGTATCACTGTAATTTCTTCTGACACAGGACACTGTCACTAAGTCTATCCAAATAGTTTGACATTGGACCGGATGTTACAGAAATTGTGACAGGTAATTGTGCCAGAGAAGGGAGGATAGATGTATCCTTGCTACCAATCTCTGAACCACAAACATAGCCTTCCACATTGCCCTTTAGCTGCTTCCATCTCCTATATCTTTGCATCAACATAAAGGTTGTCACAGTGCCTGGGTGTCCAGATTCTGGATGTTCAAGGAAACAAAACTAAAGTTGGTCTTGAGACTCAGGGATCTAATGCAAACCTTGATGAACCAGTGCTATATTGAATATGCTTAGGCTGGTAATCAGAATCAATCAGCCGTGGTCCGTGCAGGTAACATCGGTGGAGCCGGGTTAGGGGGGATTTTGAGGGATGATGCCAAGGGAAAATGAATTATTTATTTAATTTTCCCTCACATCGTCCCTTGAAATCTCCCTTACCCGGCCCCACCGCCCTACCGCTGTTACCTGCATGGACCGCGGCTGGAATCAATTGGTACATTATTTAAGTATACTGAAAAATTGATATCAATTATGTCACAAAAATGTTATTAGAAGGTCACAAAGGCATTCCGTGGCCTTTAAGTAGAACAAAATACTTATTGGGTCCATCAAGGATATGCTCAGCCGATGACTAATTTAGTGTACCTGGATCCATCCCGTGCCCTAATCTATGAATAGCAGCCATCAGGTGCTGGCAGTCAATATATTGTCGTAAATCCAAGAGATAATTTTGGTCCTAAAGTAAATTGCCACACTCAAATTCTCCTCCAGATATTTCCTTAAATTGACCTTCAGTTATTCAGGCAAGGCCTTTACATCTCTTCCCATGAAGAATCATATCATCTAAATGATGTGACGGCCAGAAACCCTATGAGGTTGTAACTTGTCATCTTTTACAATTAAAGGCATCTGCAACCATATGAAATTCATGTAGAATCTTACGTTGCCTCATCAGGACCAGCTGCAGTAAAACAATGTAACGGGTGGGACATGAGGATCATAGATCACGGTAAGCCATCCTCGGACACTAATGGTGTCTTGGATACTCCATCTACTGGCTTGGTTAACTAGAACTGGTCTTCTTTCAACATGGGCAAACTTTTAGCAGCCACAGATCTTGCACCTGAGAAATTGTCTTTAGCTTCACAATTAATGAGAGCCCTTTTTCCTAAAGCTTTTCGAATATTCAACTCTAATTGTACTTGTGTATGTAAGTGCCAACAAGGCAGGGCATTTAAAGTATTGTCTAAGAGAGATTAAAGGAAATATCTCCTGATTCCTCTACTCTTTCTACTTTTCCTGGTTGCTTTGCCTGCATCTCCAGGTTAGAAACAAATAGTTCATTTTTGCAATCTTTCTCTTTCTTCCTAAGCTTCATGTTTTTTTTTTATATCCTTCTATGTGCCCGAGCTCTGCAGATGACAGCGGCAGGGACACACTGATCAAAGGAAACTGGAGACTATGTGAAAGGAAATTTAATATTTCTTTTTTAATTCTTCTATCTTTTGTTAGACAGCTTTTCATATTATTAAAGGATTTTACCTTGTCAACCTCTAAAGCTGGCTCAGTATCATCTGGGAGTATAGGTGGTAAGATCTGGGAGAGCAAATGTTGCACACCTTCTGACATTTTTAATTTCTTCTCTCAGACCTCTACAATGGGGGAAGGGTTGAATGTTCTCACTCCACGCAGAACCTTAAAATGCGTTATGTGACGTAATCTATTTCTGGATCATTGGTTTATTTCTCTAAATACCTGTGCAGGTATTTTGTTTTAAATAACGCTGTTGCTATATTTGTCTTAATTTGGCTAAAACTAAGCATGGGCGGATTTTGCGAATCTGGCGTTCGCGAATGTGCGTATTTACGGATTCGCAATCCGCAGAATCCGAGAACTCTCGCGAATTTGCAGATTTTTTTTTTGTGTGTTCGCAAGGGTGTCTGCCAGTTCGCGAGGTTTGTGTACCAGTTCGCAATTGCGAACTTACTTGTCCGCTCGCAACGGCCGCGACTATGTTGTTTCTATGTCTGGTTCATCATCACAGGTTCACAGCACCCTCTGTTTCACCACTGCCACCCTCTGGTACACCCATGCCACCCTCTGGTACATCACTGCCACCCTCTGGTTGGTTTATCACTGTAGATTATGGGGGTGAAAAAAAGCAAGCACACCTGCCCTGCTTCAACTGACATGAATTAATTTGGGTTTGACTAATGTGTCACTGAATGTAAACTTCCAGTCTGGCTGGCACCTGCTTCCTTATCTGTAATTTGCTTTCTGTTGCAGTGCAATTTTTTTTCACAGGACCTTTGTGGCCTACTTGTAGCTATTCTATGAGCCTGCTGTGAGGGTCAGAGCAGGGTCATAGAATAGTTGCAAGTAGGCAACTGAACTCTGGAGGGGCCCCTCAGGAAGCACTAGAGGGAATGGTTACTAATGATAAGATTGAACTTTTGCACCTGCTGAGTGCTTTCAGTTTTTCAAAAATCGTTTTTCTGCAATTTCGCGCGATTCGCAGGGCGCAAATTCGTGCGAGATCGATTTCGGAAGCCGCGAATTCGTGCGAATACACGATTTGTTTTTTTTGCGGCGTGTTTGTTCGCGTGATTTTTTGCGTGTTCGCAAGCCGCTTATAGCGCAACGTTTGCGAAGTTACCCTAGCGGTCGTACATGGGAGCGGCCATCTTGTTTGCGTGACGTAATTCCGTTTCCGGGCGCTATGTGTAATCTCGCAAAGTGTGCGGCTCGCTAGTACAATTTCGCGTGTGATCGCGAGGAAAATCTCGCGCGAACTTACCCACGCGGTCGTGAACGGGCGCGGCCATCTTGTTTCTCATTCATTGCTATGGTTCTGGGCATGCTTTCTGTATCCTCTCTGAATCTCTGCCATCCTTTGCTTGTTTGAAGTTTTTTTTTATCTATTTTACTTATTATCTATCCCTCTATTTTTCTAGCTCTATATTTTTGTGTTTTCTGCTACTTTTTGTTAATTTTAAACTACTTTTTTAAACTCTTTTCTTTTCTTCTCCCCTATTCTATTTCTTCTTTATTATTTAGCTTCCTTTCTGCCCAGACCATGGTAAAGGGAGCCGGGAAGCATCCTGAGAAGGGGAAGGGTCCCGCACCCCGTGCCCGGCTCCCGTGCGGGCGTTTGAGGGGGGAGAATGTCCAAGCCCGGGAGATCTTCAGCGCGGAGGAGGTGGGCGCCCTAGTTTTTTATGTTCAGCGCCGCCTTCCCAGGACCATCATGGCAGGCGGCAAGATCGCTAGCGGGTACGGGATCCGGGAGCGCCGGAAGCGGTGGGAGAAGGTGTGCTGGGCCATGTACCAACAATCTCGGGTCCGGCGCACCTACAACCAAGTCACCCACCGTTGGACGGATATCCTGGACCGGGAACGCGATCTGCTGGACCTGCTCGGCCTTGAGATCCCCGGGCTTGGTGAGTAGTAGTAGCTATTTCTTTACTACTCTGTTTTCTCCTGCTCTGTGTGTTATTATCTTGCAAATTTTTGTTTTTTCCAAGAGCAATAATGCTGCTGATTACATTGTAGGTAAATTATATTTCAAAATCTTCTGTGCATTTCAGGTGCACTGCTCTCCTTCTCAGTAGCGCTGCTACTATGCTTATTTGTTTTCGATTTTGTGTTCATTTCATTGGCCTGTGAAATTATGCATGAGTGTAGTTTAAAGAACTGCGTAATGCTAGACACTAAGGGTCAGATTTTTAATTACCGGCGCATCCCTGCAAAGTAGCAGGGATGCGCCAGTAATTGTGCGCCACGCCACCAAAACGTCACCAAAGTGTTACGCTTCTGTGCCATAAGGCGGCGCATTGCTGGAGTTGCGTCGCAACGATGGTGCAGCTCCAGCAATGCTCTGGGGTGCCCTATCTCCACAATGCTGCGTCAAGCCGTACGTCTGCTTCAAGCAGGCGCAGGGTTTGAGTCACGCATCATTGTCCTCAAAGTGACCGATTAAAATCTTGTAGATGTCCCTCAGCCACTTTTAGGATGCGTTCCTGCGCAGGAACGCCCTCCCTTGCGCCGGAACGCCCCCTGATGGGGCAGGGCTTTACAACGTGATGCATCTCCCATATGCGTCACGTTGTTAATATACGCCGCACCATGGCGCCTCTTTTGTTCTGCTGCTGCGTCACAAAAGTCACGCAACAATGGAGCAAAAGAGCCGCAAGGGGCTTCTAAATCAGCCCCTACAGACTCAAGTCCAGTCCTTCCTTTGTACACATGGCGATAAGAAGAAATAGTGGTGGTGGATTGATAGGTTGAGTATTTTAATGACTGGTTAATGTAGTAGGAAACTTTTTAGTGTTGTCGCTGATCTGCAATCACGATGGACTTTGTCTGTCACTTTGCGTGCTGCGGACTGCTGCCTGCCAGTCCTAGGCGAACCTTTTTAGTAGTTTGTTTAGTGAGTTACATAAGAACTTTCCAAGTCGACTGTCCGCAAATCAAGCAATACTAATAACGTAGTAGACCACATGAGATCGGTCAATATATCCCGTGGAATAGTTGTGTATTTGCTATTTCGCCAATATATTTTGTTATTGTTCTTTTGAAATGTTTGATTTGGTTGACAAATATCATCCATGTTTTCTGGTCTTTCTTTCTTTCATGTTGTACATCAGCTCCCCCCAGGGGCAAAAGGGCATTGGAGGAGGCTGCTGCTGAACAGGATCGGTCAGGCGAGGGCTCCTTTGCTGGCCCCGGTAAGTTTTAATTTTAATATAGCGTACCTATTTTTTCCTAGCGTTCCTCATTCGATTTTTTCTAAATCGTCTTTGATCTTCTTGTAGACTGTATCTAAATTCTTATCCTGCCTCTACTATGACTTCCTGTGGTATTACTAGATTATTCTTATTAGTCTGTCTGTGTAGCTAACTAAGATTGCACATTTGGCAATTCCATTGGACTCCCATTCTAGTCAGCAATAGCTCTATGCACTGAGCCTTCCCTGGAAAAAAGGACATTTTTACTTTAGATTAGACAGTCACAAATTATTACATTGTTTTCTTTTTTTTTCACATTTCTTTATTCCTAGACCAAATATTATATAGTAGTGAGTGGTGTATTCTAACATTCTTAAATGTACTTTGTAGGTGGAACATCTGGTGGCGGGGCCAGCGCGGAGGTGGTGGTGGTGCTGGATGAGGAGAACACTTCTGGGGAGGAGGCGGTGCAAGTGCCGAACGACACCAATGTGCCTATGAGGGTTCACACAGTGGTGGCGGGCAGAGGTAAGCTATATATTCCTTACTTATTGAGATTGAAGACTGCAGAGTGTGCTTTCTGCACGGGTGTATTATAAATCAACCAGGTAGTAGCCTCCTCTAAATGTACTTCGACTTAGCTGTGAAGTTTTTGGCGAGAAGAATCCCAATCAGATCTGAGATGAACTTGATGGATGGGATGAACGAAAAGCGAAAGAAGGGTGTAAGTAAGTGTGGAAGGACGAGAAATTTAATGATGACTGGCAAAGAAGAATGATATGTGTTTGTTTGGTCCCCGAGGTGGCTGGGAAGGAAAGAATATGGTATGGTGCATGGCTGGGTGAATGATGAAGCAAGGATGGGTGGAAGGAGAACAGCCTGGGTGGGTGAAACAGAAACTGTATGTGTGCATATACTTTGAATGGATGGATGCCTGGATCATGGTACTATCTGACTCTTAGATAGCATATGTGTATCTAGAGAGAGTAGACGGTCACTGGATGAACTAAGTGTTACTTTGAAGAGCATGTAACACCGCACCCGCACGTCCGTTCCAGTGTAGGAAAGGCAAGGAAAAGAAGTTGTAATTTTGTCCAAATACTACCATGAATAGTAGCAGTAGTTTGTATTGCAACTGCAAGCACAGCATATATCCGGTTATTACGGTGGACACTCCCTACCTCTCTTAATAAGTTTAGTTTAGTAGTAGTACGTCATTCATGTGTGCGTGTATCACTGTTCACTCAATAAAAAGCAAAGCACCTAAAGTCATCCCATATGTAATCAAATACATCCCATGTGAAGTGATAGATAATCAGATTATTTAGCTTCTTCATTTTCCTTTTCTAGTACTCATTTGCACTCTAGGGTGAAAGTTAAATTAATTAAGTATAGGTGGTATTCTCAGTGCCACCCGTAATAGAAAAGTAAGAGCTTCACCACCTGCATGTACTGGACCGGTACAGTAACGCAAGTCTGTCTCACTCATCATGGTGTGCGTCTGTTTTTCTCGGGTGTAAGTTCACTGCGCTGGCATTATGCCGGCTTGCAGAAGTTAACGTACCAATTTTCCTAAACAAGAGAGAAGAAGAAGAATAAGACTGGTGTACTGTCATAGTCGACTGTAATGGAAGTCCATAGTGCTCGTAGAATTTATTCCTTAAACTCCCACTAATGTTAGAGCAAGGATGAAGAAGTGGGAGGTTAGATAGATTCTGGCCTCAATAGTTATGTACTGTGCTTTCAAGTTGCTAGTTGTACTGTGACACAACTTTCTGCTCAATCATTTTGTGTTAATCTTAAGGAGCATTGGTTACAGACTATGTCTTTCTTTCTTCATATAGTTGCTCCTTCCAAATCCCAAAAACCAACGAGGAAGGAGCTGGCTCGAATGGCCCTTCAACGGAGGCTGGATGCCACTGTCGCCGAATATCGGCGGCTGCTGGCCCTGGAGGAGGAGGACACGCAGTCTACTGGTACATCCACTGGGACAGCTGCATCCTCCTCCGTGCCCCCACGGGCTGCCAGCCAGCGCAGTGCTCCAGCGGTACGGAGCCGGGCTACCAAAGCCAACCGCCACCGCCGAGCAGCAAAGGCAGCAGCTGCCCCCCACAGGAGTTGCAAGGCACGCCAGCGCCGCTTATGCCTCAGAGTGTCCTACCTGGAGCAGGAGGTCTTAACAAATAAGAACTTGGTGGAGGGCCTCCGCTCCGACCATGCCACCCTCCGCAAGGAGTATGATGCCCTGGCCGCTAAAGTGAACAGCATCCTGCCGTAGTGTCCCTTGCCCCTTTTGGGGGGTGGGAATTGGGACTTGGGTTGTTTTTGGGACTTTTGAAGGACAATCGTTGGGGTTAGGGAGGGTCTTGAGGAAAATTATTTTGTTAGGGCTACACAAATATACTTTTTGAAACTTTATCTGAGCATACCTGTTTTTTACTGCTTTTGAGTCTGGTGGGTGGGGGTTTAACAGTAAGTTTGTTTTCCTGAAACTTAAGTCTGTGTCATTTTCTTCCTTTAAGTGTAAATGGCTAAATGTTTTCAACACTAAGTGCCTCTCACAGAGTAAGTGATCCCCCCTTTCCCACCATGGATTTTCTTCAAATCACTTGCAACCAAAATTACACATTCCCACGAGTGCTCTAAGACCCCAGAACTCAGTTGCAAAAATCAAGAACACCCCGAAACACATGCAATCCTGCTGCTAGGGCTAACCCTAACGAACCCTAAGTTACAAAAAGTGCCAAAAGGCTTTTCCGCATGGATTTTGTCCAAACCAGTTTTATCCGGTATTAGACCTTCCCAGCAATGGCCCCAGAGCCGTCAACCCAGGCAGAAACAAGTAGAAGACCCCCAAACAGCCAAAAAGCAAAAGTACAAAAATGGGGACTTTGTTACTTTTGTGAAAATTTCCAACATCACTCAGCGCGCGTCTGCAGCTAGGCCCTAACTCCCCTCTGCCTCCATGGATTTCCTTCAAACCTCTTGCTATCAAAACTATCCATACCCAGCAGTGCTCCCATACCCCGAAACCCACCCACAAACACCAGGAAGCCCCCCAAACAGGCCCCCGAAAACGCTACATTGAGCGAGATGTCAGAAAATGCAAATACTTTTCCCTCATGGATTTTGTCCAAACCAGTTTTATCCGGTATTAGAGCTTCCCAGCAATGTCCCCAGACCCGTCAACCGAGGGGAAAACAAGTAGAAGACCCCCAAACAGCCAAAAAGCAAAAGTACAAAAATGGGGACTTTGTCACTTTTGTGAAAATTTCCAAAATCACTCAGCGCGCGCTCTGCAGCTAGGCCCTAACTCCCCTCTGCCTCCATAGATTTCCTTCAAACCTCTTGCTATCAAAACTATCCATACCCAGCAGTGCTCCCAGACCCCGAAACCCACCCACAAACACCAGGAAGCCTCCCAAACAAGCTCCAGAAAACGCTACATTGAGCGAAATGTCAGAAAATGCAAAAACTTTTCCCTCATGGATTTTGTCCAAACCAGTTTTATCCGGTATTAGAGCTGCCCAGCAATGTCCCCAGACTCGTCAACCCAGGCAAAAAAAAGTAGAAGACCCCCAAACAGCCAAAAAGCAAAAGTACAAAAATGGGGACTTTGTCACTTTTGTGAAAATTTCCAAAATCACTCAGCGCGCGCTCTGCAGCTAGGCCCTAACTCCCCTCTGCCTCCATAGATTTCCTTCAAACCTCTTGCTATCAAAACTATCCATACCCAGCAGTGCTCCCAGACCCCGAAACCCACCCACAAACACCAGGAAGCCCCCCAAACAGGCCCCCGAAAACACTACATTGAGCAAAATGTCAGAAAATGCAAAAACTTTCCCCTCATGGATGTTGTCCAAACCAGTTTTATCCGGTATTAGAGCTTCCCAGAAATGTCCTCAGACCCGTCAACCCAGGCGAAAACAAGTAGAAGACCCCCAAACAGCCAAAAATGCAAAAGTACAGGTGATTAAAGTTTTAATTATATTAACTGTGCAAAACAAAGAAAGACAGACACACAGGAATAAAAGTGAATAAGTACGAAAAAGAAAGTTATTGATTCATTGGCTCATTTTCATGGCTCGGTGTCAGGGAAGAAGAGTTCGTCCTCATACTCTGCGAATTCAGGCAGGAGTAGGTCAGTGTCACCTAACACAGAAGAAATTCCCTCGTCTAAGTTGCTGTCCTCCTCGTCTTCTTCCGTCGTGTAATCTGGTACTTTGTAATCTGGTGGTATGAGGTGCTGATTCATCTTGATCATTGTTAACCTCTCCACATTTTTGGGCGAGAGGCGGGTCCGTTTGCAAGTTACAATGCCACCAGAAGCACTGAAAACACGTTCAGAAGACACGCTTGCTAGTGGACAAGACAAGTAATTTATAGCCATGTTGGTGATCTCTGGCCACAATTCTTTTTTCCCATGCCAATACACCAATGGGTCAGCACTGTGAAAACACGCATAATTGAACACAACAGCAACATTCGCTGTACTAAGACTCACACAAGGCTTTATGAACATTGCAAAGAAGCCGGCCACTCAGCAGAAAACATGAAATGGATAGTCTTAGAATGGCACCCATCCATCAGTCAACAAGCACTACATAGATTGGAACAGAGGTGGGTGCATCGATTACAATTAGACACCTGTGGGTTGAATGATACTGTCCCTTGGAATCAGCTAGCAAGATAACTCCCATGATTCACCCTTATTACTCTGCCTAGCCCGGGATGATGTTGAGATTGGACACCTAAAGAAGCTAGACTTATCTAGTCCCTTTACACACTCTGGTGCCCTCTCACCTCTCAACACCCCTGTCCTACTCGATCACCCACAGCCCGTAAATCCCTTCATATCACCTGCACGGGGGGTTAATACTAACCCTAGGAAGACGCCCATAGGACCCATCTGGTTTACCCGCCCCCCTAAGGCGACGCTAGTTGTGGGACGCCCCCTTCCATTTATGATGGTCACGCCAGTTTGGAGACATTCCCTGACGTAGCCGCCTCCACATTCTAAGCTCTCCTTGAGGGTTCATTCAGAGGGATGTACCGCCTTGAGACCGCTTAACACATTCCAGTAGGACTTCGGGGGCTTCGAAAGGTTAAGACACTTCTTTCCTATTCCCTATTCCTACCGTCAGTTCAGTGGACTACACTTCCCGTCCTCTGACATGAGAGGCCCCTGATTGGCTGCCCTGGCATACACGTCACAAGAGACACGCCCCCACTGATACTCGCAAGCCCGGCATTTAATGGCGATGGGGTCACAGCGCTCTACCGGCTGTTTCGCGTGTCTTTACACGCCGGAGTGTGTGGGGGTAGGTTACTAATGGCGCCGACGTCTCGTCGCTAAGGTAAGCAATCAGGGCCTTTAACTTTTCTCCGACGCTGCCTCTGTGACGGACTCCCCAAGGAGACCACAGGGGGCTTCACGTACCGCCAGGCTGCGGTTAATGGTGACTGCCCTCGCCTGGTCCTGCGGCTTCGCCCGATTTGGCGGCCGGGGCCACATCTCGGACTTCTTCACCCACGGCCCACCAGACCGCTGGTCGCACCGCCGACCACCGGCGCACTCGCTCGGCTCCTACGGGCGGGGCCGCGGACTGAGCCTGGGAATCTGTCTTACCATGCAGCACAGCCTAGCGTGGCGGGACCCCGTGTGATTCATTGGCTGTCCCGTCATTCAAATGCTTCCCCCGACTATGATCTGGTTATGACTCCTTGTCTCCCTCCCTCCCCTGTTGATTGTTTCTGCAGGGAGCTATCGTTCGCGCACGCCCCACCTGAACCAGCCGCGCGGATTGATACAGGGCTTTGCAATGGTAAGCCTCGGTACTTACTGGTAGTCACACTTGCTGGTAGTCTCCCCTTTAGTCCATGTCTTCCCCCACGGGGGCCACTGGCTGTTCAATACAATTCCTGACACGAGAGGCTCCATTGTTAGCAAGTAACACGGGGGCCACTGGCTGTTCAATATAAGCTATCATTTCTTGACACGAGAGGCTTCATTGTTAGCAAGTAACATACCTCCAGTTAAGATTTTCATTTACACGTGTTCCAAATAATACTTTGGACCATATTCTAATGAATGTAATGAGAGCCTCCCTCTCTGCACGAAGTCACATGTAAATAATGGTTTCAGCACCGAGTGAATCACTGATGCCTGGGTGCTCCATTGAAACTTGGGATACTTTTGACGCATAACATATAAGCGTTTTTGGCATACAATGTTTCTGTTTTCTGTTTTTAATCCTTAGGTCTGACGGTGTGGCAGTACTTTTAGCTTGCTCCAGTCATAGACCGACCAGGTTGTACAAAGCATACTCCTGAGCTCACCTTTGGGCACCCAATGAGTTTATGAGCACTATCTGGTCCTGAAGAATTGCCTTTAGGGCATGGAACATGTTGACCATGTCTGAGGGTTGAAATGAGGCCATACTAATGGTTAATTTGGTCCTCAATACCCCTCTTTGCACTTTTTAACAAAGTGGCTAGCCACACGAATAAAGGTTACTTAGTGGACTATCCAACTTTTTTTAAACTCACATTTTGCTCACTACTTCACTTTTCTATGTACCTCATATGCTAGAAAATCACGGCAAGGAACAAAAGATCTCCGTAAAAGAGTAACACGCGTTGTTACCCGTCAGGCATTGCAGCGCCGGCTTGACGTAGGAGCAGGAAGCCGATGATGCAAACAACATCACAAAAGGCTGAATGAGACATGTCATCCAGCCCATTAGTTGTGTGAGGCTTCTTAGTTCCGACAAGGGACTTGCTGACTTCCCAAACTCCCTTTTCCTCCACTACTTCTTCTGAGAGAGAGACTCTATTACAGGCTTAATTCCAGGGGAACTCTGTACAACCTCTTTTGCTACATGTTCTTTGGACAGGTACACTGGACCCCTCTAAACACTGTCCCCCTTCGTCCTCCTCTTTGTTTAAATATACTGCGTGTGTTGCCCCCACGGGACACTTAGGTTACCAAGAGTGACACTATTTCACTTCTCTGGCCCAATACACACTGGGGTTTTGTATCCGGTATTCCGCATCTTCGGTTTCATTCAATTCTTGATACAACATTGAACCTAGCCACACTCCGTCCATAATGGAAGATGTTCCGGGTCTTAGTTTTGATGATGATGCCATTGACGAAGCCCTCAGGGCAGCACCCAGCTTACTTACCATCTCGGCTGCCGCTGCCTCTGGCGCTACTAATGACGACTGGGTCATACTTACCAATATGAAGAAAGAACTAATAAGGATTACGATACATGGGATAATGATGACCGAATACCTAAGAAGTAAAATCGCCCCACAAGGCCTCATTGTGAACATCATACCCAGACTCTTCTTAGAAGACAAACAATTTAAGGTCGACTGGGTCCAGGTATCCTGGAACTGCACCAAAGATTTACTCTTTCTAATCGTGCAAACATCCAAACGGCTGTCAGAGGCCCTACTAGAGAAAATCACAGCCATAGAAGCCACAATGAGAAGTGCGGTCAACAAAAATACCAGGGCTAACTTTACCACCAAACTAGCAGAGATCAACCAAGAAATGGCAGATCACCATGAATACCTCCTGAATCAGAAAACAGCCAAACTGCAGAAAGATATTGCAAAATTTGAGAAGGAGAAAATCTATCCCTACTTGAAGGAGGGCTTCAAGAACAAAAAGACAAGCTACTCCTCGGACGAAAACACAGACAATAATAGCCGACGAGGCTCAACTAGCAGTGATTCAAGTGGAGGATATAATTCAAGGAACAACCGGGCCCCACAACAACCTAATTGGCAACCAGGGTACCACCAAGGACCAGCGTTCCATGTGCCCCAACACATGGCACCCCGTGGCATTATCCCTTCTACCAACAGGGTCCACCACAATTTTTTCCCTCAAACCCGCCACCTTTTCAAGGCAGAGGTTGGGGCAGAGGAAGAGGGCGAAAGCGAGGCGGACAGAAAGGGGTCCAGTGGCAAGATCAACCAACACCACAGACCATGGTAGAAACCAGGAGTACAACCAGGGGGAGAAGAGTCTGACGGTGAACCTCTCGAAAAGAGTGCTGACCCCCGCGGAAAATAAAGTTTTAGAAAAGGGACTTGGCTTCGTCCCCACTCCCGTTCCTGACAGTTTTCAGGAAATGATTGAAATTAAACAACTCTTCAGGAAGATACGCCTGAGAGCCTTCTTCGATGGCAAACCGGAACAAGACAATCTAGATACAGGACTACGGAAACCTTCCACTTTTACACCCACTGATGGGATGGTCCCCCCGGAGATCCTGGCCTTTGAGAGAGCGGTCCTAACCAGCCTTACCAACAAACCACAATGTCACCAATTCAATAACCTGACCAAAGCGGAGAGACGGGCCTCCCAGGCCCTAGGCAATGACAACACAATCGTCATTAAACAAGCAGACAAAGGGGGTGCTACAGTCATCCAAGATTATGTTGAGTATGAGCTGGAATGTAGACGACAACTTTCCAACAGTACCCACTATAGACCCCTCACCGTAGACCCTACTAAACGCCTGACAACTACCATCATGAGTCTTGTGTTAGAGGGAGAAACCAATGAATGGCTATCCAAAAAGGAAGCAGAATTCCTTATTACCACCGAACCAGTAACTCCCTACTTCTATACGCTGCCTAAAATCCACAAGGGGGTTACCCCGGTGCCTGGTAGGCCCATCGTCTCTGGAATAGGGTCCCTTTTGGAACCTCTATCCCAATTTTGCGACGCCTTCCTGCAACCTATAGTCAAGAAAATTCCTTCTTTTCTTCAGGATACCAGAGACGTCCTACGCCTGATTGATGATATGGATGGGAGGGAAAATGTCGACCTCATACTGACGTTGGACGTAGAAGCCCTCTACACAAATATCCCTCAGCAAGCCACACTTGAGGCAGTAGAGTCTGCTTTGAGGTCGGAAGAATGGACATCACCCACCCCTATCTCTTTCATCATGGCCCTTGCAAGTATAGCCCTGACAGAGAACTTCTTCAGATATGAATCGCAATTGTACCACCAGATCCGTGGCACTTCCATGGGTTCTACCTTCGCGCCGAGCCTGGCCTGTATTTACATGGCTACCTTCGAGGAACATTTCATCTACCCCGCTGACACCAACCCATTCCTCGAACACCTGTCTCTTTGGCGTCGCTACATCGACGACATTTTGATCCTTTGGAAGGGGGATCGGACGAGTTGTGAGGCCTTTTGCTCATGGATTAATCTCCAAAACCCGTTTCTCAAATTTACGGGTACCATCTCTGAATTATCACTCCCCTTCCTCGACCTTACAATCAGGTTGGACCCCACGGAGATCACCACCACTCTCTACAGGAAAGAGACCGACAGGAACAGTCTCCTCCTCTACCAGAGCCACCATACCAGGGCCCTGAGGGAGAATTTACCCTTTGGGCAATTCCTTCGGATTCGCAGAAACTGCACGTCAGTGACTGATTACAAACGCGAAGCATCTACCTTACAACATAAACTCCAGGAGAGGGGCTACCCTACCAGACTTCTGAAACAATCAGCTAAACGAGCACTCAACAACAATAGAGAAGCCCTTTTGGAGACACATACTAAGCCAGTAGATGATGCCATCACATGTGTAACCACTTACACCAAGAATTCCACCTTCATTAAGAAGATAATCAATTCCCATTGGGGCACTCTGAATTCTGCTGGATTGGACATTCCACGTCCACGCTTCGCCTTTAAAAGAACTGCCAACCTCAAGGATACCTTGACCCATACTCGACCAAAGAAGTCAAGTACCCACCACCAGAATACACTTTGGGATTTACCACCAGTAGTTGTCCATTTCAGATGTGGTAACTGCATCGTCTGTCCACAGTCCATACAAAGCAAAGAGATTACTCTATCAACATCTTTCACTTGGCACATGAACAAACATACCAACTGCAACAGCAGTAGATGTATATACATGCTCACATGCCCCTGTGGGCTTCAATATATAGGCATGACAATGCGCACTGTGAAAACACGCATAATTGAACACAACAGCAACATTCGCTGTACTAAGACTCACACAAGGCTTTATGAACATTGCAAAGAAGCCGGCCACTCAGCAGAAAACATGAAATGGACAGTCTTAGAATGGCACCCATCCATCAGTCAACAAGCACTACATAGATTGGAACAGAGGTGGGTGCATCGATTACAATTAGACACCTGTGGGTTGAATGATTCTGTCCCTTGGAATCAGCTAGCAAGATAACTCCCATGATTCACCCTTATTACTCTGCCTAGCCCGGGATGATGTTGAGATTGGACACCTAAAGAAGCTAGACTTATCTAGTCCCTTTACACACTCTGGTGCCCTCTCACCTCTCAACACCCCTGTCCTACTCGATCACCCACAGCCCGTAAATCCCTTCATATCACCTGCACGGGGGTTAATACTAACCCTTGGAAGACGCCCATAGGACCCATCTGGTTTACCCGCCCCCCTAAGGCGACGCTAGTTGTGGGATGCCCCCTTCCATTTATGATGGTCACGCCAGTTTGGAGACATTCCCTGACGTAGCCGCCTCCACATTCTAAGCTCTCCTTGAGGGTTCATTCAGAGGGATGTACCGCCTTGAGACCGCTTAACACATTCCAGTAGGACTTCGGGGGCTTCGAAAGGTTAAGACACTTCTTTCCTATTCCCTATTCCTACCGTCAGTTCAGTGGACTACACTTCCCGTCTTCTGACATGAGAGGCCCCTGATTGGCTGCCCTGGCATACACGTCACAAGAGACACGCCCCCACTGATACTCGCAAGCCCGGCATTTAATGGCGATGGGGTCACAGCGCTCTACCGGCTGTTTCGTGTGTCTTTACACGCCGGAGTGTGTGGGGGTAGGTTACTAATGGCGCCGACGTCTCGTCGCTAAGGTAAGAAATCAGGGCCTTTAACTTTTCTCCGACGCTGCCTCTGTGACGGACTCCCCAAGGAGACCACAGGGGGCTTCACGTACTGCCGGGCTGCGGTTAATGGTGACTGCCCTCGCCTGGTCCTGCGGCTCCGCCCGATTTGGCGACCGGGGCCACATCTCGGACTTCTTCACCCACGGCCCACCAGACCGCTGGTCGCACCGCCGACCACCGGCGCACTCGCTCGGCTCCTACGGGCGGGGCCGCGGACTGAGCCTGGGAATCTGTCTTACCATGCAGCACAGCCTAGCGTGGCGGGACGCCGTGTGATTAATTGGCTGTCCCGTCATTCAAATGCTTCCCCCGACTATGATCTGGTTATGACTCCTTGTCTCCCTCCCCTGTTGATTGTTTCTGCAGGGAGCTACCGTTCGCGCACGCCCCACCTGAACCAGCCGCGCGGATTGATACAGGGCTTTGCAATGGTAAGCCTTGGTACTTACTGGTAGTCACACTTGCTGGTAGTCTCCCCTTTAGTCCATGTCTTCCCCCACGGGGGCCACTGGCTGTTCAATACAATTCCTGACACGAGAGGCTCCATTGTTAGCAAGTAACACGGGGGCCACTGGCTGTTCAATATAAGCTATCATTTCTTGACACGAGAGGCTTCATTGTTAGCAAGTAACATACCTCCAGTTAAGATTTTCATTTACACGTGTTCCAAATAATACTTTGGACCATATTTTAATGAATGTAATGAGAGCCTCTCTCTCTGCACGAAGTCACATGTAAATAATGGTTTCAGCACCGAGTGAATCACTGATGCCTGGGTGCTCCATTGAAACTTGGGATACTTTTGACGCATAACATATAAGCGTTTTTGGCATACAATGTTTCTGTTTTCTGTTTTTAATCCTTAGGTCTGACGGTGTGGCAGTACTTTTAGCTTGCTCCAGTCATAGACCGACCAGGTTGTACAAAGCATACTCCTGAGCTCACCTTTGGGCACCCAATGAGTTTATGAGCACTATCTGGTCCTGAAGAATTGCCTTTAGGGCATGAAACATGTTGACCATGTCTGAGGGTTGAAATGAGGCCATACTAATGGTTAATTTGGTCCTCAATACTCCTCTTTGCACTTTTTAACAAAGTGGCTAGCCACACGAATAAAGGTTACTTAGTGGACTATCCAACTTTTTTTAAACTCACATTTTGCTCACTACTTCACTTTTCTATGTACCTCATATGCTAGAAAATCACGGCAAGGAACAAAAGATCTCCGTAAAAGAGTAACACGCGTTGTTACCCGTCAGGCATTGCAGCGCCGGCTTGACGTAGGAGCAGGAAGCGGATGATGCAAACAACATCACAAAAGGCTGAATGAGACATGTCATCCAGCCCATTAGTTGTGTGAGGCTTCTTAGTTCCGACAAGGGACTTGCTGACTTCCCAAACTCCCTTTTCCTCCACTACTTCTTCTGAGAGAGAGACTCTATTACAGGCTTAATTCCAGGGGAACTCTGTACAACCTCTTTTGCTACAATGGGTCAGCATTAACATAGACCTCTGTTGAGTCATTAGGATAGTTCTGCACATCGACTCAAGTTTCTCCACGGTTCCTCCACTTTGCTTACTTTTTGCTCAGACCTTTTGAGAACCAAACCCAAGCTCAGCTAGCCAATCCTCTTCACCATCATCACCCGATATTTCTGTTGTGTCTGGTGCAGATGATCCGGTTGCCGGTGTCTTTAACGGCTGAGAGGTCACTTCTGCCACAGCCACAGGTGCAGAAGTGGAGTCTTTTGACTGGGGATGGCCTGCTGATGCTGATGTACTGCCTTTTCCCTGAATTTGCTGCCGTTCTCTTTCAAACCTCATGGCTTACAAGGCTAGCCAATGTTTGTACTTTGTAACATCTTCATCACCAAAAGGAAATAATGCACTGCCTGCCAGCGCCTTTTTGTAGCGTGGATGCAGAATAGTAGCACAAATGTAATGCTGTTCTGAGTGGATCTTTTGAAGACGTTCATCGCCAAGTAGGCGCTCTAATAATTTCTCCGCCAAAACAAAAGCTTCTTGCTTTTCTTCATCTTTTTGAAACTTAGAAGACACACCTTCAGTTTGTGCTCCAGCATGCGCAACAATGGGATAGCTTTTCCCAAATTACAGTCCTCCCTGCTGACTGCACGCGTGAAGACCTCAAAAGGACGTAGCATGTCTGTCAGGCTTTTAACTAGCTCCCATTCCGCCGCATCTAGCCTCAGGTCCTTCTGAGCTGTACCCAGTGTTAAGAAATACTGATCGAGTACCGTAAACTGCTCATACAGACGCTCAAGCATGTAGAAGGTTGAGTTCCAACGTGTTGCCACCTCCTGGATGAGTGCTTCCACTGGCATTCGACGTTCATGTAGCAGGCTCCTCAGATGCTTCCGGGCCTTAAAAGAATGGCTGAAATGGTTGCACATTTTTCGGCAGGTGGCCACTAACTCGCACGCTGGACTGTCTTTATCCAAGAATTTTTTAACAACCAGGTTTATACAGTGCGCCAAACACGGCACTCTAAAATAGTGACCCAGATCCATGGCCTTAACTACATTGGCGCCATTATCCGTGGAAACATAACCAATCTCGTGTTGTTTTGGGGACAGCCAGTGAAAGACCTTTGTGTTAAACTCATTCAAAATGTTTTCTGCTGTATGATGTTTCTCCAAGCCAAACATGGCTAGTGTTGCATGTTTCCGAGCAGCTTTATAAACTTGGTCCAGGTCAACACCTGCGTTTAGCTTTGCTTTAACCCCTGAAAAAGAGACCCAGTGTGCAGTGATGCACATGGAATCAGTGCCTGCGCCACTGGTCCACATGTCTGTTGTCAGATGTATAGTGTGAACAGCACTCTTCTGCAAAGCTGCCCCAATCACCTCCAGCACATCTTCATGTAGTGCTGGAACCGCAACTCGGGCAAAATAGAACCGGCTAGGAACCTTCCATTTAGGGCAGAGCGCTGCCACTAATTCTAGAAAACCAACCCCTTCTACAAAAGAAAAAGGGAGAAGATCCAGCGCTAGCATTTTAGCCAGCTTAGTGTTATACAGTTGCGTTCATATGGCGCGTCTGAAAACAACATGGTTCTAATGTTGCCCTGGACCATTTTACGGGATGATGATGACTTCTTCAACCCAGTTACGCTCGCTGATGAACTTTTTCGCATTGGTGTCTCACTCTGTCCCACACTCTTAGTGTGGCTCACAGGGGATGTGCTGACAGGGGTACTGGGTGTAAGTGAAGTGTGTGACGCTACTTCCTCCTCGTCATCATCAGATGGAACATCAACGTTTTCTTGACTTGCAATTCGGGCTTCCTTGATCTCCTTTAGGTGTGCAAACCATTGGACAGCATGCTGTCTCTCAAGATGACCTCTCTGGCCTCCAGTCCCATAGTTGGTACCAAGCTTACCACGACTAACTGCAAGCTTACACATGCTACAAATGGCTCGGTTTTCCTTTTTTGGGCAAATACTAAAGAAGTCCCAAACTGCGGACTTGAAATGTCTGGGGGGCCGGAGGAGGCGATACTGGTGGTGGTCATGCTGCTAATGCCAGATGAAGTGGAGGATGCGTATTGCTGAACTTTACTACGTTGTGCACTTAGCCCACCACTAATTGAGGTCGAGGTGGATGGAGGTCCCTTCTGGCGAGGAAGAAATATGGAAGCGGTAGGTGGTGATGTACTAGTTAACTTCAATGATTGTGGTGTTCCCATTGCCTCCTCGTCGACTTCATCATCATGCTCAGCAGCTTGTCGGGCTAGGGTCAAAATGTCTGTTTGCTGCATGCCCGCTGAGGCTGGAGTCAAGCCTGTGATGATTGCGTCGTCGTCGTGAGAGTCTTCAGCAGCAGGAGTATACGCCACTTCTTGTTGAGCGTCATCACACTCCATAACTATGAGAGTTTCGACAACCTTCCTTTTACGCTTAGCTACCTTTGTCAGATCATGGTGTGCCTCAGCCTCACTCTCAGACGGCAGTGGTGCTGGTTCCCAAGTAAGATCCATATCATCAGAAGGAGGTGGGCTTGAAGAAGATGTAGACACCACCCTTGATCTTTTCCTTGCTCGGGATGTGGAAGACAATGAATGATCATCAGGAGGAGTGGCTTCCTCGAATGATACCTCGGCTTGATTGTCGATTTCCAGATGTGCCCCTACTTCTGGAGGAACAACTATTGTGGGCACTTGCTGTGCCCCTCCATGCACCTCTGCTTGTGCATCTCCTTGCGCTGCCTCTCCTTCAACATGTACTTGAGCTTGTACTTGCACATGTGGTTGTTGTTGCGGCTGTGGTTGTTCGACACTCGTCAGATGAGTTACAACAACCTGTGTTGATTGAGGGACATTGCTGCTGCTTTCTTGCGATGAGCCAACATCACTGGTCGATGGTGATTGAACAAGTAGACTGGCTGCCTCTGCAGCACTCAAGGGCTTGGACTTAAGTTGGCGTGAGGGTGGTGGCACAGAGCCCAATGGAGCGGGGGTGCTGCTCCCAGCTTGGTCCCCAGCAGATCCCGCTGCTGCTGCAGGCGTACTTTTTTTTTTATTTCCCAAAAATGTGGCGGGCGGCACATCAGTCTGCTTGGTAACTTGCTTCTTCTGCTCCTTTCTGGCAACTTTCTTGCTAGAGGAGCTACGGGGAACTTTTTTTGGGGCCATCTTCTTCAGATGTCACTCAGAACAGCAGGCCGCAGTTGCACAAGTTGTAGAGTTGTCTGTGGCCACACGTGACGTTGTGCTGCACACACCGCAGCAGGACTTCTTCCTGGCACTGGTGGTTCTCTTGTGCACCTAAAAGCAATGGAAGACAGAGGAACATCAGTTATACACCCCAAAAAGTCGAAAAACCCACAAAATTCAGCACAATCCCAGGCCATCCATGCCCTCAATGATGTTCAAGAAGACACTCCACAGAAAGACTAGGCCCATGCACCACTCACTACCCCTGGGCATAATGGATGAAAGCTATGCAAAATGGGTGCACCCCAAGCACATGTTGCCTGTACCAGCACTCAAGATGGCCACCACCACCCACATGGCCAGTCCACATCAACAGTACTCCCCAAAAAAACGAAAAACACACAAAAATCACCACAATCCAATGTCATCCAGGATGTTTACATTAAAGAGAGTGAGAGCCCACAGGCAGACTCAGTCCATGCACCACTCACTACCCCTGAGCAAAAGGCCCCACCAGCAGCCCCAAAAAATCGACAAAAACCACAAAATTCAGCACAATCCCAGCCCACCCATGGCCTCAATGATGTTTAAATTCAAGAAGACACCCCACAGAAAGACTAGGCCCATGCACCACTCACTACCCCTGGGCATAATGGATGAAAGCTAGGCAGAATGGGTGCAGGCCTCAGACACAGCCTGTCTTCAAAATGGCCCCTTGCACCCCAAGCACATGTGGAGGGCCTGCCTGTACCAGCACTCAAGATGGCCACCACCACCCACATGGCCAGTCCACATCAACAGTACACCCCAAAAAAACGAAAAACACACAAAAATCACCACAATCCAATGCCATCCAGATGTTTACATTAAAGAGAGTGAGAGCCCACAGGCAGACTCAGTCCATGCACCACTCACTAGTACTACCCCTGGGCAAAAGGCCCCACCAGCAGCCCCAAAAAATCGACAAAAAACACAAAATTCTGCACAATCCCAGCCCATCCATGCCCTCAATGATGTTTAAATTCAAGAAGACACCCCACAGAAAGACTAGGCCCATGCACCACTCACTACCCCTGGGCATAATGGATGAAAGCTATGTAAAATGGGTGCACCCCAAGCACATGTTGCCTGTACCAGCACTCAAGATGGCCACCACCACCCACATGGCCAGTCCACATCAACAGTACACCCCAAAAAAACGAAAAACACACAAAAATCACCACAATCCAATGCCATCCAGGATGTTTACATTAAAGAGAGTGAGAGCCCACAGGCAGATTCAGTCCATGCACCACTCACTACCCCTGGGCAAAAGGCCCCACCAGCAGCCCCAAAAAATCGACAAAAAACACAAAATTCAGCACAATCCCAGCCCACCCATGGCCTCAATGATGTTTAAATTCAAGAAGACACCCCACAGAAAGACTAGGTCCATGCACCACTCACTACCCCTGGGCATAATGGATGAAAGCTAGGCAGAATGGGTGCAGGCCTCAGACACAGCCTGTCTTCAAAATGGCCCCTTGCACCCCAAGCACATGTGGAGGGCCTGCCTGTACAAGCACTCCAGATGGCCACCACCACCCACATGGCCAGTCCACATCAACAGTACACCCCAAAATAAAACACACAAAAATCACCACAATCCAATGCCATCCAGGATGTTTACATTAAAGAGAGTGAGAGCCCACAGGCAGACTCAGTCCATGCACCACTCACTAGTACTACCCCTGGGCAAAAGGCCCCACCAGCAGCCCCAACAAATCGACAACAACCACAAAATTCTGCACAATCCCAGCCCATCCATGGCCTCAATGATGTTTAAATTGAACAAAACAGTTGTATCATGCACCCATAACTAACCCTGGTCCTACTGGATACTGTGGCTACCCACAATATATTTTATTTAATGTTCTGAAAAAGTTCCAAAATTGTAGTTGCAGCAACTGTAATGCCCCAAACAAACTTACTTGTGAAAGTTGATTTCTAATCCAAAAGTGATCCAAAGAAAGTCAAAAAGGCCTCAAATCCAAATATCCAGCAGCATCCACAAAGAGTAATCCTTCCACCACTCACTAGTACTACCCCTGGGCAAAAGGCCCCACCAGCAGCCCCAAAAAATCGACAAAAAACACAAAATTCTGCACAATCCCAGCCCATCCATGGCCTCAATGATGTTTAAATTCAAGAAGACACCCCACAGAAAGACTAGGCCCATGCACCACTCACTACCCCTGGGCATAATGGATGAAAGCTATGCAAAATGGGTGCACCCCAAGCACATGTTGCCTGTACCAGCACTCAAAATGGCCACCACCACCCACATGGCCAGTCCACATCAACAGTACACCCCAAAAAACGAAAAACCCACAAAAATCACCACAATCCAATGCCATCCAGGATGTTTACATTAAAGAGACCCCACAGGCAGACTCAGTCCATGCACCACTCACTACCCTGGTCCTACTGGATACTGTGGCTACCCACAATATATTTTATTTAATGTTCTGAAAAAGTTCCAAAATTGTAGTTGCAGCAACTGTAATGCCCCAAACAAACTTACTTGTGAAAGTTGATTTCTAATCCAAAAGTGATCCAAAGAAAGTCAAAAAGGCCTCAAATCCAAATATCCAGCAGCATCCACAAAGAGTAATCCTTCCAGGTCAAGGTCCAAATGAAAGTGACCAGCACATGAAGAAAGCACTGGGAGGAGCCTGCTGGACAGGAACAGGAAGTTGGAGACTGTGGGGCACTTCCTTCCTCCCCCCCCCCCAAAATGGACTCCTTGCTAAAAAAAGTGCAGGCAAATGTCAACCTGAGGAGTGATTCTGATAAAAATCATCATTTTCTGAAGGCTTATGCTGTTTGCTGGTGGATTTCTTGTGCAGAATTGCAAAATCTGTATTTCGCGAGTGCGAGATTGTTGTGTCCGCCGCACTTACGTGTTCGCAATTGCGAACTCTCGCGATGCGTGCTGTGCAAGGTGGCAAGCTGTGATGACGTAATCGCGGTCGCCAAACTCCCGCGGGATCCCGAAGCAAGATCCAAAATGGCGCAGCACTCGCAAAATATCGAGAAAAACAACTCGGCAAACGCTGAATGACGGTAAGTGAACGCCGCGCGCTGCAAAATTGTATCACCAAGCAAAAAAAATCCGCTGCGTGCGAATTTACGAATTTTCGGCTAATTCGCGAGAGTTCGCGGATTGCGAATTTGCCGAAAATCCGCAAATTCCGTGAGCGTAACGGATTTTACGGCCATGCTTAGCTAAAACCTAATAATAATCTCTCAAAAACTGGTTCATTATCTGAAAAAGGGTCCTCTCACACTGTCAGATTTCCTCTTATATTCATGAGCATGAAAATCATATTAGCTTTATCCAAATTGGAAGAATCCAAAAATGTAACCGAACCTGGATAATGAAAGAGATAACATTAAAAGGATCTCCCGGGCTGAAGCGGGATAGGTTATTAGGTTTATACTCATATGGCTGTGCTGCCTGTGCACTGAAGATTGGACACTATAATGATGCACTCTACTTATACCCTTGTAACGTCTTAGTATTATTAGTAAAGTCCAATACTGGAAAAACTTAAAGCAAATTTGCTTCTGTTTTTTTTTTTTTATTTTTTTTTTATTGATTCAGTTCAAAGCCACATAAAACAAACAAATTTATATAACAATTACACAGTCATAATCAAATATTTATAGCAAGCAGACCGCAAGATATTATATAAAGAAAAAAAAACAATCATTTTTATCATGGATCCAAATGATCAATCATTGCCTGCCAAATTTTATACCCTTTTTGCATTTTACTAACAGATCCAATCCGATAAAGATTGTATTCTAAATAAAAGACATTATAAAACTTTGCGCGCCACATTTCATATATAGGAGCTTCTGGCTTCAGCCACATTGACGATATACATAGGCGCACAACCGCCATTGCCATAAATATCATATATCTATTATTTTGATATCCTAAAAATAAATTATTATCGTTAGATACACCAAAAATGATCATCTCTCTTGAAATTATAACATCACATTTAGTAATATGAGCTAGAAATTTTTCTATAGATATGAAAAAGGGTTTTAACACTGAACAATCTGAGAATAAATGTAGAATATCTGCTTGATCTGATTGGCATCTATAACATTTCCCATTGTTAGCACTACCCCATTTCATCATTTTGAATGGCGTATGATAAAGATTAAATAAAGTTTTATAATGTTGTGAATATAAATTGGCAGACAAGATAATTTTATCCGCTGTAGAAATGGATTCTAGAAAGGGCACAGCCCATGTGCCCATTCTATTACACCATTTGGATTCCTGCGATCCCAAATCGTCCTGATATTGATTCACCAAATGATTGGGTGTTTGAAAATAAAATCACGTATTTGTAGATACTTAAAGAAATCATGTTGAGAAAGATTATAGCAGTTTTTTTAACTCCTGAAACGAGACAATTGTACCATCCGTGACCATACTGCCTAAAGTTAAAATACCTTTTTGCCCCCATATACCCATAGTGTGATCCCAAAATATTGAAGGAAGCAGTTCTGTAGAATTACATGGGGTATAAAAATTAATAGGTCCAAATGAGATAAGCTTCCGTATAAACCGCCATCCTTTATATGCAGCTGTTAGACCTGTCTGCCCCTGTGAGTTCCCTCACACTTATTATTTATTTTGTCACCCTTGACCTCCTCGTGTTTTCCTTACTTTTATTATTCACCAGGAATTTTTAATGTTGACGGGGGGGGGGGCTAGGTGTTCCTTGACGCTATTCTTTTTCCTTACTTTGTGAGGCCTAGCCTTCCTCATCAAAATTGAGAGAAAACCTTGAGACCTAAAATGGTGTCCAGCAACTGCCATAACGGACACTTCAGTGAGAAAGACCCATTGGACTGTATAGGGAAAGTTCTGGAACCCTCTAGCAGGTTCCAGTGGTCTGAGGCCAGGTTATAAAAGGCCAGTGGCCAGGGCGGCCATTTTGTAGAGAGGTGACTAGGGGTGACCTGAGAGCAGTTGGAGTTCAGGCTGTGGCGCTAGAGGGCTAGGACGCACAGAGGGTTGACTTCCTTTCTTAGGGTTTGCTGCCTTACTGCTGCCACCGACCCGCTAACCAGGGACCTGGCCCCACTGTCTTACACTCGTTTAAGTTGGGCAAAAGGTCCACGCGAGTTTCTAAAATCCACCCCTTAACTCGAGGGTAATCTCACAAGTCTACTGGTGGGCTGGGCAGGGGGAACTGCCGGGACCTGATAGAGACAACGAGCCCCGAGATCTGAGGAAGTTTCACAACCCTCGTCAGGACTGAGAACCTCCCATTCTGAAACCCCCGTAGTGTTCACTAACCTCTTGCAGGCTGTGAGGCGCTGTCCCGACAAGAGCTGCCCGAGGTGTGAGCCTGAGTGTGGAGCGGAATTGAGGAGTAAGGGAGAGATTGGCAGCCCAGTCTTGCGCAGGACTTAGGGCGAGGGAGTCACTACCCCCAGGAGAGAGGGGCAGAGCAACAGCGGAGTGTATCCTGCTAGCGGGCGGATCCGGAGGAGCGCCTGTCAGCGTCCTGAGGAAGACGGCGCCGCTGCAGAGGAGACACTAATCTCCCGCGCAGCGGCGGAAGTGCGGGACTACGGCAAGCCTGGCAGCGGCACCGCTGAGAAGAGCTGAGGTGAGGTGCAGTCAGCGCGTCGTCAGCGAGAGCGTCCTCCCCTTCCCCCAGGCCTTGTGAAGGAGCGGTTTGGCCTGAGAGGGGAGTGGATGCGGATCAGCAGCGCTGGTGACAGCGAACGGTGAACTGGAGCTTACAGACTCCCTTTCAACAAGTAAGCAGGGAACCGGGGCTGGCAAGGGACGGGAAGCCTGCGCCACGGTCCCTGGTGGGCAAACAAGGCAAAGGAACTCTGTGCAGCAGGGAGTGCACCAGCGAGTGTTAAGCTGGACCAAGCGTAAATGAGCCTGTGACATTGAAAACTTGAACAAACTAGGGCAACCACTGGCTGGTCAATAACGTGATTCAGGGAAGCCATTGGGAGGGGGAAACCCTCGTGAACAAGGAGAAGGAGGGAGGAAAACGGAAGTGTAAATGTTGGCACTTTTCTGGGTAACTAGATTGGTTAACTCAACCGAGTAAGCTAGACAGAAGTCCCCCAGTAACCTGATGCCAGTTTAATCTGCCCTGCCTATGTGGGAAATGTTATTGCCAGTGTACAGTATTTAAACAAGCTGAGAAAATCTGTGTGGTAAACAATTGCTATTAGAGACATCCCAGTGAAATTGGGGAATCTTAATCTACTGAGTTAAGCTAAGGAATTTAAAAACTGAAGGAACCGGATTCTTTCTTTAGACTAGTTGGAATCCTATGAATTGGTGTTAAAAAGTATTGTTCTACAATCTAACAGTAATGTGTTGAATAATTGATGCTGTACAAAAATTGTGCATACGCTGATAAACAAATTCAGAGCTGTTTAATGAACAGAAATTTGATACTGCTAAGGTACATAGAAATTTTTATAAAGCAGTCCATATTTTTCTATATTGGTGTGGCGTCATTTATTTTAGCGGTAAGACATTGAGTTGCTGTGAGTGGGTTCTGTAAGTACTACACAAAAGCCTTGGAGGTTAGCTGTTTCCCCTCTGTGCCAGGCTACCCTATGTAGTCTAGGATTCCCTAGGTCTAACAGCAGCCATCACCAGTTTGAATCTAGTTCTTTTATAATAACTGGGTTCTAGAAAACGAAGTAGCATTTTCTGAGATTGTGGGCCTAATAAAAGAGAAAAGATATCAGGGCACTCAAATATAGGTGGGGTTCCACCGATCGCAAAATGTTTAATATTCTGCATAAGACACACTATATAATATAATGCGAAGTTTGGAACTCCCCATCCCCCACGTAATAATGGTAGTGTCATAAATTTAGATGCCCTGCGTGCCGATTTCCAACCCCATAGAAATCTATCGGTTACAGATTGTAGTTTCTTCAATTGTATTATAGGTATCTCCAATGGCACGGATCGAAAATAATATAACACTTTAGGCAGAATGGTCATTTTTAAGACATTACGTCTCCCAACTAATGACAAATGTAAACACTCAATTTTCTCAAGTTGGTTTCTTGTAGAATGTAGAATATCTGGCCAATTTGCCATGACTAGCTCTTGAAGCGATAATCTAATTTTGATACCAAGATATTTAGCCGCAGTAGTGACCCTATTATCGTTGAGACAAAGTCCTGATGAACATATGACCTGGGTTTTTTGAATATTAAGTTTATACCCCGATACTTTACCGAATTCACTAGTCAAATTTTCAATCTCTTGTAATGCACTTTCGGGATCAGACGTTATAATCGCTACATCATCAGCATAAGCTAATACACGTATATTGCCCCCAGGTAAAGCCATAGATTGAATATGTGGAGAAATCAACAACATTCTTAACAGTGGTTCTATATATATGGCAAATAGTAGTGGTGAGCATGGACATCCCTGGCGTGTGCCCCGAGTAATATTAACTGCTATTGATTCTTGACCTGACAAACATATCCTAGCCTTAGGGTGTCTATACATTACTTGTAAAGCAAATATGAATCGAGGTCCAAACCCCATTTTCCTCAAAATCGCCCATAGAAATACCCACGCTACACGATCAAACGCTTTTTCGGCGTCTAAAAAGATCAAGCCAACGTTTGCGTGTTTTACAGTGGCATAATCTAAAGTTGCAATGACGCGGTGTATGTGATTAATCGTACCGCGCCCGGGAAGAAAGCCATGTTGTTGATTAGAAACAAGTGCAGGGACAACTTGTATCAACCTATTCGCAAGAATTTTAGAGTAGAGTTTTGCGTCTGTATTGATAAGAGAAATAGGTCGATATGACCCAGGAATGCTGTGGTTTGTCTTTCTTTTTAAATACAATTATGCTAGCGTTATCCCATGATGGAGGGGGATTTCCATTTTGAGCATCTAAGAACGTTGCCAGCATGTCGTCTTTAATAATAGGAAACAATATACGGTAGATCTCTAATGGAAGTTTGTCTGGGCCAGTGGCCTTCCCTAGCGCAAGTTCATTAATAGCATTTTCAAGCTCTTGCATTGTAATTGGTATGTCTAAATCCTCTTTATTCGCAGGATCTAATTGTGTTAGGTCACACCTATCAATGTATTGATCAATTGAATCATTAGAAGATTTATCTTGAGTATATAAATCTGCATAGTAATCATGAAGTACCTGTAGAATGCCTTCTGGTGACTCTATTAAATTACCATGTCTATCTTCCAAGGAGGTTATCCGTTGCGCTGTCTGGCGCCCCCGCATTCTTTGGGCCAAACATCTTCCCACATTTTCGCCATATTCGTATCGCTCAGCACGATAACATTTATATTGACGTGCAATATCCTGACTCCATATCCCATTTATTTTAGCTTTGCATTTGGCAACTCTGGTTTGTGCTGCACTACTATCTCGGTGTAAGCTTATCACATGAGTAAGGTCTAGTTCTGCATTTGTTAGATCCTGCAAAAGTTGTGTCATCTTTTTTTTCCCTTCCTGTTGCAAACCCCAACCATAACTGCAGGTCTCCCCACGTAGGCCTGCCTTAAAACAATCCCAAACCATTGCATAAGAGGTAGAACCTCAATTAAGATAAAAAAACTGTTTGGCCCATGCTACAACTTGTTGAACATATATTTCATCTAAAAGCAATTTCTTATTGAATGAAAAAGACCTTATTATACGTTGAATTTTAAGCAGGGGCACATCTAGAACAATAGGGGCATGATCAGATGTGATGCGTGGCATTATAAACATTCTAGATCCCTCTGCCATAGACCGAGGTAAAAAAATATAATCAAGGCGCACAAATTTGCTTCTGGAGGTGATATCTAGTTTAGTTGACTCTGCAAGGTTGTAATGTTAAACATTGCAGACTGGAAATGCATCCTCAAATAAGTTGCCTTGGTTTGTTTCCTATAAACTATTTGGCAATATTTTGGAAAGGCAGCTAAGTGCAATTTGTAAAAATGTATTGAGGTATTTACAAACTGCTGAGTACAGATCCCGATTCCCAAAGAGTGCATGAACACATACAAGTGCAATGTGAAAGTCACCATAGGTGAGACAGCTTGCTAGAATGTACATGCAACATGAAGGCACCAGAAAATGTGAGAACGCCACAATATCCTGATACACACAAAAAGACAGAATTACCATGATGTTCACAACAAAGAACTATTTTCTAAAAACACAAACACGACAAATTCGTATAAGGCTCGACATGAGGTTGACAATACCCATTCTAAAGTAGGAAGACAGATATGACTGGAACAAGTAAAACATCAAGCAAGGAGGCAGCAATGCCATCTAGTATCTATCTAGTTGTTTGAGAAGTTGCTAAGGCAATGAGCCCTTTCTCACTTGCTCTAGTAGGATGACATCACATTAGATAGACTCTTGTTGCTGAGAGCAGTGTGATCTGCCATATGAGATTGATACTTTTCCATAGTCTGTGAATGCCATTTTGGAATGATGCAGGGAACACATGGGGTGTGTTTGTTCTGCCGTAAAGTGTCCATGTAATTGTAGATAATGGTTCTCACTCTACACAAACCGAACACTCAGGGACTTACCTTCCAAGTCATTCCAAGCCATTCCTTATAACAGCTAGTCTTTCAATTTAATATCTCCTCCCACCCATGACCTTGTCTGACACTGTTTAATCCAATGGATTATTGGGATGCATTGAACTGAAGGTGGACCCTTGGAAGTGATAACCTGAGAGTACCTAGCAGTTAGCCCTGAGAGAGTTCTTAAGTTGTGCCTATGAGACTTAGGGATGGTACCTTTAAAGCTTTACATATTAACACGACAGAACTCACCTAATGAACGAGGTTGTGAAAATTTAGTAGCAAAGTAGTAGAGTTTTCCACCAAAGCTTCCAATGTTTCCCAGCCGAAGTGGTTCAATCTTGTACCAGTCAAGGCAATTGGACGTGAATTATCAATGCTCGTTTCTGCTGATAGACTTTATGTCACTAGATCTGGCCAACCCAGTGGCCTAGTAAGAAAACAAATTACTTACCTGTAACTGTGGTTCCCCAGTATTGGTAACTTTCATAGATTCCCATGCTTTTGTATCATTCCCCGTCGTCGGAATGGGAGTCTCGGTAACAAAATAACATAGCAGTAGGTACAAAAGAGAAAGAAAAAGGCCTAGGCCTCATTCCCTTTTGTAGCATATCCGCCTCTTTTTGTAAAAGAGACCAAACTTAGGCATCAGCCAATCAGAAGACCCTCACCCCATAGAACCCTCCTGAAGGAACCCCAGAGCCTCAGATTTTCGTAGCCGTTGTGTAACAGTCACCATATCTGCTGAAGGCTGAGCTTTCCTTGGGGAGGTGGGTGGGCGCATGGGAATCTACGAAAGTTACCAATACTGGGGAACCACAGTTACAGGTAAGTAACTTGTTTTCTTGCCCCAGTATTGGAACTTTCATAGATTCCCATGCTTTTGTATCAGAGTAGCAAGCAGTCAGCCATAAGCACATTTTGTGGCATAAATAAACATTGCAATAGCCATTATCACATGAGAACCAAAATGTGCAGAATAAAAGGAAGGTGGGATGGAAAGGAAAGCTCTCCAATTAGTGGAAGAGGTTCCTCAAGACCGCTTGGCCTACAGCCGTATCTTCCTGTTGCAAGGAATCCAAGCAGTAATGCTTTGTAAAGGTGTGCACGCTGCTCCAAGTCCCAGCTCTGCAAATGTCCTTGATGTGCCCTCCCGCAAAGAGTGCTGTTGAAGAAGCCACCGATCTTGTGGAATGTGCTCTAACCCTGCTGGTCAGCGGCTTTCCAGCTGAATTATGGCAATGTAGAATGGCACTCGTAATCCACCTTGCAATCCCTTGTTTGGTAAGAGGGAGGCCCTTCTGAGGACCACCAAAAGCAATAAATAATTGGGAGGATTTACGGAATCCTTTGGTGCGATCCAAGTAAAATTTTAAGCACCTTTGTACATCCAGAGAATGAAGCGTCCTCTCTGCTGGTGAAGTAGGGAGCGGAAAGAAAGCTTTAAGCATAACAGGTTCATTCAAGTGGAAGTCCGAGTGCACCTTGGGTATGAACTTTGGATTAGTCCGTAAAATCACAGTGTTTCTTTTGAATTGGAGAAAAGGCTCTTGGATTGTGAGCGCCTGAAATTCCCCAACTCATCTTGCTGATGTGAGGGCAAGAAGGAGAGCCAACTTCCATGAACGGAATTTCATATCTGCTCGATGTAATGGTTCCTAAAGGGGCCCTTCATGAGCTGTGTAAGAACCAAATTCAACTGCCACGTAGGAGACGGAGGCCTCACCGGGGGGTAGACATGAAATAAACCTTTAAGAAACTGTTTTATTATCCTGGAAGACCAAAGAGAAGGTCCAGACGCTGAACATCTGTATCTAGAAATCGCTGCCAAATGAACTTTTATGGATGAATAGGCCAGCCCAGACTTAGCCAGGGACAAAAGATAAGGCAGAACTTGATGAGGTTGTGAAGAGAAGGGGTCAACATCCTCTGTCTTGCACCAAATGCAAAATCTTTTCCATTTGAGACGGTAAGTCCTGTTAGTGGAAGGGGCTCTAGCCTGGGAGAGAACTTCCTTTATTTCATTTGAGATGGGAAGGTTCATAAACTCTCGCTGCTCAGGAGCCATGCTGTCAGGTGCAACGACGGTATGCAGACAAAATATCGATATTTAAATATCGATATACAATTATATCGAAGTTTAAATATCGAAGGGACATAATATAGAAGGTAAGTAATATCAATAGATTTAATATCGATATTAGTAATATCGAAGTTTGAAATATTGATGTCAGTAATATCAATATTAATAATTTCGATGTTACTAATATCGATTTTAAATTATTTTTGTGTATATTATTATGTATTTATTATGTTTTTAATTTATTTTTATGTAATTTAATTACAATGTGTATTTTAGTACTGTAGCGGGTTGTGGGTTTATAGGGGAATAGGGTGGGAAGTAATTTAATTATGTTAAATTATTTATTAATTAGTAGGAATTATAAATTAATTTTAATTAATTGGTAATTAATTTTAATTAATTGGTCATTCATTTTAATTAATTTATTAATTGATAAATATGTTCTGTAGCGGGTTGTGGGTTTATAGGGGAATAGGGTGGGAAGTTTTTTAATTATATTAAATTAATTATTAATTAGTAGGAATTATAAATGAATTTTAATTAATTGGTAATTATTTTTAATTAATTGGTAATTAATTTTAATTAATTGATTAATTGATATATATGTTCTGTAGCGGGTTGTGGGTTTATAGGGGGATAGGGTGGGAAGTAATTTAATTATGTTAAATTAATTATTAATTAGTAAGAATTCTAAATTAATTTTAATTAATTGATAATTATTTTTAATTAATTGGTAATTAATTTTTATTAATTTTAATTAATTGAATAATTGATAATTATGTTCTGTAGCAGGTTGTGGGTTTATAGAGGAATAGGGTGGGAAGTAATTTAAATGTAATTAAGTATTAATGTTCTTTAATTAATTGTTTTGTTAATTATATAATTGGTAATTCATTATTAATTGGTAATTAAATATTATTATATGGTACTTTTTATTAATTTTTTGGGTTACAAATATTTTGCTAATAATGTTTTTAATAATTATGTATTGGTATTTGTAAATGGTTTATATTTATTTAATAGTTAATATTTTTATTATTTAAAAAAATACATTTATTTATAAGTTTGTTATTTTTACCCCTACGCTATCCAACACTTTCCCTACTGTTGCACTCTTTGGAGTTGGAATAGTAATTGTTACCCCTACGCTATCCAACACTTTCCCTATTGTTGCACTCTCTGGAGTTGGAATAGTAATTGTTACCCCTACGCTATCCAACACTTTCCCTACTGTTGCACTCTCCAGAGTGGGAATAGTAATTTTTACCTCTACGCTATCCAACACTTTCTCTACTGTTGCACTCTCTGGAGTGGGAATAGTAATTTTTACCCCTACGCTATCCAACACTTTCCCTACTGTTGCACTCTCTGGAGTGGGAATAGTAATTTTAACCCCTACACTATCCAACACTTTCCCTACTGTTGCACTCCCTGGAGTGGGAATAGTAATTTTTCCCCTACGCTATCCAACACTTTCCCTACTGTTGCACTCTCTGGAGTTGGAATAGTAATTGTTACCCCTACGCTATCCAACACTTTCCTTACTGTTGCACTCTCTGGAGTGGGAATAGTAATTTTTACCCCTATGCTATCCAACACATTCCCTACTGTTGCACTCTCTGGAGTGAGAATAGTAATTTTTACCCCTACGCTATCCAAAACTTTCCCTACTTTTGCACTCTCTGGAGTGGGAATAGTAATTGTTACCCCTACGCTTTCCAACACTTTCCCTACTGTTGCACTCTGTGGAGTGAGAATAGTAATTTTTACCCCTACGCTATCCAACTCTTTCCCTACTGTTGCACTCTCTGGAGTGGGAATAGGAATTTTTACCCGTACGCTATCCAAAATGTATTACATTTTTTTTATTAGTTTTACATTGTTATTAATTGGTATTTATATTATTATTTTATGTATATACATTTATTTGTAATTTATTATATTTTCATTTATTTATAAGTTAATAAAATAATTATTTCAGAGATATTATTAATGAAGTATATACTATGTATTATATCTTTATTATTATTAGTTTTTATTATATTATTTATTAATTTTAAATATTATAATATATTTTTAACTATGTTTATTACATTTATAAGTATTATTTTGTTAATATTACATTGTTTTTTATTAAAATAAAACTATATTTTCTAAAAAAACGATATTTTTGACATCGATATATTTTTTTCGATATTTTTGTACTTACCTTGTTAGAGATAGGATCTCGATATTATTGTCATCCATATTTTTGTTGCGATATTTTGGTAGGTCGATATTTTTGTAGTCGATATTTTGTCATAGATTCGCAACACTTGCCCTTCGGACATTGTGAGGAGATCTAGAATCGTCCGCAAGGGAAGTGGAGGAACTAGCGACAACAGGTGGAGTTCCGTGAACCAGAACTGTCTCGCCCAAGCTGGGGCTATCAAGATCATCTTGCATGGCTCCACCTTGATCTTCCTGATAAGCCTCGGATCAGTGGAATGGGGGAAATGCGTAGACAAATGTCCCTGACCAGGCTATCGAAAGTGCATTCCTCAATGATTCTTGGTGGTGAAGCCTGCTTGCATAAGACCGGCATTTCTTGTTGGTCGGTGTGGCAAAGAGATCTATCGCAGGCTTGTCCCACTGTCGGAAGACCTCGTCCAGAACTTGCTGGTTCAGTTCCCACTTGTGACTGACTGAGGATGACCTGCTTAGTCTGTCGGCATTTTTGTTTAAAACTCCTGGCAGGGGCTCTGCCTGTAGCGAAATCCCGTGAACGATCGCCCCTTCCCAGATTTCTTGAGCTTCCTGAGACAACGGGAGAGACCTGGTTCCCCCTTCTTTGTTCAAGTAATGCATAGCCGTGGTGTTGTCCTTCCGGATGAGAACTTTTGAACCTCTTAGACGAGGGAGAAAAGCCTGAAGAGCCAGTTTGATTGCCCTGAGCACCAAGAGATTGATGTGGAGCCGACGAGTCTGAGGAGACCAATGCCCACTGACATGCCGGTCCTTCAGTACTGCTCCCCAAATGTCCAATGAAGCATCCGTCATCACAACCTGAGCAGATGTATCGCTTACGAAGGATAGACCTTGGGACAAGTTTTCCCGCTGTGTCCACCACACAGCAGCTTTTTTCATTGCCGAGGTGATGGTCACCTTGTCATCGAACGACCTGTGAACCTGTCTCCACTGGATGTCCAGTTGCTCTTGAAGAGGACGCATCCTCAATCTGCAGTGTGGAATCAGACGAATTCATGAAGAGAATACCCCCAGAAGGGATTTGTAACGGTGTACTGAAAGACACCTTTTTCTTTGTAAGTCTAGCGCCATGGTCTGCAGTTTTACCTGTCTCTCCAAGGTTGGGAAAGCTTTCTTGAGATTTGAGTCCAAGATGGCTCACAGGAAGCGTGCTGTCCTTGACGGAACCAGAGATGATTTTTCCTTGTTCAGAGTGAAACCCAAATTCCGGAAGAGGTTTGTGCACGCGTTGACCGCTTCCCTCGCAGCCTCCCTGGACGGAGCCTTCAGCAACCAATCGTCCAGGTAAGGGAAGACCTGCAAATGATTCTTTCATAGAAACGTAGCTACTGGTGCCAGCACCTTCGTGAAAATTCTCGGAGCTGAGCGAAGTCCAAAGGGTAAAACCCTGAATTGAAAGTGGCTCTTGGCTACTGTGAATCGTAGAAACTGTCTGTGTGCCGGGTGAATTGATACGTGAAAGTACGCATTTTCGAGATCGAGCATGGCCATGAAATCCCCTGGATTGACAAGACGTAGAATGTCTTGAAGAGAGACCATCCGGAAGGATAGGGAGATGAGATAGGTGTTGAGCTCCCTGAGATCTAAAATTGGGTGCCATTTCTCTAGCGTCTTCCTTACCAGGAAGAGCCTGGAATAGAATCCTTCTCCTCTTTGGGCGGAGGGAACCGGCTCTATCGCTCCTTTCAGGAGCATCTGATGAACTTCGAGCCGCAGAAGACGCAGATGTTTTGATGGAATGGCAGCAGGGGGCTTGGATGGTGGGATTTGCGTGAATTCCAAAGTATGGCCCATTCGAATGATGTTGAGCACCCATTGGTCTGATGTTATCTTGGACCAATTTCAAAGATATTGTGAAACCCTGCCTCCTATTGATGATTGTGCAGAGGTGGGTACAGTAGGAAGAGCCAGGAGGCCGCTATTGTCTCTTGGACGCATCACGTCCTTGGCGAGCCTGCTTCCCTCTGTTGTTAGGCCTTGAGTAATTTGAAGACTGACCTTGCCTTTGCTGGTACGGTTGACGGTACTGTTGTGAACCTGAGCCATATTATGAGTACCTCTGTTGTTGATAAGAGCCTCTGTAGGAAGTGCTCTTGTCCTTGGAACACCTAAAAGGAGCTTTGTGGTACTGAAGCGTACCCAGATACTTAGCAGTCTCAGTATCTTTCTTAATATCTTGGAGGGTGACATCAATCAGCTTACCAAATAGTGCTTCTCCATCAAAGGGCAAATCCAAGATCTTATTTTGGATTTCGGGCCTGAACCAGGTCGCCTTAAGCCACCCCTGGCGATGAAGAACTGCCGCTCCAGCCAAGGAACGAAAAGCTGTCGTGGCAATATCCATGGCACAGTCTATGACTTCCATTGACGTTGCTTCCCCTTCTTGCAAGATCTTGTTTGCCTTTGTCTTGGACTCCGGAGGAAGTTGATCTAAGTGTGGCGAAATATCACACCAAAGTTGGCGATCGTACCTGCCCAATATCGCCAAGGCATTTGCTGCTCTCCCCAACAGACTCGCCATTGAAGAAAATCTTTTTCCGGCGTTGTCCAGCCTCCTGCCCTCTTTATCCGAAGGAGTCGTCAAAGGAGCCGAGGGATTGTGAGACTTCCTTTGTGCTGCTTGTGAGATTACCGAGTCCGGTCTCGGGTGCCCCGTCAAAGACGCCGGACCATCCTCAGGCGCTTTGTATTTTTTGTCGAGGCGCGGTAGTACAGAGACCACCGTCGCAGGATTTTTCATCGCCTTATTGCCTTCATCCCACAAATGTTGAACAATAGGGAAGGATCTCATCATCTTCCTATAAGGTTCTTTCAAATCATAAAAAAAACACTCAGTGGAAGTAGAAGGCATAGATAGTTTGAATCTGCCAGCCGCTCTCTCCATTAGCTTGTGAAACCCCCCCTATATCCGCTGGCAGGGAGGCAACCGTGTCCGGACACGGAGATGCTGGGTCAGGAATGACATACTCATCTCATTCCACCCCTTGACCAGGCCTTTCATCAAAATCTTCATCGTCCTCCGATGAATCATCATGGGTGTCCAATGGAACCGAAGGCTCTTGCGGAACCGGAGTCTGTGGCCGAGATGATACCTGAGATGGCATTTCAGGAGCAGCCATTGGCGGAGCCGCAGGAGCAAGCAAGTCCTGCACAGTCGGAATGGCAGCAGCAGCAGGATGTGAACATCTTGATTTATAGTCCTGCAGCATATTGTGAAGGTCCTGCAATAATGTTGAAGGAACAGATACCATGTCCTGTTTCGAGTACTGTTGTGGCTAGGAAGAATGATGATGGTGATAACCACATTCCTGGCTGTACTCTCCGTCAGAATCTGTCTCCTGACATTTGACCAGAAGCTGGGAAGGACTATTCGCATAGCCATACGAGTCCTGTTTGTCATCCTCTGACTCATCGTCATCCTCCTCTAAAAGCAGAGCTGGAGGCAAGGGGGTAACTCTCCTAGGAGATTTCATGTCCTGTGTGATCCTTGTCATAGAGATGGTAATCCTCTTTTCCAACGACAAAATCAATGGAGTTGTCAATATTGCCGTCGTCGGTGTCGTCGACGGAATAAACGTCGTCGACGAAAGAACACTCGACGACGAGATGGGGGTCATCGATGCTGTCTACGACGAGAACGTCGATGCTCCTGCTTTCGTCGTCATCAATGTTGTTGTCGTCGAAGCCCTCGACGACGACACCGTTGTCGTCACCACCGTCGATGAACCCTTCATCGTCACTGCCGTCTTCGACATCCTCGTCGATGTTGTTGTCGTCGTCGACATCCCCGTTGATGTCGCTGCCGTCGTCGGCGCCTTCGTCGACGTTGGTATCACTGTCGTCGACGAGTCCTTCTTCGTCGACGATCCTGTCGACGCTGATTGTCCCGTCGACGAGCCCGTCGACAGTACCATTTTAAGAGCAGGCTTAAATTCCTTCGATGAAGCCTTCGTACTTCTGTCAGGTTTTCCAGAAGACTGAGAAGAGGGCTTTTTGAAGGCTTGATCAGTATTCATCCCCACAGAAGGCGTAGATGGTCCTACCCACTCCTTTTCACCATGGTGAGGAGACTTGCCTGGACCTTGGCTCTCAGACTCTCTGGGGGTCTTTTTTGGGGCCTTAGAAAAACGCTCCACAGAAGGAGAAGGGGAAACCCTACCCCTTTTGACTGACCTTCTAGAAGATGACGCAAATGAAGAGTCCTCACTGTCACTGGAGACTGTGTCCTTTCTGGACTTCAACTTCTGGAGCCAGGTCAGAAGCCTACCCTCACGATCCCGGAGGGTCTTGGTGGAAAAGATGCTGCAGATCTTGCAGTCCGCAGCCTTATAGTCAGGATAGAGGCAGTAGATGCAATCTTTATGCTTATCCTCCACAAAAGTATTTTCTTGCCACAGGTGGAACATGGCTTAAAAAGGGCCTTCTTCTTTTCCTTGTCAGACATCCTGGAAGGAACAGCTAACAATCCTGAAGAGAAATCCTGAAGAAAACTTCTGAAAAGAAGAGTTTGAGCAGAGCTCAAAGGAGACTCCCTAAGCACAACGTGCGGTAGAAAATCTGAGGCTCTGAGGTTCCTTCAGGAGGGTTCTATGGGGTGAGACTCTTCTGATTGGCTGATGCCTAAGTTTGGTCTCTTTTACAAAAAGAGGCGGATATGGTACAAAAGGGGATGAGTCCTAGGCCATTTTCTTTCTCTTTTGTACCTACTGCTATGTTATTTTGTTACTGAGACTCCCATTCGGATGACGGGGAATGATACAAAAGCATGGGAATCTATGAAAGTTCCAATACTGGGGCAACCGGTTTTCAGAATTGGCAGCTATCCCACCAGCAAGGTGCACTGGCAAATCTGCTGTTGTTTGGCTGATTTATCTTTACCCAAGCAAGTCCCTTTGATGCAGTGCAAGATGACTGCTACTGTGTAGCTCAAAGATCCTACTCACATGGCTGGTGTGATAGCAAAGAGGCTGCCTAGAAACCAGGATAATATTCTTCATGTGCCTTATAAAAAGATAGTGACTTTCTGTTCAGACCTTAAAATTGGGACAGGAATAGATAAGTACTTCTCCTTGCCACATTGATGCCCTGATGTGCTGATCTGACCTACAGCGATGGCGCCTTGCAAACGGCTTCCTGCTAAAAGATGATATGCCTCCTGCCTGAAGGCTATATAAAGGTACTGTTTGAAGCAGTGAGTATTCAGGGAGGTTTCAGTGAATTATTTCCAGTGCCACAGAGGCATAACATAAGGTCCAATAATAGCTTATTTCAGATCCCAGATAATCTATTAATTTGGGCTTATAAAGGATTTGTGTTGCTTAGAATGCACCTATTTTTGATCTTGTTTACTGCATGAAGAGCTCTTAGAGGACCTGAACCTGGGCACCCGAGAAAAACATGGGTCTGGCAAGGTGCGTAGCACCTGGTTTGTAGAGTGACCTTGCAGGTTCTGGGCGTCTCAACTTTGACACTGCCAAGCACAGAATGAAGCAAACTCTCGAAAGAAGCTCGTCTCTTAATGCCAACAGGGAGCCGTAAGGTAGAGGGGTCACCAGGGCTTTTATTTGGAGACTGGAGACTGGTGATAATGACCATACCCAAATACCAACACAAGCCCTCTGCTCCCTTCTCTGCTTTTCTCTGCCCTATTATGAGGGCTGAGGACATTTTATATGCCCTAGTCCTTACTCTGCAGAACAGGTGTTGGTGCCACCACCACACCACCACCCAGGGGCACGAATAGCAATGGTGCCAGATGCGCAGAAGCAAAGGGGCCTAGAGTATGAGGGGCCCACCGACCCCAATGTTAGCAACTTTTCACTACCAAGTCAAGGGATTGGAGGGACGATTGCCCTTGCTTGCATCCTGACCCACTAGCTGTCCTACAAGGGCGGCTGGACGGTCCAGAAGACAACCCTGCCACACTCAGGCCACAGTCATTTCCCGCTCAGAAATTTCATCCAAACATCTTCTCCCAGAGGTAAGTCTGACATCAACAGCACGGTTCCAAAGGATATCCTGGTCCCGGGGTCGTCTTCTCTATTACGTGCTCCACGGCACCTCTTCTGTGATGCCAAGGAAGCAGCTGGGTGCCCCTTCCGGCTATATGTAGACAACGTCATCCATGCATTACCATACCCTTAAATGACTCTCTGCCCTGGTGTCTGCAGAAGGGTCTTTAGGTAGCTTGACGAGCCAAGGCAACAGATTCACGCAATCTGAGGCAGACAGATGGCGGGGCGGGGGGGAGGCATCTTGCTTTGTGTTTCTATTATTTGTATCACTTGAAATATTATTTTCATCAATTTTTTAACATTATCACATTTGAGTTTTATTCCCAGAAAATACTGTATTAATTAAAAAAAATTACTTCATCTAGGTATTAAAACTTTGTGTTGATAGAGAGAAATGCAAAGGAAATAATGACAGAAGATTTCCTTATTGTTAATGTACATAGAGACAGAGACACGTTAAAAGATGCAATTGGTACTGAATATAATGCCAAATTCTACGAAGTTTACGCTTAGGGAGCATTTTCAGAAAATTTTGCTGGACCGCCCTGTAGTATCTTAGTCCATACCGCTGGAACACTCACACTGGCTGAGTAGCTAGATGCAGAGAAGTGCAATAACATAAACACTAAACTCAGAATACTACACGCCCCTTCCCTTATATTTCTCAGGAGAACCATACCATATTGTTTTTGTTTGCACCATAAATACAGCCTTTGGATTCTTACCAACTGCATATGCTGCTTCTTTCCTGGAACACTCTGAGAATAATATGCTGCATCCCTTACCGAACAAAATCTCCCAGCTGAAGGAAAGAAGGAATGAGAAAGATTTGTCAGAAGGAGATAAGTAGAGGACATAAAAGTGTGAAACAAATAACACCTCAGCAGAGACACCTTACATCTCACACAAACACTCTTTAAGCTTCTTGGGCAGCAGTAAGCGTCAGTCACATAGGGCCTCGTTATGATGGTGATGGGTCACCCCGTCGGTGGTGGTCCCACCGCCATTGGACCCGAATAGACCGCCCTCCACATTATAATGGCGGGCGGATGGTAGGCGGGTGGAGAGTCCGACTGCCACGGATCCGACGGGCTCAAGGAGTCCGTTGGTCCGTCGGAGGGACATGTATCCCTACAACTGTGACAGTGCCTGCTCAGGCACCCCTCTAGGGATTACAATGCCCTTTCCACCCGCCGTTTCATGGCGGTCAACCCGCCATGAAAAGGCAGGTGGAAAGGGACATTGGAGGCCCGTAGCAATCTCCCCTTCCCTCCTGGCCCTCCGACATTAGCCCTGGGAGGCACAAATGGTGCCCCCATCCATACCTCTTCATTATGTGGCACCACATGGTCCCTGCCACATAGTACAGGGATATGTACAGATTATATACTCTGTACTGCGGCGTGTGCTGCAGCCCGCAGCACACGCTGCAATACAAAAGATACAGATTGCGGTTGCATCTTAATTTCTAGGAAGGGTACGCCGACTGCCAGTCAGGTGGTCCCATTTCCGAAAAGATGGCAGTCGGACCACAGTCTGACTGCCATCATAATGAGGCCCATAGTCACTTGAATATACAAATATAGCACCTTGGTTAAAAAATTTACTTTTTCATTCTTTCGTGTGCTTTATTTTAGAAACCATGATCTATTGGTGGCTAAACTATTCACTTTGGGTGGAGACAGACCAGAGTTTTAGGCTCAGTTTTGCTACTTCACCAGATAGAATGATCCTGGATGACGCCATATATCTCTTGTGACCTCCATTCTATGGATATAGTGCTTGGTAGAATAGCAGTATTGAACTTCAGAGGGTTCACTTAGGGGACAATAATGTGACTTTCACCAAAAAATGTCCCATCTGATCTTCGCACTGCTCCACCGCCACACAGAGGGTTGTGCTGTAAACACTTCTGGCCTTGAAGTCGCAAACACCATTCAGGCAAGACGTTGCAAAACGCCACTGCCTCATAATCGAGCATGAAATGTGACTTTATCAGGACAGGTCTGCAATGTAAAACAGAAAATTCAATACAACATTAAAATAACCCCGTCTCACTAACACAATTGTAAACCTAACACCCACCACCCTTAAACCTCTCCATATTCCACCTCACTCCAAGCAACAGCTCATACCATCAATCATCCAGACTCGATCCTCCATCCATGTGTCCTTCCATTCCAAACCGCATACCTTTGACTTACACCCCCTTTCTTGGTTGCGCCTCCTTTCTTGGTTGCACCCCCTCCCCAGACTGGATAGACCCACACCGTGGCTATATACCCCGGTCCAAAGAGCAAATCATCATTGCCTTCTTGCTTGCAACCTGTCCTACTGCAGCTGAAAACAGCAGACCATACTGTAGTAGAGATGACTCCAAGGCTTTCCAGTGATGTTCAAGATAGTGTTACTTAGGTTACAACCGAATGACATCAACCACAACCCCTAACTATGGTTCTTTTTTTATTTTTTATTTATTTTTATTGACACATATAACAATAAACTTAAATACATCGGGTGACACACAATCACAAAACATATGATGATTCATCTACCTTTTACAAAATACTTTACATGAGAATTTAATAGGGATCATTTCGATTCCAACACCAGATTGACTTCCTGTGCAACTGGGGGAGCACAAATATCTCCTCTGTACCCATTCCAGGCACCCCAAATTTTCCCCCATTTCCTGGGTCGCCCCCTAGCAACATACACCGATCTTTCTCTGAACATACACCAATCTAAATCTTCCATCCATTTTCCTATCAGGGAGGCCTGGCAGGCTCCCCACAGCTGGGCGATATTACGCTTGGCCACTGCACATGCCAATGTAACCCACATCTTCCCATGTGAAGTAAGATCAGTCGGCTCCCAAACATTCAGGAGACATCGGCGTGCCTCTAACTCCAATGCCACTCCCCACACTTCTCGTATTTCGTCATGGACTTCAACCTAATAACTCCGTACGTCTGAGCAATCCCATAAGATATGTAGGAATGTTGCGGCCTCCCCGCATCCTCTCCGACACTCACCATTCACCGCCAAACCCATTCGCACCATTCCCAGCCCAGTTACATAAGAGCGATGTAGGATATTCAACTGCATTAACCTCAGTCTCATTTGTACTGCGACCACTCTCGGGGAGGACACAGCCTCTCTCCAGTCCTCATCATCCAAAACTAGTCCATCCACCTCCCACCATTCCCTAAGGGCGACGAGCGGATCATCAGTGTGGTTGATAAGGTTTTTATAAATCAAGGAAATTGTTTTAACCGGAAGATGTCAGTCTAACAACCGGTCCTCCAACGGTGAGGTCTCCGGGGGTGTAACGCCATGGGGGATATTAGCCAGCAGCGCATGTCGGATCTGCAGATACCAATACCTCTCGCTTTCCTGCAATTGATGTCTCTCCTGCAGAGCCTCAAATGTGAGGATCCCATCTTTCCTCCACACATCTCTGACCTGTGAGGTCCCGATGAGATCCCACTTGTCAAAACCTTTCGTCTTCCACAGACCGCCCAAGCGGTCCGAACTCCACAGCGGCATAGCCAGAGTTATTTTTCTGTCCCATTTAAGAGACCTGTTAGTCTCATGCCACACCGGTACCGCAACTGCCGCCGGCCCCACCAATTAAAACCGCCCCTTTTCTGGGATAAAGAACCCTGGTATAGTCGCGGCCCGGTATCTGCCGACGATCCATCGTGTAGCCAGGGTCAAGTGGCGAACCATAAATTGCCTGATTGATAGCCGCTAGTTGGGAGGCCCAATAATACTTCTGGACATTAGGCAGGCCTATCCCCCCATCATACCAAGGCAAAGCGAGTTTGGCGAATGCAATCCGTGGCCTGCCATCCCAGAGTAGCTGCCTCTGAAGGTACTCAATTTCCCAGAAATATGAGGGGGGTACTGGGTCCAAGGTGTTTTGGAGTGCATACAGGAAGCGGGGTAGGGCCATCATTTTAAACAGTACCGCATGTCCCAGTAGGGAAAGTGGCAGCGACCTCCATCTCGCCACGTCCTTCCGGTACCTCGCTAGCGGGGGCACCAGGTTCGTGTCATATCGTGCCTTGGGATCCATTGAAACAAATATGCCCAGGTAACGGGACCCCACCAAATCCAACCTCACCGGGCAGTTTGTGGGGATATCTGGGGGAGCACCGCTCAAAACAAAAAGGACTGACTTCGACCAGTTAATGGCAAAGCCTGAGTATCTCCCGAATATGGCTAGGACATCCAGAAACACAATCAAAGAATTCCGGGGGGTGGTCAAGTATAAAAGGATGTCATCCGCATACAACAATATTTTATCTTCCCACTCTGGCATCCATCTCAACCCCCTAATCGACCTGTCCCAAAAGACCCACGCAGCGAGTGGCTCCAGCGCCAGCGCAAACAACAGCGGTGACAGAGGACATACCTGTCTGGGGCCCCTTCCCAAAGGGAAGTCTGCAGACCTATGGTTATTCACCACCACTCTGGCCAGAGGTCCGGAATACAGGAGGCGGACTCAATTGATAAATTCCGGTCCCAAGCCCATCTTGCCCAGGACCGCGAAGAGAAAGGGCCACTCAACTCTATCGAAGGCCATGGTGGCATCCAATGACAGCAGAACCGCCGGCTCATGTATTTTCGACACTCCACCCAGGATCCCATGTAATCGGCGTATATTAAGAGACTTTTACCAGGCGGGTCGCCAGTAGCTTGGCTAACACCTTTGGTTCAGCATTCAAGAGTGAGATCGGCCGATAAGAAGAACACTCTACCCTCGGCTTGCCGTCCTTATGAATTACAATTATATTAGCTACTCTTTGATCATACGGGAGCTGGCCCTCCTCTCTACTCTCAATAAACATTGCTCGGAGAAATGGAGCCAATTTGTTAGCGTGCACTTTATATAGCTCAATGGGGATCCCATTCGGACCTGAGGCCTTCCCAGAATGAACCCCTCTGATAGCCTGCACCACCTCATCGTTCGTAAAAGGGGAGTCCAGGTATTCCCTATTGTCATCTGATAGAATGGGCATCAGTTTATCGTGGATCATATCTGCATTTTCAGTCTCAGAGTAGCCACTTTCCGCTGTGTACACTGCCTTATAATAGCTGGCGAATTCCTCCGCTATTTGTTGTGGGTGTGTTATTCTACCCGAACTTTCTGACACTAACTCCGGCACAAGGCGTGACGCCCAGACCCCCTTTTCCAGCCACGCAATCAATTTCCCGGCCTTGTCACCGTGCTCATATATCCTACTCTGTGTATTTGCATGTTGGATCTTAGCCCTGTCTCTAGCCAGACTCCTATACTCATCCCTAAGGAGTTGGAGGCGGTGTAGTCCCTCCGGGGTGGCGTCAACCGACACCTCTCTCTCCAAGGCGAGCAACTCTTCTTCCGCATTATCAACCTCAGCCCCACTCTTCCTCTTTTTCCCGGAGATAATCAACAGTACTTCCCCTCTAATAACAGTCTTATATGCTTCCCATAGGGAGCAGTTTGAGTCAACTGGGCCGACATTATCTTGGAAATATCCATCCGTAATTCGTAGGATCTCCTTCTTAGTGTCAGGGTCTCTCAATCGCCAAGCACTGATTGGGGTGACCCTAGCTACATCCCACTGCCCCATCTCTACTCCAAGCCAGACCGGAGAGTGATCAGATACTCCTCTAGCTAAATGTCGCACCTCATGGATCCATGCTGCTAGCGACGCTGGCATCAATATGTAATCTATCCTCGAAAGGGAATTATGTGCCGCCTAGGCGTGAGTAGATTGAATTTCACCAGGGTTTTTAATTCTCCACCTATCCACCAGTCCCATATTTTCTGTAAAATCTGACTACCTTCTACGGGACGGCAACAAAGCCCGGGGAGGGTGTCTATCCACTTCACCATCCATCACTGCATTGAAATCCCCCCCACAATCAAGATCCCAACAGGCAATGTCAAAAAGATTTTACACAGGTCTCGAAAGGTGTCGGACTGCAGGGCTGGCGGGACATATACAGACAAAAATGTAACAGTTCTCCACTCCCACAACCCCGAGATCCCAATGTATCAGCCTCTATTGTCAGCCCATGTGGCCTGGATAGTCAGCGGAAAGGAGTTCTTCACCAATATCCCCAACCCCCTCGAGCCAGTGGTGAACCCCGCGTATGCCACTAACTTGTATTCTCCTCTGTGCAACGCCATACAACGCCTGCACATGAGATGCGTCTCCTGCAATAATACCACGTCAGGTGAGTGTCTTCTAATCAGCTGACCAACCATTCCACTCTTTATCTTATCTCCAAGCCCATTCACGTTCCAACTGAGTGTGGAAATCCCCAATCCCCGTCTACCGGAAGACATTATGGTAATACATCAATACTGAAGCAATCTGTGACACCTGATGCAAAAGAAAAAAACGAACATCAACAACAAAACATTCCCAATGACTCTTCATTACGTGTCCCCCCTCCCTCCCTCCCTGCACCCCTGCATGTAGCTTACGCTCATCCCCCAACTCGCAGTGTGCCTTTCGCCCCCAATCTACTCTACAAATAACTAAAAGTAGAAAACAGAGGAGGACCAACTAACAGGTCCGCCACCTCCTCCCCCCTCCCAACTCGCCAGAGCCACCCCTGCATATTCAAACCAAAACAAAACTAGCTAAACTCTATTAGGCAGGGGATGAAATATTTGCCCCCTCTAACCTACTGCTACTCAATACAGATCGTCCCCCCAACGGCCTCATAATTACAGTGTCATTGTTCCTCAGCCTCTGCCTGGTGGTGGGCCTCTGAGCCCAGCCCCTGAACATGGTCCAGCCAGTCCGCAGCCACTGCAGGATTATCGAAGAACCAGGTCTTGCCATCAAGCTCCACTCTAAGGCGGGCTGGATACATCATGGCGTATTTGATGCCCTTATCTCTCCACCTCTTTTTGACCGCCAGAAAGCCCTGCCTCTGCCTTTGCACCAGTTGGGTGAAGTCTGGGAAGAACAAGAGGGAGGCGTTCTCAAATGCCAACGGGGCCGCCGCCCGGGCCGCCTGAAGGATCACGTTTCTGTCTCGAAAATTAAGGACTATCATAGGGTGCGGTTTGCCCCCGGCTTAGGCCTACCACCCGGAACTCTATGGGCTCGCTCAACTGTAAAGAGGGTGCTCAGGCCTTTAGGTTTAATATAATTGAGAATGAGATTTTCTACAAACAGATCCGGCGCACACCCAATATGCGTATGTTATTGCGTCTTGCGCCCCCTTCATAATCGTCAATCTTCCGATCTGTGAGTTCCCTTGACGCCTTAAGATCACGCACCTCTTGCTGCAGCAGATTAACTTCATCAATGAGGCTGGTCGTCTTAACCTCCAGGGATTTGACTTTCTCTCCTGTCTTTGTGAGATCTGCCCTCATAAGACCCATTTCCATGGTGACGGTGTCAAGCTTACTGTCCATAGCCTCCATTTTCTGACCCAGGGATGTCTGGTCACCAGTTATTGCGGCCATGAGATCCGTTAATGTAGGCTCAGTAGGATAATCTTCGGAGCCCCCCGCGGGTCCTCTCTTCCCTTCAATCGGAGACCCCTGAGACAGGCTATAGGGGTCCAATTTATTGGATTGAACCTGCCTGGCCCCCCTCGTGGACTTGGGGAGGGTTTTATCTGAATCCGCTTTCGCCGCCATCTTACCCCTTGAGGACCGGCACGCCGCCCCACTTGCTTCGCTGTGGTCACGGTGTCTCTGCCAACCCCAGTAGCCGGCAACAGGTTGTCTCCCAAGTCACTACACTCGCCCCCGTCCGATCCGCACCTCGAAATCACTCCAGATCACTGCTCGGGCGCCATCCGGACAGGAGAAGCCGTCCATTAAGGTGTGGAATGCTGGAACGCAACCGCTGGAACCATCCGATCTACAGGAAGGGCAGCTCCCCGCTTCTCTCCGCAATTCAGGCACTCATGGGGCAGAGTGCGAAGTGTCATAGCGAGGGACCGCCAGGCGGTCCTGGCAAATAGTGGGCCACACGCTCTGAGTCTCCGTGGAGCAGCCACCAACCACACCGCAGGGCCCGCTTGATCCCAAGCAACAGTGGCGCCAGATCACTTCCACTAGGCCTTCTGACTCCAGACACTGGGGACTGACACATGGGCCACAGTACCTCCTCTTCTCTCCCGTGCCCCAGCCCAATGTCAGGGAGTCAGCGCACAAATTGGGGCCCCCGCCGCATGTCCAACCACAAGGGCGCAATTCTCCAGTTCCCATGTCTGCGGGCGGCCGAAGTAGCTCCACTGTGGGGCCTAGTACCAGTGCCACATCGGACCCGCTGTCTGCTGCCCTTACAGGCCAATCTCCAATGCTCAGTCCGGTCCCGGGTAACAGCGGGGCCCCTCCAGGCACCGACCCTCACTCTCTCGGCCCCCAAGCCACGGCGTCTCACAGCAGCCGCCGAGCCCCCGTGGGACTCGCGGTTGGTTGTTTCTGGGCCAACCTCCGACCGGACCGGCCTCTCCCAACCCCGGTGCCCGATGTTGTGAAACTCCGGGGAGGGCAGGCCGTCACTTGAGGTCCCTGTCTTTCTGGCAGCTAGGCCGCAATCTTCCGGGCAGCTTTCCGAGGGCACCCAACCTCGGAGGAGGGCCGGATTTCCACCCGCCGGCACCACTACGGTTCCCCCACCCGAGAGTGGGGTCGGGGACCAGGATATCTATCAGGATGGTGAGTCGGACGAGAAGGGTCGGCGGAGCCGGTCCTCAAGCGGCCATCTTGGTCGCTAACGCGGCTCCTCCTCCAACTATGGTTCTTTTTAAGTCCTGCTACATCTGAATCTCAACATCCCTGGAACTTGCCTTCAATACATTCTAAGAACACCACACATCTTTCCCCACAAGAAAAACACAACTCATTATTTAACAAAACAAAAGAAACAGTTCCTGTGACAAATACATAAAAAATACGAGATAACTATAATAATATATACAAAATTTAATAAAGAATTGCACCAATGTTTCAAATGTAAGAACACAAAAATTACTTATAAGGAGTCATACATAATCTTTTAAGTACAACGTTTTCCTCCCTTAACAAAGGCTATTCCTTTAAGCGGTTATTACGCTTTCCAGACTTTTTAGATTCTTTACCCAATAAAAAAAACTTCACAAGCATTTTTTCTTTTTCACTCTCTCAATGTCTCACCGTCATCCTTCACATGCATATTAGAACACCTTTTCTTATTCACCAAACTGAAACACATTAAACAATTACTTTTTCTGTTTCTGAAAAGTTCAAAGGGTTTAACACATATTGTAGAGTATGGGGTTACTCTATACATTCTCACATTATTCTTAAACTCTACCTTCCAACACCGACCAAAGATAATCACGCATTGAATGGATTTAAAACTTTGCTTAAACGATCTACCATTCCATTGGCTTTGGGATAGTACAAGGATATCTTAATAAGTGCAATACCTCTATTGTTTAAAAACTCTTCTGTGCCTCCCGATATGAGTTGAACTCATTGTTGGTTAATAAAACAGAGAAATAACCTTCCCCACTAGGCAATTAATCAAGGAAACATACAACGTCACAAGTTTTTATCATGTTTACAGCCTTAATTTTAGTATGGCCTGCATACATATTGTAGTGTATTGTAATTGCATTTATATATCACTTACTACCACTGACAATGCGTCAAAGCACATTTTCAGTGAGTAACACGCTACTCTGGAACCCTTAAAGGATTAATGATGAATTAGTATAGTGAAACATGAAAGTAATTTGAATGGTGGATATGTTAGTCAGTTATTTGGATTGAGAAGGATAGTAAAGGAATAGGATAGGGAAAAAGGTTTGCATTTATATAGCGCTTGCTACGTCTGATGGGGTGTTGAAGTGCTTTTTCACCAAGTAGCACGCTACTCCGGAACCCATAAAGGATTAGTGGTGCATTCATGTAGTGAAATATGAAAGTAATTTGAGTCATGGAAATGTTGTCATTTATCTGGATTGAAAAGGATAGTGGAGTGATAGAAGAGGAAAAAAGGTTTACATTTATATTGCCCTTGCTACCCCTGATGAGGTGTTGATGTGCTTTTCTGGTGAGTAGCATGCTACTCAGAACCCATAAAGGATTATTGGTGAATTAGTATAGTGAAAAATGAAAGTAATTTGAGTGGTGGATTTGTTAGCCAGTTATTTGGATTGAGAAGGCTAGTGTAGGGATGCAAGAGAGAAAAAGGTGTGCATTTATATAGCTCTTGCTACCCCTGATGAGGTGTTGTAGCACTTTTTCAGTGAGTAGCACGCTACTCCAGAACCCATAAAGGATTAGTGGTGAATTAGTATAGTGGAATATGAAAGTAATTCGAGTGGTGGATATGTTAGTCAGTTATTTGGATTGAAAAGGACAGCGGAGGGATAGATGAGGAAAAGATTTAGAATTGGTTTTTTTTAGCTCATAGAAGTAGGAGGCGGCTTGGGATGAGTAGAATGGAGGTGGAGGGGGAAAGTAAGAGGGAAGGACTTAGAAAGGCTTGTTTGGGAGATCTGAATAGTAAAAGAGGTATGAGAAGATGTAAGGAGGGGTAGAGTAGGGAAGAGTCTAGATAGGGCTCTCATGGGGATCATAGAAGTGGTATGGGGTTTGGGATGAATGAGAAAGTGAAGGTAGAGGATATATTGTTAGAGGTATAGGGTGAGAAATAGGGTAGCGCTTTGGAAAGAGTAGTAGAAAGAGGTTTGAGATGAGTCAGAGAGTTGAGGCAGAGGATAAATTGAGAGTGGTATATGGTGAGAAATAGGGTAGTTCATTGGAAAGAGTAGTAGAATGAGGTTTCGGATGAGTCAGAGAGTTGAGGTGGCGGATAAATCGAGAGTGGTATAGGGTAAGAAATAGGGTAGTGCATAGGATATGCTGAATTAGAAGAAAATACATATTTTGTAATTCAATAGTGAAGCAATTGTGGATAAATAGTTATGATAAAATATTTACTTATTTATGCAGTCACTTATGTACATGTTCAAAACATAGAATAATGTAACTATCAGCAATATGCACATTTGTTAAGCAGAAGCAACCAATATTTATATTTTTTAATACATAATTATTATACACGTTTATACAAAGCAATACACATAAATAGGTACCTGTCTATAGTCCAAATAAATGCTTACATACAGAGGAATATGCTGTATATTTCCATTTGCTTATGGTTGTTATGTGTGGAATAGCCAATTATGAGTAGTTTTCTGAAGATAAGGTGGTTATCCATGGATCTTATGTTGGGGGGTAAAGAGTTCCATAGTTTGGCTGCTTGAATAGAGAAGGATATGCCACCCATGTTTTTTTCTTGTACGTTGGGATTTTGAGGCAAGGTGCCATCTAGAGCGGAGGTTCCTTTTTTGAACATGTTTGGTGATTTTATTCCTGATGAAGGGTGGTCCCTTTCCAAGTATCGCTTTGTGGGTGATACAAAGCAGCTTGAACGTTGATCTTCTGGCAACCGGTAACCAATGCAGGGCTATCAAGGCAGGGGAGATGTGTTCTTGCTGCTTTATGTGTAAGAGTAGTCTGGCAGCAGAGTTCTGAATGCATTGTAGTCTTTTCATAGTCGTTAAAGGTATTCCGTGGTAGAGGCTATTGGCATAATCGAGTTTGGACAGAACAGAGAGATGGTAGCTTGGGCCTTGTGTGGAAATGCCAGATGGGGGAATATTCACTGCAGAGTTTTTCTAGTAACAAAGCTTGGTCACGCTGGTTTGTCCACTTGGGCATTCATTGATAGCTTGGAGCCCATGGTTATTCCAAGATTTCTTACTTCCTTTTATACTTTAGGTGGTGTTCCCAGATCATCAGGCGGCGAGCGGATCATAATGTATCGATTCACCACATGTGAGTAGTTCCATTTTGTAAGCATTTAATTTGAGTTGGCTCCACGTCATCCATTGATCCACGGCTCTGAGACAACTGAAAATTGGTGAGTTTCCAATATGTTTCAAGCATTCCAGTTGAAGGAGTGTTTGTGTGTCATCTGCATAGTTATAGCATGTGAGGTGAAATTGATTTATCAGTGCCGCTAATGACTTCATGTAGATGTTGAAAAGCATGAGCAAGATGATAGAGCCTTGAGGGACTCCTGCTTTCGTGAAGTACGGTTTGGATGAGAAGGAGGAGGTATGCATGACATTAGTTCTGTTACAAAGGTAGGATATGATCCAGTCTAGATCAGTCCCCTCTATGCCGGCTTCTTAGAGTCTTTGTATCAGAGGTCCAAGAAAAATAGTGCAGCCACCCTGTTGCGCTCAACAGTGTTCTTCGGGTCAGCCCAGATTGCAACGAGGGCAGATTCTGTGCTTCTTCCGGGACGAAATCCCATTTGGAAGTCAAAAATCATGGCATTATCTACAATGAATAGTGACATCTAGGTGTATGCTGCTCTTTCTATCAGTTTGCCTAAGAAAGGTCCATTTATAAACGGTCTGTAGTTGTCAGGACTCAGTGGGTCCAAGTTTGTTTTCTTCAGTAATGGGCATATGTATGATTTTTTGAGTTCTTCTGGAAAAATTCCAGTGGTTAAAGAATTGTTGATTATTCTTCTTACTGGTGTGACAGCAGAGATTGTTAGAAGAATTGTCTTGAAGGTTTGTGGTGGACACAGGTCAGAAGGGCTGCTGGCAGGGCTGTTTGCTTTGACCAGGTCCATAAATTCATCGTGTGAAATGTGTTGGAAGGAACGGATATGCTGGGTTAGAGTATTCTTTGATTGTTGTTTTGGAAAAGAGTCAGTGCTGATGCTATGTCTTTGTTTTAAATATCGTTACACTTGTCCAACACTACTTCTTCCCAGGGCCAAGAAGGTGGTTCAAGCAAATCATGGGTTGAGTTCTACATTTCAATATTTTATCACTAATTAGACATTCACAATAATTTCTCACAGCTCTCTCAATCATTAAATCCATTCCTAGAAAAGCAGATTAACAGCAATTAATGTACAGTATTGGAAATGGAATTCACTGTTATCTGATTGATACCAGACTTTATTAATTTGCTGGCACCTGATATGATGCCCAAATGATACTGAGCCCTTGTGGAAGGAAATTATTAATGCCCAACATTTGTTTCTTGAGATTTAAAGTATGTATCAACATTTCCTTTTCTTTTTATTTCTTTGCCTTGTATGGCACTGTAAGGAAGCCAACTCGAAGTTGTGAGTTTTTCCTCTATATTGTCATGTTTTTTAGGCTAGTCCTGGCATGTATATTCCCCTTTTTACATACATTGTCCGATCCACACGACAATAATGACACTAACCTTTTACCTAGTAGCTTGCTCCTGTCTCTACAACACCAGGTTCTTAGGGCCAGATGTAGGAAGCCTAATACCAGTCGGTAACGGCCAAAATTACAGAACTTCGACTGTTACCGACCGGTATTAGGCATTTGAGATGTAGTGGCCTCATTTAAGTATTCAGTAATTTACCGAATCAGTAATTTGAGGAATCGGTAAATTACCGAATTCTTAAATACCGATTCGGTAAATTACCGAATCCTTAATGTAGGAAGCACTCAAGTGCGCGCTTTTCACTTGTAAGGATTCATTATAACAAAAACCTTAAAAAAAGCAATTTTGTGCTTTTTTCAACTGTGCCATGTGGCAGACATACATGCCCTTAGGGCATGTATGTCTGCCACATGTGGATCCATGCACTATACAGGGGTGCAACAGGTGTCAATGTGACACCCTGCCACCCTTGTAGGTCTACCCCCTATTACCGATTCGTTATTTACTGAATCGGTAATTCTCATAATATCCTATGGGCCTCCAGGCCCGTAGGAATGAATGGGGAATACCGAATCGGTATTTACCGAATTTCACCAATTCGGTAAAATTTACCGAATCATTAGCTACATATCATTTACCGATTCTAAAATACCGAATCAGTAAAATTCGGTATTTTAGAATTGGTAAATGATATTTACCTACATCTAGCCCCTAGTGTTCTATCATAATTCCTGTACCTGACGTACATAAACATGTCCTCAGCCACTGCATAATTATTTTGTATAAGGGTCACTACTTTTTTTCATCCTTTCACCCGCTGTGTATGATTGCATTTGTTTGGAAAAACATTTATGATTGTTTTCAAAACATTTAGGATTGTTTTCAAAACATATCAATTATAGAAGAAACCCTGGAGTGACCACTCTAGTATATAAGACCTTTATTCCCCCTATAAATCCGAGGAGAATTCCTTCCACACTGACATGGGGTTCTGCATGCTGAATCTTCGACACGCAGCACCCTGAAATCCCTTGCAGGGTGTCATCCTTGAAGAAAAAATGGGATACTTTATTCTCTACCTTCAGATGAGGGAGATGATTTTTCCCTACGGAATTCTTGGCTATACATATATCTATACACATATACATGCTACACATACAGATCTAGGCTAGGTACATTTAGGCAAATTACTTAGATGCACATTTTAGGCGTATGCAAGTGCTACTGTTTTAACTGAACTGTATATGTTCATCTTCCTAGCACTCAAATCAAATCAAATCAAATCAGGTGTTTGTTAAGTGCGACTACTCACCCGTTAGGGTCTCAAGGCGCTGGGGGTGTGGGGGGGGTTTCGCAGGTTCCAGTCCATCAAGAAGGGGGTCTGTCAAAGAGCCAGGTTTGTAGGTTTCTTGCGAAGATGAGGAGCGATCTTATCTGTCTGAGGTGGAGCGGAAGGTCGTTTCAGGCACTGTCCGTGCAGAAGGAGAAGGAGCGGCCTCCCAATCTGGTCTTTCTGGTGCGGGGGACCATGGTGTAGGAGAGCTGGGCTGATCGTAGGGTCCTTTGGAGTATGTGGAATTTGAGTCGGCTGTTCACGTATGCTGGTCCGGTGTCGTGGAGGGCCTTGTGAGCGTGGGTTAGCATCTTGAAGGTGACTCTAGCTTCGATGGGGAGCCAGTGGAGTGTGCGCAACATGGTAGAAATGTTTCTACTGTTTATTATGTTGGTATTTGGGATTTAATTTGTATGCTTTTGTCTCCTAGTTGTCGCAGCAAATATGATTTACACAAGACTGACGCAGGAGCAATAAATACTTATTGAAACATCCTAACCACCATCCTGTGCATTTTATGAGAATAAGCAAGCTTGAGTGACGGGGCAAAAAGTACTGTACTATTTTCCAAGATCCCTGAGGAATTAGGGTTGTCATGTTCAGTGGTTGCCAGAAACCACCGACACCACTGTAAGATCCAGGGGGGTAGCAGTGGCACTGTACAGCTAGCTGGTCTAACGGCTGACATATTCTCTGGGGGTGTTCGGAAGTCGTTTAGGACACCAAGCCTTCAGGTTAGATCATCCAAAACACGCATGTCCTGGGGAATCCTAGGAACTACACGACATGGCAACAGCAACATTGGTTTGGTTCTTATATTAACTGTTGAAATATGAGTAGTTTGATCGTGCTTTCTCAGAAAGCCCTACTCACACCTTTCAGAGACGCCTGAGTTGGGAAGGGAAATCCGCCTCAGCTGAGCAGAAATACCCTGTGTATTGACTGAAGGTTTAAACAAGCTTGTAAGGATAAAAGGTTCCCACATTGTGCAAAACACAAATTTCTAACATTTTATTCTTCTCCTTTTGAGAATGACTGAGCTTACGAGTGGTGGTTCAGATTCGCGGGAAGACAAATTTGCAAATGCTCTCAACATTACAGAAAACTGCAGACATGCAGTAACTATAAAATTGTTAGAACACGGAGTACCCAAAACAGGTGGCTGTGTTACCTTCGTGATTGAGGCACACAAGGTGTTTCGATCTGAGGTATTCTATTCTTGGGTTCATTTCCCACCTGCAGATCCACTGACTAAATTGTTTCACACATACATTGTAGTTGAACCGCTGGAAGAATACATTCCTTACGAAGACATTGAAGTCCCGTCAACTTACCAGCCACACAGAAACTGGCTTAAAGGCACCCTCCTACACACAACATCTGTTGTAAGACTTGGTCCACTCAGCATAGAAAGAGGGACCTGGACTATCTTAGCGACATACACTCCACATCCAGAGATAGATACACTAACAGTGGATGAAGTCTGTACAATATATAAAGAAAGAGTCCCGCTAGGCTGACACATTTTCCAGTTCGTCATGTGAACATTAACAGTCCAACCTGTGAGAAATGCTCCAGTTGGTCCACATCAGACCACACCTACAATTGAGCCACATACACTAAAATCAGTGATGGGGACAATTACATCCAAATGGGAGCAAATTCCATCTGGATAGCATAGAAAACTGCACAACTGGAAGCCGTATTTCCCCATATGGGTCCGCAGGAAAAACACAGAATGCTAACCATTTGCTTGCCAAAGGAGATGGTTCCCTCGATTAAGGAACAATCTTTGCTGCTTTATACATCTGAATACATAGTACCGCTTCTATGCCAGTCGTTCCATAGGTATTGAACAGATACAGAATGAGTACGGGGCAGGACCTGACCTGGACGTGGGAATGAAACTGATGGATAACTTTGCCCAAGTCTTTGTAATCATGCTGAGCAAAATACAAGGGGAGGCAGCAGCAGAGGCTATACACCACTGCCTAAGGGAAATAGCTCCTATAAATATGGAGCGAGATTTACTAAACCACAAATGGCGGTTAGTCTCGACAAGGACAACTCGAAGCAAGCACTGAGTTCTTCTAAAAAGAAATGGGATAACAAATAATCTAACCATAACAATACAGAAAATAATTGACAATCAAGTGGTAGATCTACCCAACATAAGTCCTCTGAAAATAGGTATAACCTTAGGAATCGTGATAACATTAGGAAACCTGACAGGCATCAGGACACTGATACACATTCCTTTGGTTCCTTACAGGGTTCATCAAAAAACTCAAAGACATAAAGGGAAATACATCGTAATTCAGATTATGTTATCAATCAGGAAGAACAACCTAAAGTGAAGCCTCAATTAAAAAAGAAGAAAGTAGCCGGCTTGAAAATTAGGCATGCCCAGGTTACTGAGGACTCAGCTTCTAAACGGTAAATGTGCTCTGACGATGCTAGACAGCATGGCAGAAGTCACAATAGCTCACCAGAACCTGAAGGAATTTTCTGGTGGCTGCAGTATTGAATGAACACATCACGGTGGAAACACCTGACACAAGAGTTAGTGTCCCACATCGACTATACGAAATTACACTCAAGATAAAGGGGGACATCTCAAGAAAAGTTAAAGGTCTCTTTGGGAAAACATAACATTTGGATACAACATCCTGTTAGCAGAAAAATATTGTCCGCCTGAATTTGTGATGGATTGCCCAAAAGGGGAAAGTGTCATTTTGCCTGCTTTCTCCGACCTCGTTCCAGAATCTATAAAACATTCATACTCGCTGGAGTGGGCACTAGCGCTAGCTATGGCATTAGACTGCAACCATATAGGGTGGTACGTGGAGTCTACTGACCACACAATCCCATTAAAATCTACTTCCACTCCACAGAGACAGTACCATATTAAAAATTCTGCAAAAAGACAAGTCAGAGACATCTTAGACCAACTTGAATACCAAGGTGTGATTGAGACTTGCACCTCCCCCATGAACAATCTTTTGTTTCCCGTAATGAAACCGGACAACTCATATGATCTAATTTTAGGTTACTGACATTTAAACACGTGCACGCAAACATTTGCAATTCAAAACACACATAGTGCCGCATTAATGAATAACATTGTGCAGAAGAAATACAAAACGACAAGTCAACACCGTCTCCTCGTCATGCTTCAACATCCTGCGCATGCTACGAAAGATCTTCCGGTGGATCCCCACCGAGACCAGGAAGACGGTCACCCAGGCCCTCGTCACCAGCCGACTGGACTACGGCAACGCCCTCTACGCCGGAACCACCGCCAAGCTCCAGAAGAGACTCCAGCGGATCCAGAACGCCTCAGCCAGACTCATCCTCGACATCCCCCGACGCAGCCACATCTCCGGACATCTGAGAGACCTGCACTGGCTCCCCGTCAACAAGAGAATCACCTTCCGTCTCCTCACCCACGCACACAAAGCCCTACACGACCAAGGCCCGAGCTACCTCAACAACCGCATCAACTTCTACGCTCCCAAACGCCACCTCCGATCAGCCAGTCACGCCCTCGCCGCCGTCCCCCGCATCCGAAGATCGACAACAGGAGGAAGGTCCTTCTCCCACCTGGCCGCCAAGACCTGGAACTCCCTCCCTCCCGACCTGCGCCTGACCCAAGACCACCTTTCCTTCAGGAAGAAGCTCAAGACCTGGCTTTTCGAGCAGTAGCAGCACCCCCCCCCCCCCCCCAAGCGCCTTGAGACCCTCCGGGTAAGTAGTGCGCTATAAAAATGTCCATGATTGATTGATTGATTGATACCTCGAATGGATTCTACTGGTAAAATATAGCTCCAGAAAGCAGATATTTGACAGCATTCTCTGCACTTAGCAAAATTGTTGCAGTTTGCAACAGGGGTATAAGAACAGCCCGGGGCTATTCTTGGCAAGAGCGTCAGAATTATTGCAAACATTGGACGAGGGGGCAGATGATTTCTATCTGACAGACGATTCATTACTTGAACACTTGAGCAGGGTAAACAACAAAATTGTGGGTTTCTCCAACTTGGGCTACAAATTTAATTTCAAGAAATCAAAGATTGCCCATCTCAATGTCCTATTTTTGGGATATGAGCTCTCAAGTGAAGGCAAGAGCCTGGCAGCCAAGTTTTTAGAACGTGCGCACTGCTCCAACCTCCAAAGACTCTCAAAGGTTTGCAATCCATTTTAGGATTTCTGAATTTTGGCAGAACATACATTCTGGATTACACAGAAAAAGTAAAACCTTTCTACTACGTAATAAGACCTGATTTTGCATCAAATCAATAGACACAGGAACATGCAGTTACTCCCCGTTCCATTCAGGCTGACATGATAGCATTAAATTTGCACACACGGGTGAATACTACCAACTTGGTGATCCAGGTGGTCCCGGGTTTATCATGATATACATACATCACTTTCAATGAAGGTGAGTCAGTCCCAATTGCATACAAATCACATTTATGCACAAATGCTGTAATGCGATTTGCGGCCACAGAAAAAATACTGACGGCAGTACAGACTGCTGTAGTGAGAGAAAAAGTACTAGCACAGGTGAAACGGATAATCATTGTAACCTTGGTGCCAACTTTAGAAGCTGGTACCAAAGTAAGCATTCCAAATGCAAAAGCACTGCATCTGCAATGGATGCAATGGGCTAATTCTCTCACTGCAACAGACCTAGATTACAAATACGATGCTACACTGAAAACACAAGAGTTCCTGAAGTATGAGCAAGAATACCCTCTCCTGAATGAGATCTTGCCTCTAGAAAAATATGAATACATCATTTATACTGATGGTTCTGCTCAGCCTGTCGCTGGAAGTAAACAGTATAGCGCAGCACTTGCTATAGTGAAGGGGCATATGCGGGATGGTAAATTCTATCCCAGCAATACGACTACACAATCTATGGGAGATTGTACAGCACATCTGGCAAAGCAGAAAGCCCTGATACTAGAACTACAATATACTTATCAGGAATTCCCCACGCTGATAGTGTGTGATTTGTTTTATTGTGTGCAGTCTTATAGTGAATATCTTCATTACTGGGGACCGAATGGGTTTAGAGATTCCAAGGGTTGCACAATTAAACATATATTGTTTTGGGAACAAGTGGCAAAGCTTAAGGAACGCCTGCCACAGGCTCAAGTTATTCACACCTTGAGTCATCAGTGTGTTGGTGTACACATTGAAGGGAATTCACTGGCTGCTGAAGCCACCAAAACGACAGTACGAACTGCTGCAGTTGATGCAAACACTCGTTCTAGCATGAGGATAGATGGAGACATACTGATAGCTGTCAACGCCTCAAGAAACAGCTCTGCCATGCTCCAGGGTTGTCCACTCAAATATTCCTATAAATTAGATGCGAAAAATACACCATATGCTCAAATTCCAGGAGTAGGGGATAGAGTCATACCAAACATCGATGGCAGATTAAGTTTATTTCTAGCTGCACACGAAGGTCTGGGCTCAGCACACGCAAGAGTTACTGCTACAATTTCATTACTTAAACGGCAATGCTGGTGGCCAAGTTTGTCTAAACAAAGGGATATGTCCTATAGTGCGACATCTGTCAGCAGATGAAAGGTTCCACCATAGCACGGCCACCGCAAACCCATTACTTATTTCAGACACCTCTGGCATGTATTTATTTGGACCACTGCTGGCCCATAAGTTCAGATGGGGCTTCCAAGTACATCTTGGTGGCAGTGGATCAATGCTCTAGATTTCTATGGGTTTAACCTCAGCATTCTGCTGATGCTCGAACTGTTATTAAGGATTTGCAAGTCTTCATCGTGCCATATGCAACTGGCACGTTACATTCTGACCATGGCCCTGTGTATAGTTCACTGGCTTACAAGGAAGCCATGGGAAGTATGGGTGTGGCCTTGCGGTACTCCCTACTACCATCCTGAGAGAAATTTAGTGGTGGAGAGGAAAAACCGACACCTAAAGCAATCCTTAACAGCAGGGCATTAGGTACGGACGATACTTGGGCCAATCACCTCTATGGGGTCCAGAGGGCACTTAACAACACGCAAAAGAAGTTCCTTGGGAGGACGTAGTTCTGGTTTGGGACAAGAATGTGGGTACCTGACCTCGACTGTGCCAGCAAAGTGGCTGATGTAAACCATTTGAATTGATCATTTGGCTGTTTTACAGGAACTCAATAAATTCCGGGCATTACAAAGCAACGTCCAAGTAAAACGCACCACCACTGGGGAAGGAAATCGGTTCTGTCAAGGCCTTTCTGGGTCCTGAAGATTGGGGACCTGGTTAGAAAAAAGATCATGGACAAGAAGGAGTTTGGGTCATCCTACAGAACACCTGTACCTGTCCTGCCAGTTCAAGGAACAAAAACAGTACTGCTTCTGCCTCTTGCCAGCAAAAAAGAAATAAGATTCATCTCCATTGATCTGATCAAACCACACTATGTGGCTGTTTCTCAACAGTAGGTCGCGTGGAATCCTGGGTAGCCGCAGATCTTCTCTTGCTACTATACAGGAGGCTCAGATGGAAAGACTAATAATGTTTCAAGACTCTGCTGCGCAAAATGCAGGAGTATCGAATAACGGAATACGAATTACACCTGTTGAATTGAACAACATCCAAATGCAACCGAAACGCAAATTGCAATTTTGCCCAACAATGACATTTACATCAATGTGCCTTCACAAGAAGCACCTGCCAGTTCTACAAACCCTGCTGAGCAACCAAAGATAGCTGGAACTGCGTCTGGCTCCTTCATCCACTTCAATGACTTTTCTTCAGATCAAAACAGAACATTTTTGAAAATTCTATCTCTGGCTGAAAAAGAATTACTTTGTGTCCCCTTGGTCGCAATTAGAGATCCTGTTCCTGTTAATTTAGATTGGTATAGTAACTGTCTTTTTCCTACTACTGAATGGACATTATCTCCCTCACCATTCTGCAGTACAATCTGTGAACTTCGTCCTGAAACTACATACGTCATCACACAGTGAACAGAGAGACCTGTACCTAGTGAACATTACAGCAGTTCCAGTACCTGATGATATAGTTTGGGACAGGGTTTCATATGATGTATTTGGTCCTACTGAACATTTGAAAATTCTACATGTATTTAAAATTTCATTGAATGATTACATCACCCCGAGTATACACTCTGATGATTGGGACATTGAAATTGTAAATTCTATGGTCTCAGATTTAGAAAAATCTGCTGCATTTTCTCACAGGGGATTGTATGAAGCTACACCTGACTTTGACACTATATACTGTTACCAGCATTATGGTAATCACTTTTTGAATAAAGCAAGTGTCCCACGCACTGTTAACACTTACCATCAATGGGAACATTGCCCAACACCACCAAAAGGTAGTTCTGCCACGTTCGCACAGACATTTGGATACTTTTCAGGGTTCAATACATCTGACCCAACGTAATTCTACTATAAGCTTGCACAAACAAATGCAACTGCAAAGAAAATAATGCTGACAAACACAAAGCTGATATATTCAACACCTTTTATCGCCCAACTGTCTATACATGGTTGCGACTATTGGTGGGACAAGATAGACAAATAATAAATAAATAATACCGGATCTATTTTTAAATGAATGAATGAATAACAGATAGCTCAATAAAATAAGAGTCAAGATTCGAGGTAGTAGGAGTTTCTGCAGGTTTATTACAGCATAAGGACAGGATCAGGACAACCTGCATAGGAACAGAGCGACAGGGCCCAGCAGGACAACTGGGGCCCAACAGGGGAAAAGAGGCCCAGCAGCTGCTGGGGCTAGGTCTGGGATGAGCGCGCTAACATTCAATAACAAAACACAGGCATATATACATAGCGCGAACACATAGCATTACATTGCAGTAGGCGTAGCAGTGGGTGGAGCAGAAAGGCATGACGCGTAGCAGTCGCGAAAGATAACAGTAAAAAGAGGTGTAACTGGGCGTATACATAGACATGTGGTGCAAACGTAACAGAATATGTCATGAATGGGCGGAAACTTTGGAGGGGGCTACCTAAGGAGCCGGGACCTCTAACCTAATGGTGCGCGAAAACTGGCAATGACGTGTTACTAGGAGAAGCTGGGGGCTATGAACTCTGTGTTAGGAGCAGAGACTAGAGTCTGGAGGGTCGGAGCGACATGTACCTAAACCCTATCTGGTATCTAATGTTTAGGGAACATGTTGATATAAACTAGAAGTCATGAGGGGAAAAGCTAACTTGATTCTAAGACTGGACCATGCATTATTCTACATGTAGTGCGTGATGAAGAATACTAAATGACCATTAAATACAGTATTTCTCTAACGTGGAGACGAGAAGGCTAGACAATGACGGAAACTATTGATGCAGTTCAGTAGCTCAGGAATGCAGAAGAGGAGGACTGAACTGATAGCTGGAATCATAACATACTTTTGGCAGACTCAGAGGCAGAGCCAAGCTGCACCGGGCACTGCGAGGCAGGAAGTAAGTGAAGGGTCGAGGATACAGGTGGGGGCTGTATCGCTCCTCAGCGAGGCTTTCAGGAGACAGGAGCTGAATCTGTGGTCCGGGCCCTGTTGAGGCCTGGAAACGGGGACTTTATAATGGAATAACGTGCACACTGGGAAACGTGGCAACATAACTTTACATAGGCCTGATATTCGTAGTATTCACGAGGACTGGAAACTAACATACTAGAGGTGGACAAAACTGTAATTGCGTCATTAATCGGACATGGGGAATAACATATGCATATTGGTCATGCACACATAACATATGATGGATGAGGCGTAGGGACACAGAACATGGCAAAATTTACTTTTCCACATTCCCTCCTTGTCACTACGTTTCCATCAGGAAACATCAATTTTCATGATACCATCTATCATTTCATACAGTACCATTTGCTCGTCTCGAATTATCCTGGAACGGGATTTAGAACGGGGCTTGGGACTAGGAATACAAGAGGTAGCACACATGCTGCAAATCGCAGGGCCACATTGTATACAGAGGCAGCAGCTAAATATGATCGCTACTGCTATACTTAGAAAAGACAGGACTTTCCATCCCCATGCGGAAATTATATTCCAGAACCAACCGGACCATGTCCAGGTGCCTGGATCTTGGTGTAACAGATGGGCAATTTTATGGAGTCTGGTTATAGCTGAATAAACAGACGGCGCGTTATTTGGAATGAAAATGCAGCAACTAGATCCGATGACTCTACAGGCCCCGCCCCTATCGGCCAGTATGACGTCAAGGACGAGACGATTTTGCAAAACGACAAATCTCATAGCAGATTGTTCTTCGGTTAGGTTACCTAGAGCAGAGGCAGTCTCATTTACTACAGCTTCAAGGGTTCTTGTTAACCTACGGATCAGTTTACTATTCTGGACAGGTCCTACAAAGAAGAAGAAACCTTTATTGAAATCTGTATACTGTTCTAGAGTAGTTTCAGTATAATCGACAATTGGGGACTCCCTTCTATGTCTAATGTGTACTAGATGTGTGTTTCTGTGATAATCAGATGGGGCTAGGAAAACAGGTGGCAGTAGGAAGGCAATGTAACAGGTTCCCTCCCAATCGAGGGGCAGACGGACATATGCAGTTTGACCACAAATAAAATAAGAATGACGTGAAGCTTTGAAAATAGATTTCCCACTGTCACTATACTTGATAACAGTAGTACATTCACTATGACCTATATGTACAGAACCATAACTACGGACACATAATTCGCCTTTGACAGGTAGTACTGAAATAGCAGGTAAGTCTGGAGTAGTATCAGACTGAACATTCAGGACCATGAAATTCGACGAATAATTACCTAAATTATATACTTCGTTTTCTAGATCTAAACCTGTTCTGTGGGGGAAACCTTGCTTGTCTGGAAAACATGTACTGTTAAGAAAAGACATATCTGTTGAGGATGACGTTAACGTGGACCATGCTCCACACGAACCATTGTGTGAGAATGGATAAGGAAAGAGTGGCAGAACTCCCTTCGGTGTCTGGAAAGGGGGGAGTCGACCACACACCCAACAATTTGTGGCATTGCTGGTCTGGTGTGAGTAATGTAACATACGGATAAATGTGTTGTTGCGCATAGCGAGGCGGTATGAATATTCGTGAGGAGGCAGATCACTAAACGTGTGCTCTACTGTAGCATTAGCAGACATATTTACATGAGGAACTGGTAAATACAGATAGAACGCATAGCTGGTGCAGGAAATCAAAATGCTGATGAATAATACGAAACTCAGAAAAACGATACATTGAAGTGAACTTCGACTGACTCTCTCACTATGGGGGTCTATTTTATACATGTCAGAAACAGTCTAACCGTTTCACCTAGGGGAGGACTTATACAATCAAACTGACTGACTTATTTTACTAGACCTTAATTTGAGCTTATACTCCTGTTGCGGAGTTTTCTCTAACAAGGGAGGGGTTGTAATAATGTCTTGTGCGGGACAGTCCTTTAAAACAATGTTCTGGCAATCCTTCGAATCCTGGCAATCCTTGGAAATGTTTTTGGAGACTGATTTCAATCCATTGAAAAGTTTTACATGAGAAAGGTGGACCCACCCCTTCCTGCCTTCCAACTTGACGGCAGTTCGGGTGGTCAAGAGGACCTGGCGTGGCTCCTTCCAACGTGGTTCCAGCGGACTTGATCTGTCGAAATTCCGGACCATCACAAGGGAGCCTGGAACGATCTCGTGCGGTGCCACCTCGGTATTGTCTGGAAATGCGGCGGCAACCTGTGAACGACATGAGTTGAGGGCAGACATCAAGGAAGCTAGGTAATCTGTCAGCATATTACATGAAACATCGGTAATACTTCGGGGTCTAGGAGTACCCCACATGTTAGGGGGGCGGCCGAATACGACCTCATACGGGGACAGACCTGATCTGGAATGTGCGACCATGCGCATATAAAATAAAGCGACTGGCAGAGCTACTAACCAGTCCACACCTTTGTCTTTACAGACTTTTGCAATGCGGATTTTCAGAGTCTGATTATGTCTCTCTACGAGACCGGCTGCTTCAGGATGGCGTACACAATGGAACTTCCACTGGTACCCTAACAAAAGGGAAACGTGCTTCATTAACTCTGAGGAGAATGGCTGACCGTTATCAGAATATACGACTCTAGGGAGTCCGTATCTAGGGAAAAATTCACGAACCAACTGCTTGGCAGTGGTCGCGGCTGTGTAATCTGGGACTGGGTATGCTTCTGTCCACCTGGACAAAGCGCATACTACTACAAGGACATACTTGAAACCTCGACATCGCTCCATCTGAATATAATCCATCTGGAGGACCTCAAAAGGGTGGTCAGGGGGCTGGAAACCACCTTGTTCCACCGGGACACTTTTACCTGGGTTAAACTGACAACATATCATACAGGTGCGGACTTTCTGCTTGGCTGCAGCTCGTAAATGCTTGTTGAACCAAATGTTCTGGATACTGTCTAACATAGCTTTTTCTCCTAAATGTGCTGGACTATGTGCGGTATTGATAATGACTTGAACCATAGAATCGGGGAGAAACCATGTGGCTCTACCCTTCGTTAACCATCCTTGATCTGTCTGGACCCCTCCTTGTTCAGACCATTTCTTGATTTCATCGGGAGTAGCATGTAACTGGATATCTATGACATCTTGTGTAGGGTCCTTAACTGTCATGCATATAATCGGATCTGAAGTATGTGTCATGTTAACTGGAATGTCTGGAGTCTGTGCGGTAAGCTTGGCTGTGCGGTCTGCTAGATCATTACCTTGGGAAATAATGTCAGTGACTTTCGTATGTGCTTTGCATTTCATGATAGCAATAGATGTCGGTAAATGTATGGCATCTAACAGGGCTTGAATAAGGAGACCATGCTGAATCTTGGTTCCATGAGAAGTCATGAAACCTCTCTCCTGCCAGAGTACTCCGAAGTCGTGTACAACTCCGAATGCGTAACGTGAATCTGTGTAAACGTTAACCTTCAGGTTCTTGGCATGTATACAGGCTTGTGTCAGAGCGACTAGCTCTGCTGCTTGAGCGGACAAGGTATCAATACGGTGTGTTTCAATAACTTCAGTGTCAGTAGTCACTGCATACGCGGCGACTAGTTCTCCTGTATTAGTTCTCATACATGAACCATCCACATAAAGTGTCAGGTCAGGATCTGGTAACGGAATGTCTGTCAGGTCCAGTCTTGGCTTTGTCGTAATGTTAACTACTTCCACACAGTCATGTGGGTCTGGATTTGAATTAACTGATGGTAACAGTGTAGCAGGATTCAGGACGTTGCAGCGTCTGATTTCTATGTGTGGCTGGAACAGTGTCAATTCATAACCTGTTAAACGTGCAATTGTCAAGTGCTGAGTTTGTGTTCGGTTTAAAAGAACTTCTACTGAATGTGGAACTTGTACTGTCAGGGAGTGTCCTAAAACTATGGAATCACTTTGTCTGATAGCTAGTGCTGTGGCTGCAACTGACTTGAGGCACGCAGGCAACGCCTGGGCGACTGGATCTAGTGTGCTCGAAAAATAAGCACAGGGCTTGTATTGTCCTGCTTGATCTTGTGTGAGAACAGACAATGCTGTACCTTCGCGTTCAGTAACGAAAAGTGTAAAAGGCTTACTGTAGTTCGGTGTAGCTAGAACTGGAGCTTGACATAGGGCTTTCTTTAACTCGTTGAAACTAAGTGTATGGTCAGATGTCCAAGGGAGGACAGTCGATACGGCTGCCTCCTGTGTCGTTAACTGTATCAGTGGCTTGGCTAGAAATGCATACTGGGGAATCCATTGTCTACAATAAGAAGTAAGGCCGATAAAGGCACGTACCTCCTTCTGGGTTCTGGGCTGGGGAAGACTCGCTATTAACTGGATACGGTCTGGTGTCAACTGCCTACCCCTCTTGGACAGCAAGTGTCCTAAGTATACCACTTGCTGGACACAGAATTGAAGCTTCGAAGGTGACACCTTGTGCCCCATCTCGGCAAGAAAATACAAAACTGTAAGGGATGCTCGCTCGCAAGCACGTTCAGAACGGGCTGTGATCAGTAGATCATCGACATACTGGAGCAGGGCAGTGTCAGTTGGCATGTGAATATTGTCTAGTTGTCTCTTGAGTGCTTGACTGTAAATACTAGGACTTTCCGTGAAACCTTGAGGAGCGCGTGTAAACATATAGCTCCTTCCATTTAAACAAAATCCGAAAAGAAACTGGCTGTCTGGATGAATAGGAACACTGAAAAATGCATTCTTGAGGTCTATGACAGTGAAAAACATGGCTTCGGAATCAATAGCAGTTAACAGGGAAGAGATATCTGGGACAACTGGGTACTGAGGAATAATACATTTATTAAGCTCTCGTAAATCAATCACCAACCGACATACTGGGGGTGCATTTGGATCAGTACGTTTCATGACTGGAATGATCGGAGAATTACATACATTGGAGTCAGTTTCTACAACTACTCCTTGAGCCATGAGCTCGTCAATAATTTTGGATAAGGCTGCTACAGCCTCGGGTGGCAATCTGTACTGTCTGATTCGTGGTAACACTACACCTGGCTTGAGAGTCACACGATGGGGTGTGATTTGCATATAACCTACATCAGTTGGACCTTGCGCCCATAAGTGCTGCGGAACATTAGACAATCTTGAATCAAAATCTCGTAATACATAGTGACCCTTAAAGTCACGTAGGAACAGACGTATTCCCTCTGGGGAACAGCAAATAACTGCACCTAACTCTTTCAGTGTCTTAATGCCTAATAGATTTTCTGGACATGACTTAGTAAGTAACAGATCAGTAGTACGGGACAATGGACCTACCTCTAGAGTGACTGGCTTTGATATCTCGTTAACTATTGGTTTTCCTGAAAATCCAAGGGAAACATTTCTTGAGCCTGAGAGCGGAGCCCCTGGAACTTCGGCATGACTAATTGTGGTCCTACTTGCCCCTGTATCGATCAAAAATTTTCTGTCTTTCCCTAATACTTGACTGTGAACATAGGGACCTTCTTGATCTACAGGTATCTCGATGAGAGGCAAGCCTACCTCCCTCTCTAGGCTGTTTCATGAATATGACTGGTACTCTGGATACTCGGACTGTGCATACTGATACATCTGCGACGTAACATGCTGTGTTGCAGCAATAGGCTGCGGTGCTGTAACTGTCTGTTGTGCATTCTGTGACTGAGGAATCTGTGAAACTTGTTCTTGTCTAGGCGGACGTGGTCTTTCTTTAGTCTTACCAGTAGCTATATTGTGCTTCAGAACTGCACACTCGTTTATAAAATGACCTGGCTGTTTACAATAATTGCAGTTCCCTCTAACGGGAGCTGCAGGATGACTGGCTTGATTGGCTTGATTTGGACCCCTCTTCTGACTGTCTTGAGGAACAGATTGTGCAACTAGCACTTTCATTTTCGTGTCTTTCATACGTTTTCTTTCGTGCTCTTGCTCTTCTCTGATTCTATTCTGGTGGTACTGAAGCATCTGGAGCATCTGGGACGGAGTATTTGCTTGCCAGGTGCTTTCAACTTTTAAAACTCGGTTTTTAATTTGTGGACTTGAATTCTCGACTAATTTGGTGACGAAAAGATGAGGGTATGACTCACTACTTGTCTTGAGACCACTATTAATACTAAAACATTTTTCAAACCTAGAATAAAAATCACTAATATCTTCATCTTGTTTCTGTTTACAGGCTGAGATTGCATCCCAGTCTTCTTTCCTCGTTGTCAATAATCTGGGTAAAACTTGAATCAGTAATTCTGGTAATTCTTTACATTTATCTCCAAGACCGGTACCTGGTACTCGTGCCTTGTCTTCAGCTTCTAGAGCTGTCCAATCGATCTTTTTCTCTCCCACCTCCCATTCTTTTTCCTTTAACTTTTCATACACCCCTGCGGGTAACAGGACCTTTAACATTTTAATGATGTCTGGGTAAGTGTATTCTCCCATACGGAGCATGTCTTTTAATTCTCTATGGAACCCTGCTGGATCTTTGTCATGACAGGGAATTAATTTCTTCATTTCAAGAAGTTCCATCTTTGATATTGGAGTGTATACAAACACTCGTTGCATTACGCCACCCGCCCCTTGGACTGGGTGGACTTCTCGTAACGGATTCTGTCTGTCTATGTAGAATGGTTTACTTTCTGGGGGCGAGACATGAACAAAATGCGGGTTCAGGAACGTTCTATATTTGTGGCGCTGTTCTAGAATGACACTAATTAAATCGGTACCTAGACCTCTCCATCTATACTGGAGTAACTCGTTCAGGATGTCATGCAACGGACCTGGATCAGAATGTTGACCCTCATACAGAGTGATGAGGTGCTGGATCATATACATACCCACCAGTCGTTGCTCGGCTGGGGGCAGTTTCAGAAACATTTGTGCCACTATTTCGTCTGGAAAAGTGGTAGAATCAGTAATCCATCGGACTGCTGATCGGGCTAGTTCTTGTTCATGCATAGTACTTAATTCACTGTAACCGACTCGTGATTTCAGAATGTGATCGGTAGCTTGAAATACTTGTTCTAGGGAACCTTGTTCTGGTGCTGGATGATGAAAAATAGACTTGTGTTCTAGGCGTAAATGGCGATCTGGAAATCTAGATTTTCCTACATATGCTATTCTGGCGGGATTCTCGTCTTCCTCTTCAGGATCAGAGATACTTTCTTTCTCGCTTACTTGTGCTGCTTTACGCTGGTCGTGTAACCTTATTATTTCTTTACGAATTTTCTTGTACATACTCTCCATGGCACTGACGGTCTTGTGCTTACCCTCGGCTATATTATCACTCCACCTTGTCAGGATTCTCATTTCGGCGGGATCTTTAGACGGGTAATCTTGTTCTCTTATTAGACAATTGATCAGGAACTTTAATATCATGAGCTGAATCTCGGCTTTCCTTTGAGACATAATCTCGCCAATACTTTCTGGATCATCCCCTGTACGGATGAAACGATATATTCTGTCTAGATCTTCTTTCATATTCGGTAAGGTGACTAGATACTCGGTCACTCTCCTTACACGTAAGGAATATAAAACCATAGTATATTCGCCTGGAACTGGATCATAGACACATTCGTTAAGGGCTTGTCTGATTTCTGTGACAGACTTATTACTTTTAGGAGTACGCTGTGATGCTTGAGCATGTAATTCGAGTGCTGATAAACGCTTGTGTGGCGGCGGGGTTTGAGGAAGACCTCCCCCTGCGGCCCCTTGACTAGAATCGTCTACTGAGGCTCTACGTCCTGGCAGAGTGGGAAATGGAACTGTAGGCTGGACCGGGGGTACCGTAACAGGTACTCCGGTGTCTGGAGGAGCGGGAAGTGCCTGATTTACAGGGACTAGCGGAGCGCGAACAGGATTTGCATATTCTGGGACTGTGTCGTCCAGATAGGACGAAATAAAAATATCAGCTGCGGTCGGTTTGTGACGTAGCTTGGTCGGAATTAATGGTGGCGGGAAATTACTGGATGCCTCTGGGGTCGCTTTTGGCAAACCTTCGGCAAGAAGAGGATACATACCCTTAATGAGGGCATGCCTCTGTCTGTCTGACTGTTCGGTTTTGACTTGTTCACCTATCTCGATTAATTCTCTTTCTTGGGCTCGTTCCTGGGATTCTCTACTTAACTCTGATTTTCTGACTTCCTTTTCCGTTCTTCTATGAGCTTCCTTACGCCATAACTCGATGGCATCTTTCTGTGACTGTCTGGCTTTCTTTTTCCATAATGCTTCTTCTACTCGCATGATACATTCAGCATCCCATGTACCCGATACGGGCCATCTATACTTTTCTTCTAACTGTTTGGTATACTCTACCCATAAATCTAGATACATTATGGCGCTTATGCCATGTTTCTGATACATAAAATGACCTGGACTGTCCCTAGGCGGGACAGGAACTGCTTCCTCTAATAAACCTTTTCTAGTTTTTAACTGACGTAACTTGGAAAATATAGGCATGACTGAACTGTAATCTGGACACAATACAATACACAATAAAAACACGAAATCACATCGCACTCATACCACAACAGTAAAATACATGAAGAACATTATAAATAACAGTTCGAACAGAATATTACCTGGAATACTGAAATAGAACAGATTTTCTCGAGAACGGAACAGACTAGAGTTACTGGATGCACTGCTGTAACAGTACGGAACATACCGGTCCCATAAAGGGACGCATCAAGACCCGTATCCACCTAGGTGAACACTTCGTTTGTGAGTCTGGGCACCACCAACCCACGGACCAGGAGTCAATTTAGATTGACCCTGTCTAGATACTACCCCAGCAACGGTACTCACCGGGCAGCAAGAACGGAAGGCCTCGGACGGGACTGGACTGCTACGACGACGGACGACGGACTTCGGACTTCAGTTACGGGTGGGCCTCCGGATACCTCGGACCTTGGACTCTCGGCTTGGGCTCTGGTCGGGACTCGCCGCGTTCCTCCACCGTCTCGTTTGGATGCTGGACCGCCTCCTTCGTCTCCTCCGTGGGCCTGAGGGATACTTGAGCAGAAATATCTGCCACTGCGCAGAAGAGTTCCGTCACGACTGCAGAGGGTCAGGGGGTCGGCGTGGCTTCACCGACGCGTGGGGGAAGGGCAAGTCCCTATTCGGGCGCCATTATGTGGTAAATAAATAAATAATACCGGATCTATTTTTAAATGAATGAATGAATAACAGATAGCTCAATAAAATAAGAGTCAAGATTCGAGGTAGTAGGAGTTTCTGCAGGTTTATTACAGCATAAGGACAGGATCAGGACAACCTGCATAGGAACAGAGCGACAGGGCCCAGCAGGACAACTGGGGCCCAACAGGGGAAAAGAGGCCCAGCAGCTGCTGGGGCTAGGTCTGGGATGAGCGCGCTAACATTCAATAACAAAACACAGGCATATATACATAGCGCGAACACATAGCATTACATTGCAGTAGGCGTAGCAGTGGGTGGAGCAGAAAGGCATGACGCGTAGCAGTCGCGAAAGATAACAGTAAAAAGAGGTGTAACTGGGCGTATACATAGACATGTGGTGCAAACGTAACAGAATATGTCATGAATGGGCGCAAACTTTGGAGGGGGCTACCTAAGGAGCCGGGACCTCTAACCTAATGGTGCGCGAAAACTGGCAATGACGTGTTACTAGGAGAAGCTGGGGGCTATGAACTCTGTGTTAGGAGCAGAGACTAGAGTCTGGAGGGTCGGAGCGACATGTACCTAAACCCTATCTGGTATCTAATGTTTAGGGAACATGTTGATATAAACTAGAAGTCATGAGGGGAAAAGCTAACTTGATTCTAAGACTGGACCATGCATTATTCTACATGTAGTGCGTGATGAAGAATACTAAATGACCATTAAATACAGTATTTCTCTAACGTGGAGACGAGAAGGCTAGACAATGACGGAAACTATTGATGCAGTTCAGTAGCTCAGGAATGCAGAAGAGGAGGACTGAACTGATAGCTGGAATCATAACATACTTTTGGCAGACTCAGAGGCAGAGCCAAGCTGCACCGGGCACTGCGAGGCAGGAAGTAAGTGAAGGGTCGAGGATACAGGTGGGGGCTGTATCGCTCCTCAGCGAGGCTTTCAGGAGACAGGAGCTGAATCTGTGGTCCGGGCCCTGTTGAGGCCTGGAAACGGGGACTTTATAATGGAATAACGTGCACACTGGGAAACGTGGCAACATAACTTTACATAGGCCTGATATTCGTAGTATTCACGAGGACTGGAAACTAACATACTAGAGGTGGACACAACTGTAATTGCGTCATTAATCGGACATGGGGAATAACATATGCATATTGGTCATGCACACATAACATATGATGGATGAGGCGTAGGGACACAGAACATGGCAAAATTTACTTTTCCACATGGAGACGAAAGATTGGCAGGTTGAGGGAACAGAGGCTTTATTTAGAGCTTGCCTTTTACCATTACAGATAATATTCCTGAACAGAACAGTGCAACAGTCTACCTGCTACAGGTTTGAAAAAACTAAATGATCTAAAAACTCCATGTATCCCCTCGCCCACACCTATTAAAGGTATATCGAGTGATAGACTAATAAGTGAGGATGTACTGGGTGCAATGATACAGAATTGCACATACAACTCCTCTCTTCATACAAATAGGTGTCAATCAAGATTGAAGGGTACCACCGGAGGGTTTAGTATCCTTAGGCCTGACCCATGCTATATACACAGAGATGACTCAGGGCTAGTGACTTCCTATAGTGTTGGGAAGTTATGCCTAAAATGGCAAAAAAAAACTCAACACTATTACACGTGAAACACCACTTGTCCCTTCTGTCAAATAACATGGATCTTAGGGATTTCTTGCTTGGTCCCAAGAAACCGCTTAAAAAATGCTTCTTATATGCCTTCTACAATGAACTGTGGAAAGTCCCCAAACAGGAAGCTGCTGAAAGATTACGTGAGATTGATAGAATCAACTTAGAAAAGGCCTTAGCTGTGGGAGACAATGGAATTACCAGGCTGTCCTCATGTATTTATTCACAGGGCAACATTGTGTCCTCAGCAGTCGACATAATGGAACAAGATTTGTCTATTCTACAACATGGGCAATTTCAATTGCTCTCCATTATGCTCTTAAGCTGGACGCTACATGCCATGGCGGTACATTAACAGCACAAATCTGTTTTCAGCCTTTAATCTGACTAACAGACAAATGGCCATGGCACGCAGAGATGCAAAGTACACCATGCTGCTCATTGACAAATTAGAGAAGTTACCATTTACAGTGGCAATCTACGATTTGGCTGTATCCCACTGCCAATCACAACATTCCAGTTCCAATGCTGCCTTAAATATCTCCATGCAGGTAGATATGAAGCTTTGGGTGAAGGGTACATAGATACAACTTGGGAGTTGCCATACACATATAGGTGCAGAAATTAGGACACTAAAGTTTTCTTAAGTGGTACAGACTGTGAGAGGGCTTTAAGTGGATCTTTAGTATTTAACTTATCTTGCTACGAGAAAGGCTGCCCAACTGCCGTGATTCATCCAGTTTTCGAGGCTAATTGATCAAGGCTGTTGCTGGATGGCGACTGGCATCGCGTATCTTGTCACAGTAAACTCCAGGGTTATTTGTTGTAAGCAAGTATTGTTTCCGCCAGCTCGCCTAGTTAGGGAAGGCACCACTGTGGCCTTTGTAGAATGTTTCCAGTATTAGGTTTGATTCACTGAGCAAACTGAAAGCCATGTTGTTTCAACAAAATGCGGCCTTAACTTCAGCCCGAGGGACTTTTGATCTCCAGGTTGCAAGGTCTCCGGCAGCGATACAGGCCCTGGTCCGTATGAACTTTCCGCTCCATTTCGGAGAAATGGTCCATTGTATCTTCAAAATGTCTGATGCAAGAAGGATTGTACACTTATTTAAGCATATTGGATCAGGTTCATTGACTACATTTCAGACCATCTTCGGAGTAATTCCAGCCTTCATACGGAGTGTACTTGGAAGCGTTTTTGGTGGGCTTCGTCTGGTCCTGCTATCAGTGGCGGGCATCCTGATTTTAATCCTATTGATACCCAATGGACATTTCAGGACATGGAGAGAACACTGCTGGAACGACATTGTCATGAGCTTATGGTTTTCTACCAGACTACTCCTCGGCTTTGAAGCTGAGTGAGCATTAGTTCCTGTCTTTTAGACCGGTCTGGCTAGACTGTGTCCTGTCTGTGTTCCACTGCCTCTTCTGCGGACTTGGATGAGTGTTGGACGGACCTGTGTCTGACACTTCCATCGGTTGTGCCACCAGACATAGACGTGCTCCTGAAGGTCTTGCAGGCCCACGTATACAGTAGTCCACGGTGTATTCCCACATTGATGATGGCATTTATAAAGCCTCTAAGGGATGCTTCTGCTCCTGTTGGAAGGGTCATTGACTCTGCACCAGAGGTACAGGCATTGGTTCCAGGCATGCAGGCATCAAATTCTTCCCCGCGGCTGCTGTGGAAACCAGAGATGACCATCTTTGTTCACACTACATTATATTGTAAGTACTGGAGGGATTGCCACCTGCGGATGTAATGTTCAGAGATGTAGAGTCTTCAGCACAGGATTCATAAACAATCAGGCCTTTTCTCTGCCGGGAACTATTCAGCATTTTTTAAACATTTACCAAATTGAAGGTCGAAACTGATTTAGTTTTATTTTTCTTCTTCTATGCTCTAATGGGGCATAAAGGCTTTTAAGGTGCTCAGTGTAATAATAACCACATATACGAGTTTAGAGAACCTTTTGAACTATTTTAAGGAAAATGTATTTTCCTTTATGAACATTTTTTACAGACTTTTAAAGTGCTTTTAGTATTTTACATTATAAGTTATTTTTACTTTTTTTAATGGCCTTAGATTTATTATGTAAATGTGCTAGACTTGTAAAGCGCACAGCTGCCCGTAAGCGTCCCGGCGCTTGCTTAGGGAACCCGTCCTGGTATTCCCCTGTGAGAAACCCCGGCAGGGTGTCCACAAGGTGAAAGCCAGGCATCCCGCCGCGAGGGGCCGTAGTGGAGATTAAGCAAGCTATTGCCCAGAGTCGCAGAGTGTGACCCCGTGAGTTGAGTAGGCACCAGAGCGAGAATTGTCGAGTCCGTGGAATTTTGAGCCCGAGACCCGCCGAGGCGGGGAATCAAACCCTGGTCCACGGTCAATCTCAGCTTCCGGGTCTGCCTCCTCTAACCACTGAGCCACGCTCTTATTATCTAGCTGACCCTGTTGACCTTCTGGATGGACTTCGTCAGATGCCTTTCCGTGGCGCCACGGAAAAGCACGCGGTCTTCAATTTGTGAGCCCATTGCAGGCCGCCATGGTGAAGGCGAGGTGGGGGTGCACATGGGGGGTACCTGTGGTACCCCCCTGCATTTGCATACACAATGCGGCAGACACCGCGCAGTGCCTGCCGCTTTATGTATGCAAATGCATAACAAGCATAACAAGCATTTTTAACATTGCGGCGGGTGCTGTGGTAAACACCGCCCGCCACAATGTTAAACATGTATGATGCGCCCGTCACTGTGGCGGGCGCATCCTAATACCCCCCATCGGACCCCCGCCATGGCGGGCGGTCCCTTCCCCCGATGGGATGGCGGGCGGACTAAGTCCGCCCGTCATCCTAGTGACCTCCTTAGTATTCTATCATACTCCCTGTACCTGACGTACACAAACATGTCCTCAGACACCGCATCATTATTCTGTATAAGGGTCACGACTTTTTTCATCCTTGGCCAACAGCGCGCTGTGCATGATCGCATTTGTCTGGAAAAACATTTATGATTCTTTTCAAAATATATCGATTCTAGAAGACACCCTGGAGTGGCTACTCTAGTATATAAGACCCTTATTCTCCCCTACAAATCAGAGGAGAATTCCTTCCCCACTGACACGGGGTCCTGCATGCTGAATCTTTAACAGGCAGTGGTCTGAGATCCCTTGGGTGGTGTCATCAACAAAGCAGAGACAGGGTCCTTCATTCTCTACCATCAGGTGAGGGTGATGGTTTTTCCCTAGGGAATGCTTGGCTATACATATATATCTATACACATATACATGCTATGCATACAGATCTAGCCTAGGTACATTAAGGCAAATTACTTAGGGCGCGCATTTTAGGAGTATGCAAGTGCTACTTTTTTATCTGAACTGTATATGTTCATCTTCCTAGCACTATGGTAGAAATGTATCTTCTGTTTACTATATTGCTACTTGCAATTTCGTTTGTATGCTTTTGTCTCCTTATTGTAACAGCAAATTTGTTTTTCACAAGACTGACACTGGACCAATAAATACTTATTAAAAAGCCTAACCGCCATCATGGGTATTTTCTGAAGATAAGCAAGCACGAGTGACTGGGCGAAAAGTACTGTACTGTTTTCCATGATCCCTGAGCAATCAGGGTTGTCATGTTCAGTGGTTGCCAGAACCACCTACACCACTGTAAGATATAGCTGACCCAACGGCTGACATATCCTCTGGGGGTGTCCAGAAGCAGTTTAGGACTCCAAGTCCTCAGATTAGGTCATTCAAAAGGCACAGGACTTGGAGATTCCTAGGAACTACATGAAAGTATTTGTTTTGCATTTTCTTCTTTCTTTCTTTTAAAATGTTTAAAATAGATAAATACTGTTGTGTTTGCTGCTTATGTAAATTGTGCCAAAGAAAGATGGCTGCTTTGTTAATGCTACAGTGCGATGATGAAAGACATTGCGTGACAGTATGCAGCTGCAAAGAGTTACAAGCAAAAGCTTGTCAGTGGTGGCAGCAACTGAGTCGGAAACTTCACAGAACTTGCGCCATACAATGAGAAAACAAAGGGAAAAACCTGACCTCTGTTGATGAAACACTGACCGAGTTCCAGATGCATTTCTATTGTGATGAAATGATCTGTGGTTAATAACATGTCTCATTTCCGGCTGCCATGTCGTTTTACCTTTGACACAAGATGAGATCAGGGGACTGCATCCTCTCAAAAGTTTGTTGTCAATGTTTGTACCATGGTATGAGCCAACACACGCCACCACATATCCAATTCAGAAATTCTTTCTTAGAAAAAGAAAGTTGATGAAAAATTATCATTGACTTAAGTTGATGTTGAGGTCCATAAAGCTGAGGGGTTCCTCCACTTGTCTCCAATTTAGCAAAGATTAAGCCAAAACTTCTCACTGCAGTTCAAAACAGTTTTATTTAGGATACAATCAAATGACCTAAGCAGCAACCTCAAACTGGTGACACCAGTGGCGTAACAAAACTTGAGGCCAACCTTCCCCACCTGGACCCAGTCAGGAGCTCTCATGCATCGTGCCGTAGGGGGCCCCTTGTAGGTCGGGCCTCCCACACCAAGGGGGCTGCAGGGGACAATGTTACACCGCTGGTGGATCCCCTTTACTCCTGCTCCATCTAAATCGAATATCCTAGATCCTTGACTTCAGTACATTCTAAGAATACCAGACATACCTAAGAAAGGCCAACGATACAAACTTAAATACAAATTCCTAACAAAGACTACTGCCTTGTCACATGAGTGAAGGTATCCAGCAAGAAAGAGCTAGAAACTTCCTTGACTTCACCTTTAACCTCTGCTGAGACCCCGCCCTTATCTAAAATCCACCTCTCCGGAAACCCACTAGGGTACACGGTGCCACCTGAAAAGAAGCTGGGGTAATCACTGCCTCACTGCCCCCCAGCATGCACAGAGTTGTCATCAATGATGTAATATGAGATCCTGCAGTGTTTTTGTCAATGATGTCACATAGCATGTCATAAGTGATGTACTATGTGAGGTCTTGAGAAGCGCAAGGCAAGGACACGAGTTATAGTTACTTTAGGGCACAAGTTACAGTTACTTGAGATACCAATAACTGGTCATTTTTTGCGGTTTTGCAAATTTGAAACGGTGTGTTTTAACTAACATTTTCACCTAACTAACTTTTTTCAACTTTAGTTTTTTTCAGTGAATTTCCAAGTTTCTTTTAACGCAATGTGAATATTATTACAATACCTCACTATAACATCCCTTTAACCTTTGTTTTTTTTTGCACGCCATGCACAATGAGGGGTTGGACATAGGGCCTATCGCCCAAATTCACGCAGGTGCCCATGGCTGGATATAAAGTAACACTAGGCAGAGTTAGCGTAGCTGTGCCACACGGAATTCGGCACAGCGGTAAAACAACTCGTGGAGAAATAGCTGTATTATTGTATTGCAATACCCTTGCATCACACATCGTGTCGCTTGGGAAACGCAATACTTAAGTCAGATTTACAAAACAACGCATGCCCACCATGCGTGGCCTCGAGTCGATTGGTATATCTGGAGAAACTCAAGGCAGTGTAATTTGCAGTTTTGCTTTATTCTGCTCACCATAATCTACATTGCATGCTAAATTTCACATACATCCGCATGCTACTCAACTGTACGCCACTACACCATACACCGTTCCACTCTAAGATATTCCAGTATATGCCACAACATTGTACATCATTCAATTTACACCACTCGACTCAGTTCCATGCTACTGTATACCATTCGACTATACGCCTCTCCACTATACAAGACTCCATTCTACACCACTGTATTCTATGCTATTACACTGTATGCAACTCTCCTTTATGCCACTACACTCTACACTCTTAAACTGTATGCACATCCAGTCTATGCCACTCCACTACACACCAATCCACTGGATGCTACTCCATTATACACTATTCCACTCTACGCCATTCCACTCTACACTATTCCACTGTATGCCACTACACTGTATGCTGCTCCACTCCAGTGTATGGGACTTCACTCTATGCCACTTCATGCTACGCTATTCCACTCTATGCCACTCCCCTGTATGTTATTACACTCTACCCCACTTCACTGTAAGCCTCTGCAGTCTAAACCACTCCTCTGTACGCTACTCTGCTGTACTCTACTCCACTATATGCTACTACACTCTAAGCCACTCCACTGTATAAAACTCCATAAAACTCCACTGTAAGTCAGTCCACTCTGCGCTATTGCACTGCAACCAACTCACCTTTATGCCCCCCAAAGTATGCTACTCCACCATAAGCAATTCCACAATATGCTATTCCACTCTACACCATTCCACTGTATGCCACTCCACTTAATGTATTCCACTGTATGCCACTCCACTGTACAATACTCCACTGGTTATTTCACTGTATGCCACTACACTGCATGCTACTCTATGCCACTCCAGTGTATGCTACTTCACGTCACTGCATTCTATGCTATTCTATTGGATGTCACTCCACTGTATGCCACTCCATTGTACAATACTCCACTGGTTGCTATTTCACTGTATGCCACTACACTGTGCTACTCTTTTTATGTTTGAAAGCTTTATTGAAATAAAATTGTCAATACAATAAAGTGACATCAGCGAAATAAAAAGCAAAAGGGCATTCATGGGAGAAATAGAACATAGTCAACTGGTGGCACAACTAAAAAATCAAAGCATTTTGTAAAGATTTTAGGGGGGAGGAGGAGAGGGAGGGAAGGGGATGAGAAACAATGCTAATACAATTAAGAATAAAATAGAGATAAACAAGTTAATTGGTGGCAATAGAGTACAGTAAATGCACAAATACCTAGAAAAATATGTGGAATAAGAACCTTATCAAATACATAAGTAAAGAAAAGGAACTACATTAGTGAAAGCTAAAAAACATGAAAACTATATGCAGGAGCACAACTGTTCAAGGAGGCTTGAAATTGTCACAGGAGAGCGGATTGTATGACTTTTTTGCGAGCTGATCTAAATATAGGGTAAGAGGTAACCAATAGAGTTCAACATTGCGAGAAGGTTTGCAGTTGGACGCGAATGCAACATCTAATCTATGAGAGTGACACAGGAGGTTCCACCAACAAGTTATGGAGAGTTTGGTCAAAGACTTCCAATTGGAGGCAATATGTTGGATTGCAAGAGCTAGCATAAGGTCAAAAAGACCATGTGAATGTGGGGGAAGGTCAAAGGACTCGGAAAGGCTACCTAAAAACACTAAAGAAGTAGAGAAAGAAATAGAAAGATGAAAAATACGGGAAATGTGAGACCAGACCTGCATCCAGAAAAGTCGGACTGAAGGACAGAGAAAGAAAAGATGAAAGAGATCAGCGTTGGGAGCATTACAGGTCCAGCAGTTAGCATTAGAAGAGGAAAGAAAACGAGAAAGAGAGAGAGGAGAAAAGTATAATCTGTGGTAGAAGAAAAATAAGGATTGAGTGAGGGATGCAGTACGGGAAGTCTTCAAGGATTTAGCCCAGAGTTTGTCCCAGAGAGAGATCGGCCACGCGCAATCGAAGTCTTTTTCCCAAGAGAGTTCCAATGGTGATTTGGGACGAGCAGGGTCAGGAGCTGAGAAGTATCGATAAATAAGCGAAGCCTTAGGAATAGTACAAAGAATGGTAAGTAAAGAGGAAGGTGGAGTAGGTATTACATTCAAGGTTAGAGAGTAGTATCGGTCAAGAACAGTTTCCATAAGGATGTAATATTTGTTGGCAAACGAGGAAGGACAATGAAATTGGGATTGAAATTGAGGAAAGGAACAAGGAGTGGACCCATCAAAAAGATGGTGAACCCATATGATACCTTTCGATCTCCAGGAAGACCAAGCAATAGGTCTATTACGTATGAGGATGAGTGAATTATACCAAATGGGTAATAATAAAAAGGATTCGCGAGAGACCGAGGTTGAGGAAACCAAGGGTCGCAAAAGAGAAACAGTATGTTTGAATAATGGAGGAATAAGACAGGAAGCTTTAGCAGTGAAGCGAATTGCATCTTGAAAAGAATAAGGAAACAATAAGTCACGTTCAACAGAAAGCCAAAGGGGAGAGAAAGGGTCTATATCGTGTGACAGCCAGCGGGAAGCTTGACGAAGAGAGAAAGACTTATGATAAAGTTGAAAATCTGGAAAATTAACCCCACCACTAGATTTAGATTGACGAAGGGCTGAGAGAGATATACAAGCTTTCTTCTGCTTCCAAAGAAACTTAGACAAAACAGAATCAATACGACGGAAGTAGAGAGCTGGGATATGGATTGGAAGCATGGAGAGTAAATAAATCAAGATCGGGGCAATCATCATCTTGATCGAGTCAAGACGACCCCACCAGGAAAGATATAAGGGGTTCCAAGAGGAAAGCAAAGAGTCAATTCTAGAGATGACTGCAGACATGTTAAGTTGGATAGAAGATGAAAGAGAATTAGAGAAGAGAACGCCAAGATATTTTATTTTCTTACTGTTCCAAGCAAAGTCAGTGGAGGCAAAGAAGTGTGGAAGGCAAAATTTAGTTAAAGGAAGAATTTCCGTCTTGTCCGAATTTATTTTATAACCGGAAACCAGGGAAAATTTCTCAAATTCATCAAGTAAGGAAGGAACAGAGATAACTGGATCTGAAACAAATAAAAGTATGTCATCTGCATAGGCCGATAATTTAAGCTGATGAGCACCATACGGAAAACCAGAAATGGAGGAATTGTTACGAAGAGAGGATAGAAAGGGTTCAAGTGCTAAAATAAAAAGAAGGGGGGAGAGAGGGCAACCCTGACGCACTCCACGTTTAAGTGGAAAGGGTGAGGTAAGTTGACCATTGACGAGAACGGATGCCTTGGGCATAGAGTAAATTAAAGAGATATAGGAAATAGGTTTCGGACCAAAGCCATGCCATTTCAGGGAAGCAATCAAAAAGGACCAATCTACTCGATCAAAGGCTTTTTCAGCATCAACCGAAATAGCTGCAAGGGGAATAGAAAGAGAGGGAGCTTTATTTAGGACATTGAGGAGAAGTCTGGAATTATCTGAAGTAAGAGGACCCTTAACGAAACCACATTGTTCTTTCCCAATGAGATGCGGCATAAGTGGATCAAGACGAAGAGCCAACAATTTTGCAAAAATTTTATAATCCACGTTAACTAAAGATATTGGCCGGTAATTCTTACAGAATTTGGGATCTCGTCCCTCTTTAGGGATAAGACATATGGTAGCATCTTGAAATGAGCCTTGAGCTAGACCAGCGGAACAGAAAGAGTGAAAAAGAGAGAGAAGTTTAGGTAAGAGAAGATCGGAAAAATGTAAATAAAATTCAACCGGAAATCCGTCAGGTCCTGGAGTCTTACCTTTAGTTAGAGAAGATAGGGCAGTGGATAACTCAGAAAGAGTAAGGTCTGAATCAGCGTTCGAGAAATTAAGACGGGAGGTGTCCGGTTTGGGTAAATTCTCAAAATATGTTTGGAGGAGGTCTGAGGTAGGGGGGTTCTCAGGGGAATACAAAGACTCATAAAAGGATTGAAACTGCTCCAAAATTTCTTTATCTGTGTGTAAGAGGACATTAGAGGGGGAATAGATAGAGTCTATAAGAGTCCGCTCTTTACGTGATTTTAGATAGTTAGCAAGCAATTTGCCCGATTTATTGCGGCCTCCATAGTATCGTGCACTACCTCGAAGAAGGAAAGAAGAGGCTGAATTTGTAGTAAGTTTGTTAAATGCAATTTTCGCTTGAAGAAGTTCAGGAGACACTTGATTCGGAGAGGAGGTATAAAATTGGTGTTCTAATGACTTAATATGTGCGAGAGCAACCTTACGTTTTTGAAGAAACTTTCTCTTTTTCTTTGAAACAAAGTCGATAATAAATCCGCGAGCTGTAGCCTTGAAAGAATCTCAAAGAACATGGGGAGGAGTATCAGGATCAGAATTAAGTTGGAAGAATTCAGAGGTAAAAGAGTGAAAAGAGGAAGAGAAAAGAGGATCTGTGAGCAGAGAAGAGTTAAAGCGCCAGCGAGAGGGTTTAGGAATAGGAGGAAGAAGATCAAAATCAGTGATAACAGGGGCATGATCAGAGATGACAATAGGTTCAATAGAAGAAGATATAAGGGATTGAGATAAAGAGGGAGAAAGAAAGATATAATCCAGACGAGAAAAAGAGGCATGGGGAGGAGAGAAAAAAGACAAATCTACAGTATCCGGGTGGGTAAGCCTCCAGGAATCCACTAGATGAGTCTGTGTAAGAGTATCAAGAAACAAAAACAAAAAATAAAATAAAAAAATAAATAAATAAAAAAATATTTAAAAAAAAAAAAAAAAAAAAGTGTATCAAGAAACTGTTTGTGAGGTTTGTGAGGGATGAAACGAACAGAGGATTTACGATCCAAAAAGGGATCAACGATCTGATTACAATCTCCACCTAATAGGAAGGAATCATCTTTATGTTGAATACATTTTGTAGTAATCAGGGGCCAAAAAGAGGAATCACAACATGTAGGACCATAAACATTGAACAAGGTAATTGGGATGGCATTAAGAAGTAACTTAGCAAGAATCCAACGGCCTTCATCATCCTTTTCCTCTAGAATTACCTTACATTTGAGGCGTTTGTGTATCAAAATGGCAACACCATTCTTTTTATGAGAGGCTGGAGAAAACAAAACAGTGCCAACCCATAATCTTTTTAGTTTCAAAGATTCAATATCTGAGAGATGGGTTTCCTGAATTAGAGCAATATCAGGATTGTAAGAGGAGAGGTGGGAAAGTACTCTCTGCCGCTTAATCGGGTGATTAAATCCTTTCACATTCCATGAAACAACTTTGAAGGTCAAAACACATTAAACTGTTCAAAATTGAAAAGTGCAAAAACATACTGTACAAGTAATAATCCAAACATTAAAAAATTAGAAAAGAAGCCAACCATTAAGAGAATAGAAGGAAGAATAATGGAAAAGAGGAGAAGAAAAGGAAAAAGGAGAAGGAATAGGAAAAAGGGAAGGAGAGAGAATAAAGGAAAGGGAAAAGGTTCTGCAAAAGGAATAGAAGGAAGAAAAGAGAAAATGCATAGAAGACAGTGCAATTCCATAAGGATGACTGCAAGAAACATACCTGAAGGGGAAGAGACACAAAGGGAGATGGGGAAGTGGTGATGCGTAACAAGACGGGTAGACTAGGAGCAGAAGCACCATCGCACCGAAATCTCACAGAATTACAAAGGATGACACATGGTGAAGGGGTGAACCGAGACACGTCTGCATGAGGGGAGAGAGAAAACAGTTAATTAGGAGTACATGACATATCTGCTAATTACTATAAACAGAACATAAATATTGCAAGGAAGAAATAGCGAAAGGGCAATTGAGAACCTGCTTAGAAAACACAATGGAAACACGAGAAGAAAGAGAAAGTCGAATAAACAATGGGAAGCAGTAAAAAGGAACAGGGAGAGGTATAAGACAGAACAATACAACAATGTATATCAGAAGGAAAATAAAGGAAAAAACATCGGAAGACCATTCCGGGAGGAAACAACAACAGCTATTCAGGAGACATATCAGTATTTATCAGCCACTATGTGACGGCGAAGAATCCATTCCATCGTTGTTGTGGAGAAGGAGGAAATTACGGAGTTCGCCAGGTTCTTGAAAAGAATAAGATTTGTTTTGATGAGTGACTCTGAAGGTACATGGGTGGAACAAGCCATATCGGGCACCAAGAGAGCGCAGAGAGGGACGAAGAGTCAGGAATTCCTTACGTCTAGAAGCGGTAGCATTAGAAACATCCTGGGAGATATAAACCCGTTGACCCTGCCAGGATAGTTGTCGTTTGGCTCTAGCTGCAGAGAGGATGGACAACAAATCCGTGAATCTCAAAAAAAGGATGATAACACCGCGAGGTTTTGTAGAGGTTGACGAATGCGATCCAAGTCTATGCGCCCTTTGAATGCTGATGGATGTGGAAGGTGGCATGTCCAATAGTTTTGGAAGGAAAGAGGAAAAGAAATTAACTGGGTCGTCTCCCTCAATAGTCTCCGGCAAACCGTAAATACGTAGGTTGTTTCGTCGATTTCGATTTTCCAAATCCTCCGTGTGGCGCTGAGAGAACAGTCTTTTCTAAGGAATCAATGCGTTGTGAGTTGGAATGAACCTCAGGAATCTGCTGCTCTATGGAGGAGATGCGAGTATCCATGACCTCCCACTTGTCTTTCAAAAGTTGCATATCTCTGCTCGTGTCTTCAATGAATGGGCGCAACGCACGGATTTCTTCTAGAATTAAATCCATGGAAGACGAGGGAGGAGCATCTGATGTAGGAGAGTTCTGCTTCAGCCTTTTGGGAGTCGACGCAGAAGGTGAAGTTTTATGTGATGACGTGTGACCAGAAGAGGAGCGCTGAGAAGAGGAGGTCGCCATCTCGACAGATCCTGAGGAGGCAGCCAAGTTCGAGGAACTCACAGGGATGTCAGTAGAGGATGTGAACACAAATTTGGGCTTGCGCAGATTCACCATAGGAGAAAGCAGATCAATAATAGTAATGTTGGTAAAGGAACATGTGGAGAATTGTGCACCATGAAGAATAGGGAATTCGAGCCCCTGGCAACGGAAGTGGTCTGGTGATGTTGAGTGAACTATCTAGAATGTTCTGCAATAACACACCACAATTCACAGGATTGCGACTGGTATATGGAAGGGCGACATCACAGTTGCGTGATTACTGTATTCCGTATTGGCAGGTGAATTAAATTAACATTCCAGAAATACCCTATTGGGAATTGCTTCACCTTGCTACAAAAACGTCCATTGTACACATGAATACCAGGAATAGAGCAAATTCGACGGATACAACAGTGCTAACACGCCGACATATCTATGTTAGAGCCCAAATATGAGTATACATATATCATAGGTGACAGTTGAAAATATGGTCTTTGAAGAGGAAGAAATGTCATATCCTGGAGTGACAGCACTAGCTATGTCGCAGAAAGAACGCGTTCATGCCTTAAAAACACATATCATATAGAGTAGCGAGTGGCAGTCCTGTGTATCAAAAGTAGACATCAGAGATGGGCCGAAAATTAAAGCCAGCAGAGGGACATTGCAGCAGGCAATAAATATGAAGAGCAGAAACCGCGGCTCGCATATCAGCTGCGGTAACCATAAAATGGCGGCTGCATAATAGTCCGTGAGGAGAATAGTCTGAGGTGAAAGAAGGGCACAAATGGACGTCAAATAGTCCCAAAAGCTCACCTTCAAAGTCCGAGGTCGAAGGACAGGTAGTAATGAAGGGAAATGTCGCCAAGAAGCGGAAAGACAGAAGTCCGGTGATGAAACCGCTAGCGCCGAGGCGAGTCTCAAAATGGCGGTCCCCGGCAGATCGGAGTTCAAAGTCGCGGCAAAGTCATTGGAAATGGCATTCAAAAGCCGGAAAGACACACTCTGTGCTCACGGCATACTCCGGTTCCGGAATCCGGTGTCTTACAATCGAAACGGTCCCTTTCACATCAGGAAAACCATGCAGAGAAAGTTCGGTGCTGAGGAGCTCCTCGCCTAGCCGTCCATCCGGCACGGCACCTAAGCCACGCCCCACACTGTGCTACTCTAAGCCACTCCTGTGTATGCCACTCCATGTCACTGCTTTCCAAGCTATTCCATTGGACGCCACTCCATTCTACGACACTCCACTGCATGCTATTCTACTCCACTCCACTGTACGCCATTCAAGTCTATGCCACTCCATTGTACACCACTCCACTGAGCTCCCTCTCCCTCCACTGTATGCCACTCCAGTGTATGTCATTACACTGTACACAGCTTCATTTGTTGCAACTTTAATGTATGGTATTACACTCTACCCCACTCCAATGTACGCCACTCTATTCTATGCTTTTCCATTGGACTCCACACTACTGTTCTCCACTCCACTGTATGCTATTACACTCCACCCCACTCCACTGTATACCCTCTATATGCCACGCCACTGTCTGCTACTGCACTAAACACCATTATACTTCATGCTCCTCCACTGTACAGCACTCCTCTCTATGCTATTACACTCTATGCCACTCCACTGTACTCCACTCTACGCTATTCCACTATACGCCACTCCACTCTATTCTATGCTAGTCCATTGAATGCCACCACTCCATTCTACGACATTCCACAGCATGATATTTCACTCTGCCGCACTCCATTGTTACGCCACTTCAGTCTATGCCACTTCATTGTACACCACACCACTGTACGCTATTCCTCTGTACGCTATTCCACTGTACACCACTCCACTGTACTCCACTTTATGTTATTCCACGTAGGCCACTCCACACTACGCCATTACACTGTACCCAACGTCAGTCTTTGCCACTCTACTGTATGGTATTCTACTCTACTCCACCCCAGTGTACGCCACTCCATTCTTCACTGTTCCATTGGATGCCACTGTACTCTACGACACTCCATTGAATGCTACTACACTATACCCACTCCACTGCGCACCATTCCAGTAAAATAAAAGTTCTTGCATAATGGTAGCCTCCGGTCTTGTAATGAAATCTCCCCTTTTCAATAGTACCCACCCTTAGTGGATCCCCAATCAGAGATCCAGTCACGGGACACTGAATCATTTGGGGAAAATCAGTCTTTCTTCCCCCCTGGGGGGCAGATGGGGGCAGTAGCACCCAATCCCCCCTGGGGGCAGAAAGCCCACTAAATGCCAGGGATTCTTTTTTGTATTGAATTTAGGGCTTTAGTCTGCCCAAGATGGGCATACCAATGTCCCCACTCCCCACAAAATTCCACCGTCTTTCTGCCTCCCCCTAGGAGGCATATGGTGGCAGTAGCCCCTGATCTGACCCCCAGGGAGGGCAGAAAGCCCACTAGATTCCAGGTATTTTCTTTTATTTTATATAGGGGTGGGGACTGCCCGAGCTGGGCATGCAATGCCCCTACCCACACAATGGGATTGTCAATGCCTCCACCACACCCCAAAAAAATTGCCATAGCATTTCTGCCTGATGGTGGCGATAGTCCCTAATCTGCACCCGGGGGCAGAAAGCCCGCTAGGCACCAGGGATTTGGCTGGTTTTCTTTTATACATATGGGTGGGGGCTGTCGAGAATGGACATGCTAATGCCCCCACCACCAAAAAAGGCAGAAAAATCTGCCCTTGAAGGCAGAAAGGCTGTGGCAATAGCCCCTTAACATATGCTCCCTCGCGGGGGGAGGGGGGAGGAGAGAAAGCCCACTAGGCACCTTGGATATGTTTATGGGAATGCCAGTGAGAAGCCCCATAGACAAGGGCCGCTCCCTTTTTTTTAGGCACACATTTTGGCTGTTTCAGGGATAATTTTATTCTCATCTGCACCTGAGCGGGGGCAGAATACCACTAGAAACAAGGGAGAGTTTGTGTATGTGTAAACTGGAGTTTGGCTGACGGTCGACGTGTACTGACCTTTGCCTGGCATTTTGCTGGCAGTGTGTGTGGACCTGCACTTGGCTAATGGTGTGGGTGGTTTGCGCTTGATGACAGTGTGCTTAGATTGGTGCTTGCCTGGTGGTGTGCGCCAGTGGTGCTTGGCTGGTGGTGTACATGGTCAGGTGCTTGGCTGGCCATGTGCATGGATGGTGTTTGGCTACAGGGCCAGAATGGCCACAGCGGGCACCAGGCGTTTTCCCGGTGGGCCGGTTTTTCGGCGGTGGGGGCAGTTTTGTCACTAGGCGGCCGGTTTTGCAGCAGTATCGGGCTCCAGTAACAAAAGCAGGAACGGTTTTGTTTACTAGCACCTCCCCCCAGGGTTGGTCGAAGAGCAATCTGCCAGGGCTTGTTGCTGTTCCCATTCCTGCCCTGCTTGGCTGGTGGTGTGCAGGGATGAAGGTTGGCTGGCAGACTGGTTGGGTGGCGCATGGCTGCTGGTGCGCGTGGATATTGCTTGGCTGACTATGTGTATTGATAGCATTTGGCTGGCGCTGTACGTGGATGGCGCTAGGCTGGCGGTGTGCATGGATGGCACTTGGCTGGCGGTGTGTGTGTATGGTGCTTGGCTGATGTTGTGTGTGGATGGTGGTGTGCCTGTACTGACTCTTGACTGGCAGTGTGTTTTGCATGGATCACCCAGCATTTTCTTATCCAGAATCCCCGCAAACCTCAAATTTACTTACAAAATCACATTTTCCTCACATTTCTGTATGAGTAAGTAGTAGGATCAACACACAGTCACATATTTCCTACTACCCAGCATTCCCCTGGTCTACTGAGAAAAACTATACTTCACAAGTGTGGGTGTCCAAAGTAGCATCAGCCTAAAAACGTATAAACAAACTGCCCTCTTGGAGCTGCTTTGGGACCCCCCAATCTCTACACATTTCTGGCCCTTCCATGTCATAGGCACGTAGCCCATCCACACAAGTAAGATATCATTTTAATGTAACTTAGGACTGAATTAACGTTTGCAAATGGAAAAGCCGCTGCCTACAAGGTAAGTCATAAAATATTGTTATTACTTTTGTTGTGGTAGTGCAGTAACAAACAAGAAGCCATCAGGAAGCTCGCCGGCAATGGTAATAATCACCACTAAGCATTTCTTCTAGAATGTTCATGGTATTCCACCTGGAACACCATTGCACATTAGGCGAGGTGCATGCATGGAGTGGGTGCATACTACACATGTCCCTACATGTATACATATTTTTAGATAGAGAAAACCAAATATGCTAATCAAATCGTAAAGACTAGAATGCACTTATAATGCAAAAGAGGAAAACATATAGTATAACAATAATAGGATACCTGAAAACACCACCAGTAATAAAATAAAATAACGCAAAAATAGATTGTTTACCCATCACGTAATCATCATGACAAACTGGTGCTCGCTGGGCCCTCTCATGACCCATATTGACTTTCCCATCCTCATACCTTTCAGATCAAACTCTGCTTCCACTCACCACTCTTTCTCTCAACAATCAGACACCTTCACTACTTTCTTGTAACTCCACACATTACCGTCACCAAATACTACTGCGTAAGGATACACTTTCTTTACTTGTAACAAATCTGAAAAATGTGCCAAACCCTTGTTGTCTCTCCTGCCTTTCTTCACATGTACCCATTCTCCTACCGCACATTTCTCATTGATATTTGTCGATTTGCCGACAACCCATCAGCGAAACGCCTATCACATCTCTAGCTTTCCTTCCTCACATGACTTTAAAAGGTACTTTTCCTGTGATACTGTAAGGTGTGGTGCAGAACGCTCACACCAATTTCTTCACAGTGCACCTCCACAGGCTACCTTGACTTAACGCCAATTGTAAACCCTCCTTTAGAGTTTAGTTCCACCTCTCAACAAGACCTTCACTCTAGGTGTAATATACTGATGATATTATGTGTTCCACACCTTTAACTTTTAAAAATGTCTTCATTTCAATGGGAGAAGGACTGTACTGCACTCTATTGTCCATAATCACCCATTCTGGTATTCTCTACTTTTCCCATAACTCCTCCAAAACCCCTATGACATCCCTCATGGTTGCATGATCAGTAAATTTGACATTTGGTTATCCTGAAAAATAGTCAATAACTACCAAGGCATACTTTGGGGTCATCCCAAGCACTCTATAAGTGCCAGGGATATCCAACCCAATCTTTTTCCATGGGGCATCCATCTTGTCAATCTCTCCACCGGCGGGTAATCCACCCTTCTTTAGGATTTATCTCTCCAGGTACACATTCCCTAACTGATCTCTACACATCTTTATCTAACCCTGGCCACCAATATTCCATTCTTATTCTCATCTTGGTAGCACCCACTCCTTTGTGACCTTCATGCGCTAGCTTGAATATATGGTCCCTAATGCTTCTGGCACAGCCAGAAATTCTCCTCTCAAAATCACCTCCTCCACTTGCACATGGTGGAATGATTCCGCTCCATCTGATGGCCCGCCCTTTGGCTGGCCATCCTCCTGACATGTATCCCTTGAAGTCCTGTAATATGCCATCTTCTTTACCAGCTTTGCCCATTCTTCATGAGATATTCTTCCATCCGTGAGTACACGTACACCTGCTACCAGCCACTCCTCCTCAATTTCACCAATTTCATCAGGATTGTCTACTGGTAATCTTGTCAGGCCGTCTGCCACCACAATCTACTTGCCTTGAACATACTCTATTCTAAACGTGAACTCCAACATTTTAAAAATCCACAATGCAATCCTAATTGAAGCTTGCCACGCACCCTTTCTGGTAAAGACATCGACCAATGGATGAGGATCAGTACGAATAATGAAATATGTTCCCCAAACAAACTTCATGAAGTGATTTACCCCCCCCATCAAGCCATCATTCTCTTTCAATCATGGAGTATGACAACTCTGCCCCCCTTAAAGGTTGCGAAGCATATGTGATGGTCACCTCTTTACCAGCCATGTACTACATTAAAACCGCTCCCAACCCAACCCTGCTGGCATCAATTCAGTACAAATGATGCTTTTGTTGTGCATGCAAAAAGGTTTTAAAGCAGGAGCAAAACCTATACTCTTTTTTAGCCGCCTAAACTCAACTTCGCATTCTTCACATCACTCAAACTTTACATTCTGTACCATTAACTTCCGCATGATTTTCATTCTGTCTGAGAACATCCGGACAAAATGGGAATAGCACTCAGCCAAACCCAGGATGAACACAGTTGGCCCTTATTTGGAGGCAATGGGACATCCTTTATCGCCTTGACCAACTCCAATTTTGGAGCCAAATCATGGTCATTCAACCAGTGACCCAAATACTCAACCCCTCTTGTTTCAATGTTACATTTGTCGAGCTTGATAGTTATCCCATGCCTCTGTGATGTTTCTGAAACTGAGTGTAAGGTCTTGTCATTTTCTTCCTCAGTCACCCCAACCAGGATATCATCTTGGAAGTATGTCACCTTTTTCTCCTCCTTAAATAATTGGTGTATTACCCTTTGGAACACTGCTGCAGCTTATACTAATCCAAATGGCATGCACCTGAAAGCATAGGCCCCATCAGGGGTAATAAATGGCATCAGCTCTGGGTGTAGGTAGATCTGGTGATTTGCTGATCACAAATTCAGGGTGGAAAAAAGCCTTCTACAAAAGACTGCATGTCAGGGTGTCAATATATTATGTACTCGATATTTTGATGCCATAGCCTACACAAAGATTAGACCATGTTATTTATTAAAGCTAAAAAAAAACATGGACAGAATGGCACCGCATTTAAATTGGCTACATTTGTGCCTGTAATTGTTGACATAAAGATAGCAAGTGTTTTTCAAATTTAGAATACAATATGCTTGAATGTGGCTAGTGGAAAGTGCTTGGAATGGTTAATACCATACACGTCACCCGTGCCTCCTGGGTACTTTAGTCTAAGAACTCTACCCTGTAATTACAGACAAAAAGGTATCAAATCAAATTAAGTCAAGTTAGATAGGGTTCAGGACAAAAGGAATGTAGTCAGAAAGGACTTGGCCAGAAATAACTCAGGAAAAAACAAAAAAAATATTTTGGCTAAAAGGATTCATGGAAAGAAGGTCTTGTCTAACAAAGAACTCAGTGTAGGAATGAATCAGGACTAGAAGAAAGAACACAGAAAGGAATAAGACAGTATTAAGGCAAAAATTACTCTGGGAAAAAGGATTCAGGTTAGGCAAGACTGAAGAAAACAGCCATGCAGGCAGAATACACGTTCACAAAAATGGCTGAGATAAATAGGTCTCAACATAAAATGAACAAAACATACTTCTGATTTAGACAGACTCAGAATATAGAAGACTATCGAAAAAAAATCTCTGGACAAAAAAACAGAACCCAGGCAAAAAAAGGACATGTGACAAAAACGACCCAGGCAAAAATGACTCGTAGCAAAAAGAGGGCTCCAAACAAAGAACTTAGGGCCATATGTACAAACTTCATATTTGTGATTTCCAAATTGTAAATCCATAGAAATTGCTATTTGTGAATCGCAAACCAGTATGTATGTAACCGCAAACTCCACAAATGGCAACTACTATGGATATTCATTCACAATTAAGAAATCCCAAAATTAAGAAATCACAGAGAAAAGAAACGCTAAATTGCGATTTCCTCGTAAGAGATAGCAAATTTGGGAACTGAGCTTTATGGATGCAGAATGATGCTGTTAGACCAGTAAATGTACAAATACAAGGTGTGGTCACATGCCAGAGGCCTAGGAAGGTACAGGAAGCAAGGGGTGCCCCTGCATCACTGCTGCCAGTATATCACACCATTCCCAGAGAAGTACATGGTTGAAGAAGAGGGGAATAAGGACTCAGGGAGCAGGAAGAGAAAGGTCAAATTCTCTGAGAAGGAACGGAAGGTCCTGACAAAGGATTGTGTCTCCCACATGGGCTAACTGTTTGGGATGGCCTCCTTCACAGTACCTGAGTCCAAAAAACATGGATCTGGACCAGCATCCAGGAGAAGGTCAGCTCCCTAAGAGCCACCCAGAGGAAAATCACAGAGATCTGCAAGAAGTGGTTCGAACTGAGGATCGTACAAAGGAGTAGTAGGCCAGCAGGATGGCAGAGGGACGTGGAACAGGTGAAGACCCTCACAAGAACCCCCTCTGACTCCCCTGAAGACGCTTATAGAGAGGACCCTGGAACCCGAGAGTGTGGAGGGAGTAACTGACATAGACACCTCCAATCCAGCAGGCACCAACCAGGGTAAGTCATCTTCCCTTTACATACATAACATAACATATATCATACATCACAGCATGAAGAATTCCTTTGAGGTGCTTGGCCCATCCAGATAATGCATCATGGGAGTTGTAGTACACATCATTTGCTTGCTGTACTGTGTACCGATGACCACACCAAACATATCTGTACAACATAAACATGTCACAAAGACATGAAGCAGAGCCACAACAATATTGTGGCCACACACTAACCATTTATTGACACTAACTATATACATGCATTTCCACAGATCATAGCTTGGACACATCAGGAACTGTTGCAACCTAAGGGGCTACTGACAGTGAGGTGGTCATTGGGGTCACGACAACACCATCCCCTCAGCCCATCACCCTAACTCCAACTGGTAGGAGAGCCACCATCTCACCACTGCCAGAGTTTGAGGACAGCGATGAAGGACAGTTGCAGAGCAGGGAAACCACAACATCCAAGATCACAAAATAGTAAAAGCACAGAGGCCAAACCTCAGCAGTCCATCCAGATACTGTATCAGATGGCATGTTGGATGCACATCATGTGTATGGTGGCCTGGAGAGGTCAATCATCTCCACACAGCTCCTGCAGACAAAACAGAAATGCACTGTCAGAAGGCAACTGCAACGTATGTCCAAGTCACTGTAGAATATGGAGAAAGGACAATAACGGTGAATAGCAGCAATGAAGAGGGAGGAACGTGTGCAGAGACAGAGGCACAGGCACAACCTGGCGAAGGTTTGATACCTTCATCCAGTCCAGCAACCGCCTAGCCATCATGAGAGCAACACTGGCAGGGCGGACTGTGAATATTCAGACAGACATGGTGCATTGCTGTCAGGAAATTGCACATGGGATAGTGCAAGTTACCTCAGCAGTAGAGAACCTCAGCAGTAGAGAACATCCAGACCACAACCTCCACATCCCCAACATTCTGACCTCATCTGTGAGTTAAGAGGGCTCTAACATATCCCTTCAAGAGGCATGCACTACCAGGTACTCACGCTGCCACACTTCTGACAATAACATGTCAACAGTTTAACAGCCCAGTGTTGCTGACAAAGCACGGAACTCCAGAGGCCATAAAAAATGACTCACTTTACACTTAGTGGAATGAGTTGCCTTGGATTTGTTTTCCATTATTTACTTTGCTGTTATACATTTAACAATTTAACAACCCACAAGGATGTAGTGAAGTACCGAAAAATATTTACCACCACCCAATTATAGTTACAGTAAACCCAATTACCAATAATCAGTCAGTTGGCAGTGTAGAAGGTCCAAGCATTTATTATAACAAACAAAACTCTGTCAGAGGAGCTCCTTGCGACCTCACCCCACGAGGTCCGCCAAGAAGACTGCTGGCACCTTGTCAGTACATCACATATATACAGTTGCATTGGCATCAGCATAACCCAACATGGAAAAATACAACTTGGTGCAGGCTGGTACAGACAAAAAAAAGGAAAGTCCATATATGGCACACAATGCGCTCCTGGTTTTGCTCATCCTAGATTTAGCAAGGTCGAACGGGTGACTCCCTTCTGCCGTCTCGAGACAGCCCGCCCCGCACCCCTCCCGGAATGTGCTTATTGGTCTTCTCTTCTGCTACCTACGACCTTGGCAGGCCTAACGAGCTGAAACAGCGGTTTTAGCAACAGTTGGGTTATTTCTCAGGAGGGAAACTCGAGTGCAGGACAAGAATGGGGCCTAGTTAATGAAGTACTATTAAAGAGGCCACATTAGAGCCTTCGTGCGTGTATTGGTGCAAAGCTATTGTGGTGAATACTATAATGTTAATGTGTACGTATATCTGACTAAAGTATTTAGTGACATCAGGCTAATCATAACATATCGATTTATAGGTATTGCATAATGGGAAATCGATTCCGGTTCCTCAAACCCTCCTTTTAGCGTGGTGTATCTAAATACAAAGTCTAGCAGTTACTCTTCAAATATTTCTTCATTAATTGCCATTAATTCATGTATCCCCTGCTGCAACATTTGGTGTTTAGCCGGGGCAGGGGTTGGAACGCAAAGCGTAGTGACTCGGGATGCACAGTAAGAGCAACATGCCGGACCACATTGTATTAGGACTCAGCAGGCAAAAATGATACCGGCTGCACCGCCCAGGATCAATAGCAATTTCCATCCCCAAGTGGCCAAGTGGCCAAGAGTCCCCAGAACCAACCTGACAGTGACCAGGACCCATTTTCGGTATGCATCTCAGAAGCAATGCGGTGCAGTTTCTGGATTGCCAGATGAACAGAGGGGGCGGAGTCAGGGATATATACGCAGCAAGAACTGCCAATCACGTGGCATGCTCCGCCTCGATCAGCCAAGATAACGTCCAAAACCATACAATTCTGAAGCGCCACGAGTCTCGTCGCCTGAAGCTCCACAGTGAGGTTGGTTAGGATGTCAGTGGTTATGTTAATGACATTTTCCACTATCCTGGACAATCTCCGTATTTCCCTGCTATTGAATATGGGACCCCAAAAGGGTGTTAAACCCTTACTGAAATCTGTGAACTGCTGCAAAGAGGTGTCTGTTTGATGAACTTCAGTCATATCGAGTTGCCTGCGCTGTCTATCGAGGAATGCAGTGGGGGTGGTGCTTACAGGAGTGGGAGTGATCGTGCTGGATGTAGCTGATGCGTCTTATGGTAATTAGATGGTGCTATGAACACTGGCGGGAAGAGGAAAGATAAGTAGCAACGTCCCGCCCAATTGCGTGGCAACCAGGTGTATGCATGTTCTCCACAAACAAAATACCCATTAGGTGGAGTTATCAAGGGAGGGCTAATGCGTTTCTTCAAACAAAAAGTATAATTGCAGATACTATCCCCCATCTGTATCCGGCCCACCCCTTGCACACAGAATGCAGCAGAAACATTCAAAATAGGAATGGGTACAGTACGATCTCTTGTAACATTACGTTCAATAAACAGCTGAAAGTATCGCGAAGCATTAAAATCCCTAAAATCAGAAAGTTTATCTTGCAACCAAGTCTTATTCATCGCTACCATGTACAGTTGTATACATGCTTGTGGGTCAATTGCCCCCCGCCCCCCATTTCCTGTTTGGTTAAAACCATAGTGTGCACGAACATAGTCTAGAATGATATTATGTTCATTAACAACGAAATCTCTGCGATGCTCACCCCAGTGTCGGTATATTGCTAAAAACAATTTGTACCAAGCCTCACAGCTGCCCAGATAGGATAAAGGACGGGAGAGAAATAGATCGTGGTTGTGCACCACAGACGGTAGAAGCCCACAAACCCAGCAATCAGTAGTATTGGTGACACTGTGTGTTTGATGAAGCATTTCAACAAATACATTTTTAGCATATTTCTGGCGATGTCTTTCTTTGTGAGGTGCCAACGTAAACAGAAAATGCTCAGAGGGTGCAGCAGTGGATAGCAAAAACTTTTGCAAAGGATATTCATGCTCTAAATATATGAACAGGCCCATAAACACAGCTACAATAACAGCTATGACCACTACAAATGCTACTTTGACCTTCGTGGTCCATGTGGAAAACATTGGCTCATAAAAGGGTACGTATCGTGGGGCAATCGGGAATTCTTCGTTTAAAACAATACGACCAAAAGGGTACATTTCTAGCTAAAAGTCCAAAGTAGGCCTAGCAATCCGTCCTGCCAGAGGGTCCTTCTTCCTGTGTCCGTCAGAGTCTCACAGGCCGACTCCTATCGTTCATCCAAGACAAAACCAACCAGTAGTGCTCCAGTTTACCTCCGTTGCACGACCTAGGCCTTTGATGCAGATTTTGAGTCTTCTTTCTGAACAGAGCACAATGATCAGAGTTCCAGCTCTCAACGTGTTCAGTCCAGTGTCTCGCTCAGCCCCTCAGACCAAAAGAACTAGCAAACCCTGTCTTATGCAATTAAGTCTTTCCCTATCTTCTGAGGATGGGGTCTGAGGTGCCGTGTTTCGGCTTTCTCGGCCGCAGGTTGTATTGCACATTCCCCGGCACTTCTTGATCCGGAAAAAGGGTGCTAGGTGCTTTACGCACATGTGAACCTTCACTTGCCGGGGTACTGATAGCAGTGTTCAAAGCTTTTGCAGACTTAGTAGGGACCAAGTCATCTGGTCTCGCCTTTTCCTCCTCCAGCCTCGGTTCAGTCTCGCAGGCGTCCGAAAAGGGTACAAGTGCAGCAGCTCTCTCTGTTTCCTGCGTCAGAATTCCCCCTGGGCGTTGCTGATCAAAAGGAAGTGGAAGAGGCAGTTTCTTTAAATGGGAGACATGTATCCAATGCTTTCTCCCATCTACTTTAACCGCCTTCCTGGTGGCCAGGAGTATTTGTTGTGGTCCGGACCACCTTGGAGCCAAACTGGTATCACGTTCAAATTTCTTCACCAATACCCATTGGCCGGGTTGCAGTCGATGACCGGGGCCCTCTGGCAGCGGCTGCAATACAGAAGTTACCTGCTGATGAACAGAACGAAGGTCTTTAGTTAAAGTATAAAGGTAATCAATCAACATAGGATATTCAATATCTGCAAAAGAACGTGGTCTGGGTACCCCCCATACATTAGCAGGCCTTCCAAATATTATTTCATACGGAGAGAGACCAGAACGAGAATGTGGGGTAACGCGTAATGACATGAGAGCTAAAGGCAGGGTGTCAGGCCATTTTAGCCCAGTGCTTTCCTGTATTTTAGCCATTTTTAGCTTAAGGATGCCGTTATATTTCTCCACGAGCCCTGATGATTGCGGATGTCGAGCAGCGTGGAACTTCTGTTTAATGTGTAGACCCTCACAGATATGCTTGACAAGGGCCCCATGGAAATGCCCCCCGTTGTCCGACCAGATCAAACGGGGCAATCCAAAGCGGGGCACAAACTCTTTTAAGAGGGCCTTTGCTGTGGCCATTGCAGTATTCTCTTTGGTGGGATAGGCTTCAACCCATTTGCTAAAAGCGCATACCACCACCAGAACGTATTTCAAATTATTGACGCGCTCCAAATGGATGTAATCCATTTGGAGCACTTCAAAAGGGGAAACATCTTTTACCACGCGGATTTTACTCCGCGTGGCTTTTAGAACGCGTCCATTACAACGCAAGTCGTAACCACGACTTGCGCTGGAGGGCGCTACAGGATTAAGAATAGTATATTTACTATTCCAACACCTTCCCTAGTGTCCACGGGGACTGGTGTTAGAATAGTAAATTATACTATTCTAAATCCGCGCCCCCCAACGCAAGTCGTTGTAACGACTTGCGTTGTAAGGGACGCGTTGTAAAGGAAGGTGTTGTGACGGTACGCGTCGTACCGTCATACATCCCTTCAAAAGGCAATGAGGGAGGTGCAAAATTCCCACTCAAGACACTTTCCCCTTTCCCTGGATTGTGTTGTAAACAGACTATACAGTATTGGACCAACCGGACAGCGTCCTTTGAATATTAGGGTTGTTCCAAACTGGGTCCAGGAGCCCGCAGATACCTTTGGCTCCCGTGTGGGCCGGTCCGTGTGCCATAGTCACAACGGCCTGTACTAGTGCATTAGGCAATAGCCATTTCTGTTTTTCGGTCAAATCAGTCCAACAGTTATTTTCATCCAACCTTCCTACCTCCTTTTCCCATTTCTCTAATTCTGCGGGAGTGGCTTCCTTCTGCAACACTCTCACACTTTCCATAGTATTATCAAACAATTCAGAGTCCTCCACCCATCGTGCAGAGGTATTTACGAACATATTTGACATCGGGGTTTGTGCTGTCTGTTTGGCTACCTGATCTGCGAAAGCATTTCCCTCCCCCACTTCATCCACTATTGCTTTGTGTGCACTGCACTTGATGATGGCTACCTTCTTGGGTAAGGTGAGGGCATGCAACAGTCGAACAACCAAGGGACCATTCTGAATTTTCTGGCCATGGGAAGTAAGGAAACCCCACTTCCTCCACAGCCGCCCAAAGCTATGGGCCACGCCAAAGGCGTATTGGCTGTCCGTGTAAATGTTGACTTCAAGTCCCTCACTCAACTCACAGGCTCGCAACAGGGCCATGAGTTCAGCAGCCTGAGCTGACCGGTGAGGTACTCGCAACGTCTCAACGATCGTTTTCAAAGTTGTGATTGCATATGCAGCTGTTGTTGTTCCATCTGCTAGTTTAAAACAAGACCCATCCACAAATAACTCCCCTTGAGGGTCATCTAGAGGGGTGTCAATAAGGTCAACTCTGCCTTTGGTTTCTTCTTCGGTACGATAAATGCAGTCATGGAGATCTGTATCATGTTCACTCATAGGGAGTGGTAACAAAGTGGCAGGGTTCAGTGTTGCACATTGAGTGATCGTAATGTGTGGTGCAAACAATGTCAATTCATACCCGGTGAGACGTGCACTTGTAAGGTGTTGCGTTTTGGTTTTATTTAGCAATGTGTCCACAGCATGCGGTACCATCACGGTCAAATTAGAATTCAAGACGAGTCCCTCCGACTGCCGGATTGCCACTGCGACAGCCGCTGTGGCCGTCAGACAGCTACGAAGTGCTCTTGCAACATTATCCAATGTGGCTGACAAGTAAGCGCACGGTCTTTGCTTACCGCCAAAGTCCTGCGTTAACACTGACAACGAACAACCGTCGACCTCGTGTACATATAGTACAAAAGGTTTACGATAGTCAGGAGTGCCCAAGACAGGAGCAGAACACAAAGCAGTTTTTAGAGAGTCAAAAGAATGTTGACATTCATCCGTCCAGGGTAGGGGTTCATGCACATCTTTCGTAGTCAAGTGCAACAAAGGTTTAGCAAGAAGGGAAAAATTAGGTATCCATTGGCGACAGTAAGAGGTGATGCCAAGGAAAGCTCGAACTTCACGCTGCGTGCAAGGAACAGACATGCTAGAAATGGTAGTGATGCGTTCAGGTGTTAGTCGTCTACCCTCCTTCGATAGTAGATGACTGAGGTAGATCACCTCCTGTCGACAGTATTGGAATTTCGATAAGGATACCTTATTCCCCTTAGCGGCCAAACGATGCAATAATTTAACCGTGGCCTCTTTACAGCCCTCCTCCGTGTCAGAGGCAATGAGCAAATCGTCTACATATTGCAACAGTACATTGCCACTCGGCAGATCTAGATCTTCCAGCAAAGCTTTAAGGGCTTTGCTATAGATGCTCGGACTCTCAGTATAACCTTGAGGTGCGCGACAGAAGCGGAAGCTGCGACCAGATAACGAGAATCCAAAAATCTGCCTGCTATCAGGATGGATGGGAATGCTGAAGAAGGCATTTTTCAGGTCAATGACCGAAAAGTACCTAGCCGTTGGCGGGATCATTGTGAGGATAGTGGTGATGTCGGTCACCACTGGGTATTGCGGCACCACTATCTTGTTAACGGCTCGCAAATCAATCACAAAACGGTAAGCAGCACCCTGCTCACCAACATCAGAGTTTCTTTTCAAAATCGGGAGAATCGGGCTATTGCAGATATTAGCATTTGTCTCCTCCCCTACTCCTTTATCGACCAGGTCCTGAATAATGCGCAGCAAAGCCTGTTCTCCTGCTGGCGCTATCTTGTACTGCGGAATGCGCGGTAGTTTAGGGCCGTGCTTCAACGTAATATGGACTGGAGGAATATCCAGTTTACCCACATCCGCATCTCCCGTTGCCCAAAGTGAGGCTGGAATGCCATCAAATTCAGTCGGAAGGCGTTCACCTTCCGCGAAACATTGTTTCACGTGATTAGCATAGGGTCTAATCGTTAAATAGACTCCATCCGTCGAGCAATGAATTGTTGCATTTAATTTCTTTAGCATATCCAATCCCAACAAGTTTTCCCCGCAATGCGAAGTCAGTAGTAGAGGAGTGTCAATGGTGGCAGGACCAATCGTGAAAGGGAGGGCTGTAGAGATGGGACTGACCACTGGGACTCCCGAGAATCCCACTGAAACATTATTCTGCCCGGACAGAGCCGCCCCTGGAACAAATGATCGAGCAACGGAACTATTCATTGCTCCTGTGTCAATTAGGAAATTCTCAGAGGTCCCCAACACTTCCCCTTTTACATAAGGTCCCCTTTGATTGACCGGAATCGACACTTGGCCCCTACTCTGTCCTTGGCTGTCCTATGCTGTTGCGTAGGCGTCTTGATCCTCATATTCATAACCCTCGTGATAATACTGTCTGCTTTGGGGACAATCAAAATGGTTCTTTTCCGACTTGCCTGGTCTCTCTTCTTTGTGCATATCACTTCGGTCAGGGCCGCCTCGTCCTCGGACCGCTCCGCTCTGGGCAAGCAAAAAAGGACACTGTGCCTTCCAGTGTCCCTCCTCCCTACAATAAGAACACTGGTTCAGACCTATTGTCGGGGCTCCTCCCGCACCCCTGCCTGTTCCCGCCCCTCTGGACATAGTTCCTCGGCCTCCTCTCCCCCCTCCTTGTCCTCGCACTACTTGCTGCAACAATACTCGAGTCTTAAGATCTTTCGTTTTCTTTTCCACCTTTTCTTTATTTTCGTTCTCTCTATGTTCGTAGTACTGGGCCATGCTTAGGATTACAGACGGGGTAGAGGTAGTCCATGTACTTTCTGCTGCTTCTAATCATGCAGAAATCTCTGGGGCTAAGTTCGTAACAAATCTGTTAACAAACAACCTAGTTCCACCTTCAGTTGCCAAATCTTGCCCACTAAAATCAATAAAAACTTCCTCGAACCTTGTGAAGAAATCGGACACACTTTCATCCTTCTTCTGCCGACAAGCGGACAATTTATCCCAATCAACTTTTCTGGGCAGAATCAGAGTATGCATAAAAGCTATAATCTTTGCTGGTAGAGACGTTATTTCAGCCCTTGGTTTGTCCCCTGGTTTGCGATCCTGGTCTCATCCCCTCAACTCCTCCCATGTCCCCCCTAGCTCAGCATGATTAGAGTCGTGCACCTGTCGCCATTTGTCAACAGGTACAAGTAACCCAAAGAACTACTCAACATCTGCTAAGGTCATTACAGCAGAGGCAGCTGCCTCAGTCAATTCTTTGTAGTAGGCGGTAGGATTCTTTCGGGGGTCAGGTAGTTGGGATTTCAGGGCTAGGACCTCACTTCTCTTCCATGGAGTGTAAACCCATTGTTCCTGGAACCTAGCTGCTATCCCTGCCCGTGTGATTGCCTGGTTACCATCTCGCTGTTCAGGGACCTCGGGATGATAAATGGGATGAACTTCTCGCATGGGATGCTTAGTAGTCCACTGTGGACTCTTCAAAAACAGTCTCCTTCGGTATTGAACCAGGGTATCTATATTCTTAAATACCTCATTCGGCGTTAGACTAAATTTATGGGACCAGTCCCGGATATTATACAATATCTGAGGGGCAGTCCCGTCCCTGAAGCTGACTTCCCAGTACCAAATGAGTGAATTAGACATCTGGAATATCACGTGTTGCTGCATGACCGGTTCTAAATCCTTGACCGTACTCCATATGTCGGTCACAGTGTACGCGTCGCTCCTTATCCATCTAACGGCCTGATCCTCTAATACCTCTTTCTCCCCATAGTCCACGGATGATCTAGTGAATAGGCGTTTGCCGTCCATTCCCCCAGCTGCCCCCCTTGGAGTCTGTTCCGACTCGCCGGGTGCGGCACCGACCGAGGGAGAAACCCACTCGGGAGTTGGGGAACTTAGTTGTATATGAGGGGGCGCTAGTGCCTGCATAGAATCGGGAACAAGAGTGGCCAGGTCCCCTCCACGGGGAGAAGGAACACCGGCATTCCGCCCGGAAGTATCAGCGCCCTGTTCCTCCGGGGCGGATGCTCGTGACCTGGCCTCGGGCTGGACAGGTATGGCGGGATATACGCACTGTGGGGCATACGGCGGAGGAGGCCTCGCATCCAGCAGCTCCTCTATCTCATCTTCCGTTCCCTCTCGGGTTACATAGCTTTTGTGCACTTGTAACCTAAATTGTCTATCTACAATTTCAATATTTCTCTCTATTTTGTTTTTGTCATGGGCGATAGATTTCTGTGTTATAGTCTGTCCTTGCTCTATCTTGAGGAGCTTCTCTGATCAAATGCGCCTCCTTTTTGCCTCTTTCTGCCATTGGTTAAGAGTGTCGAACATAGACTGTCGACTTCGTTTAACGAAGAGGCGCTCTTGTAAATATTGAAGCTTCTTTTCATCAAAAGACCCAGTTTTTGGCCATTGCAATTCCACGTTATCCTTAGTGTACTTGTGCCATAAGGAGTTAAAAATAAGGGGGCCAATACCGTGCTTGCAATACATATCATGGCTGGGTGTTCCTTCCGGGGGGGCTGGCTGACTCTCGTCCAGCCTCACGTCATCACTGCGGACACAACCAAAACATAACTTGCTAAGACACGGCATGTCCCTTTCCTTTATTTTATTTCAGCTGAAAAGAAATCAAGTTTTAGTACAAAAAAAATTAACAGAACCAAATGCCAATCAATCACAGTGCTCTCATTCTCATGGCCATGTTTTCATTCAAAACCCGCTCATGTCTTGCACTGTACAGTTTAAAATGACATAACACAAAAATACAAAACGTTCCAATAAAAACACAAATAAATGCAATCAAAAGGTGGAGCCCGACGACTCCCACCTGTGGAGAACTCTTCTGCTACTATTCAAAAAGCTGCAAAGAACGTTTCCAACAACAGTCTCGTCCTCAGACTGCCTGGAGATTGTCACACAGGTTTTAAACCACAGACCAGCCTACAGGTCATCCGACAGTATTCATGGTTCACCTCCCGAACTATTCTGGCTGAGCCCGCGTTTAAGCGCCGCTCCAGATTTGTCCGGGTGCTACCCAATCTCAACCATCGGCTTTCCCGAGAACAGTCCGGCCGAGCGAGAACCGCAGTTCCCCTGAGGCGTGCAATCCTTATCTCCAGTATTTCTTACACAAAAGATACCAGGAGCGTCCGCACGTGCAATCTCACCATTGCCCCGTTCGGACGCCCTATCCAAAGTCTCCTTGTACCAAATGCTAATTCAGAGTTTCTCCGTGACCACAGGTCACCAAATGCTAAGTACCAATATCCAGATCTGCAGACGTAGTTCGACATACAACGAGACACAACACTCACCTGGTGCACGCAGGTCTGATTGAACGTTCTCTACTGCCAACTCTCAATAAGGTCAACGTGGCTGGTTCTCGGGTCACACCCGAAGGACTCCGGCGTGGGGCTATTTAGCAGCTGAGGTTCTCTGGATCGGGAGGGCGGAGCAAACCCCAAATTCTTGTCGGTTTAGTCTAAAAAAAACCCCAATCGAGGGTACCCCTTTTCAATGTCCCTTCGACCGTCTGTGCATACACAGGGACAGCCCCAACGCGGAGTCCCGGCAGAGTCGCCAACTGAAGGACCGAAAAATATTTACCACCACCCAATTATAGTTACAGTAAACCCAATTACCAAAAATCAGTCAGTTGGCAGTGTAGAAGGTCCAAGCATTTATTATAACAAACAAAACTCTGTCAGAGGAGCTCCTTGCGACCTCACCCCACGAGGTCCGCCAAGAAGACTGCTGGCACCTTGTCAGTACATCACATATATACAGTTGCATTGGCATCAGCATAACCCAACATGGAAAAATACAACTTGGTGCAGGCTGGTACAGACAAAAAAAAGGAAAGTCCATATATGGCACACAATGCGCTCCTGGTTTCGCTCATCCTAGATTTAGCAAGGTCGAACGGGTGACTCCCTTCTGCCGTCTCGAGACAGCCCGCCCCGCACCCCTCCCGGAATGTGCTTATCGGTCTTCTCTTCTGCTACCTACGAGCTTGGCAGGCCTAACGAGCTGAAACAGCGGCTTTAGCAACAGTTGGGTTATTTCTCAGGAGGGAAACTCGAGTGCAGGACAAGAATGGGGCCTAGTTAATGAAGTACTATTAAAGAGGCCACCTTAGAGCCTTCGTGCGTGTATTGGTGCAAAGCTATTGCGGTGAATACTATAATGTTAATGTGTACGTATATCTGACTAAAGTATTTAGTGACATCAGGCTAATCATAACATATCGATTTATAGGTATTGCATAATGGGAAGTCGATTCCGGTTCCTCAGTAGTTGATCATTGCTTGCAACAATGTTGTAGCCACTTAAATAAAAGGTGGTCTCTAAGTTATGCACTAGGCATTTCTATGATATATGAAACAATGTTGCCAGCAGCCGAATGAACTCCGGGGATACTCAAAGCCCCGGAAGAATACAAGGCAAACCATAAACAGAAGGAACCAGAAAGACGCCCAGAGAGAAACAAAAGGAATCCAAGACTCCCTGGCGTGGCAATGCAGGTAAGGAAGCAAGATAAGAGGGAAGTGTATGGGAGGCCTGGCGGGGTCCTTGATGGAATGCAAAGCGCTTTTCCCTTGCAAACCCTTCCCTTTTGTATGCCTCAAGTGCCGCCTTCGCCAGATGGATATTGGCAGGCGTGGCTTGCTTTTGAGGCCGCAGGCGGGGGCAGGAGCGCTGCTACGGACAGAGGGGACTGTGAAGCCCAACAGTATGGGGATGTTGTGCAGACTCTTCCTCATTGCAATATTGCGCAGTATGGCAGAAGTGGCAATTATCTTGCTGGTTTTGTGCAGGCAGCAAACGCGGGACTTCAGGCTCCCAAAGATCCTCTCAATGATTGAGCACATTGTCCTATGTGTCCTGTTGTATTGCCTCTTACTTCTTGTCCTCCGAGTCAGGTATGGTGTGAGTAATACAGGACGTAAAGCATATGCACTGTCACCTTAAGAGCAAGTCAAGGAAACCATTAGGTCACATTACACACACCATCCTGGCCACTGTATTCATTAAGTCTGCAATTCTCTTACCAAGTAGGAAACCATAGCAAAATTTGCCATGTGCCAATTCATTTTCTATTTCACTGTGGTGGAACATGAATGAGTCACGGGTGCTGCCTGGAAATAGGGCAAAAAGGTCTATTATGATACAGGACGTGTCACACACTACCTGCATATTGAGAGAGTTTGAGATTTTCATGTTTCTGCATATGTATTCAGTTGAAAGGGGTCGAGGTATGGCAATATGTGTGCCATCTTCACAGTCAATGACTTTGGGGAACTGTGCTACCCTGTAGAACATCATTTTGGTTTGCTGCAATGAATGGGGTATTGGGGAATGATATATATTGATTAACCTTGCTCACCATGATGTCAAGGAAGCTGTGAAAGAACCTGGAAAAGGCACTTTGTGACACCCCCCTGTCACTGCTATCATCCCCTGGTAACTGCCCGAAGTGAAGAGTGTAGGCAACACAATACTCGCACATGTTGTAGTATTGCATTGCTTTTGAGTGTTTAGGCCTGTAGATGAGGTCATAAGCCAGCAATTAAATCACGTATTACCTGACTACTAGGTCTGTACCTCTTAATAATCTCCTCCTTTGTCTGTTCAAACAGGGTGACCCGCACCCTAAAAATTCTCTCCTGTCTCCTCACAGCCCAAACGTTCTTCCTCCTTGCTAGAACATACAAAACCGCCATTGTGCAAGAGCCTGATGCATTTTGTGTGCCTTTTTAGGTCTCGTGTGGCGTTGCAGCACAAAGCGCTGATCGCCTCGGCTAGATTTATTGTGAAAGAGGAGTTTCAGTAAAGGGCCTGAAGCACCGCCCCTCATTTCCATTGGCTTGCATCACCATTTATGCTAAATGGTGGCCTGCCATTGGAAAGGAGGGTATTTGGTTCACGCCCTTTCGCCTGCTTTGCTGCTGTCGCAAAGTACTTTCTTATCTTTATGTGGCCATGTGTTTCTAATTAGAAACACATGGCCCCATAAAGACAAGAGATCGATGCTTGTTTCTTTATGCAACAGAAATGTAATTGCAATTCGATGGTTTGCTGTGCCTGTGACTACCACTGTGTATACACGGATGTACGACGTTACAACGCATACTATAACAACGCATGTTTTTACAACGCAGTTTTTACAACGCATATTATATTACAATGCAATATTTTACAACGAATTCTATTACAACGCAATATAAAGTAAGTAATAGAAAAGTACCATTACAACGAAATCCTTTACAACGCATACTTTTACAACGCATTTAAATTATTTTTTTTATTTAAGATATATAAATTCTGGGACGGGATGCAGGGAAATTAGGGGTTTTGGGTGGGGAAGTGTTTTAAAATTTGGTGACAAACTGCACGGAAATGGTAATAAATTTACGATTTTTTTAAATAAATACTCGAGTAACGAATTTAATACTCAAGTAACAATTTTTTTATTTTTTTATTTCAGATATATAAATTCTGGGACGGGATGCAGGGAAATTAGGGGTTTTGGGTGGGGAAGTGTTTTAAAATTTGGTGACAAACTGCACGGAAATGGTAATAAATTTACAATTTTTTAAAATAAATACTCGAGTAACAAAATTAATACTCGAGTAGCCATTTTTTTATTTTTTTATTTCAGATATATAAATTCTGGGACGGGATGCAGGGAAATTAGGGGTTTTGGGTGGGGAAGTGTTTTAAAATTTGGTGACAAACTGCACGGAAATGGTAATAAATTTACAATTTTTTAAAATAAATACTCGAGTAACAAAATTAATACTCGAGTAACCATTTTTTTATTATTTTTTTATTAAGAAATATAAAATCAGGAACAGGATGCAGGGAAATTAGGGGTTTTGTGTGGGGAAGTGTATTATTATTAACGAACTTTTAATATAAATATTCCAGCAACAATATTAATACTCGTGTAACCAATTAAATACTCGTGTTTACAAAAATTCACAAATTTCACAGAGACAAAAATTATCTTTTCATAAAAACATAGAAACGATTATTATTTAATTTACAATCAAACATTTTATATAAACACAAATATATTGCATATATATAGAACCGCCATTTTAAGTACTGAGGTTTAAAAAGAAGTCCATCAACGATTTCCATGACATTAAAGATAAACAATAGTCTCAAGATGGATGCCAAAACGGAACGAAAGTATCAAATAATCACTTAATAAACTAAACATTTTAAATTATACGTTTCCACATTATGGTGTCGATTCCGATCCGGTAAAATGCGCTCCAAATCGTCGTACGGGGCATTTTTTCCCCGTACGAATCGTATCCGTAGACGTCCCGTACGTACGATGAAGTACGATCCGTACTAGGTGCCGAACTCCGTACGAGTCGTACAGGACTCCGTACGACTCAAATCTCCGTACGAATCTCACTCGGAACCCGCTGTACGACCCAGCAAGTACGATTCGTATCGGGTACGCACCGTACGACCCTTTTCCTACGGGAGCTGAAAACAGTCGTAAACGCACCGTTCGTGCCGAAACAGGTACGGAACGCCCCCCCCCGGGTACGGGACGTACCCCCCATGATCGCAGGGGTACGCGCCGTACCCCTGCGATCATGCGGGGTACGTGCCGTACACCCAGCGTACATGGGGTACGCGCCGTACCCCATGTACGGTGGGTGTACGGCACGTACCCCATGTACGCTGGTTGTACGGCACGTACCCCGCATGATCACAGGGGTACGGCGCGTACCCCTGCGATCATGGGGGTACGCGCCGTACAGTGTGTAGGTGATCATGCGCTTTTCCGTACGAATCGACGTGTACCGTACGAATCGAGTCCAGGTCGGCCGATCGGGATCGGAATCGTCCGGTCGTACGGCGTCCGTACGAGTCGTACGGAAACGGCTCCGGATACGAATCGTACGGACGGGGATTTTACCGGATCGGAATCGACCCCTATATGTCTTAAAATAAAATTATAAAACTAACGGTGTAAAGTAAAAAATTAATAATGCTACTAACAAAAAGATATAAATAGAAGCAAGACACCATTTTAAAATCAGTAGATTATCAACTCCCAGAGTAAGCAGACATCAGAAGGTGACTCTCTGACCTCTTCAACGAGATATCAGCTGTAGCCAACTTTAAACCGTTTATTCAAAAACATTCAAGTAAGTAATAAAAACGAAGTAAACAAATGTTTATGTAGAACATTTAAGCAGCAATAAATTATATATTTTTATTTTCTAAATACTATTAATAATACTACATTAACCTTTAATTAATAAAATACCTTAATATATTTAAAAATATCTTTAAATAATCCTAATCAAATATAAATATAATTGTTTTAAAGTCGTTCAAAATTTTTAAACATATTGTATTCGTTTGAGAAAAATATTATAAATTATTTTAAGAAACTATAATTATTTGTTTCTTCTTAAAACAGTTCTCCAAACAAGTGAGACCAATAAACAAGCTTTCTGTAAAAGAAGCTATTTTTCTACAAATCAACATAACTCAGCACGAGTTAAAATAAGGTATTTTTTATTTATTTTATTTTAATAGGGGTGGGAATAGTGTGGGTAGCGTAGTAGTGTTTTAGAGTTTAGGGTAGTGTAGAGTGTGGGAGTAGTGTGGGTAGTGTAGTAGTGTGGTAGTGGTTTTGTGTTGGAGTAGTGTAGTAATGTGAGTAGTGTGGGTAGCGTAGTAGTGTTTTAGAGTTTAAGGTAGTGTAGAGGTGGTAATAGTGTGGGTAACCTAGTAGTGTTTTAGGGTTTAAGGTAGCGTATGGGTGGGAGCAGTGTAGGTAGTGTAGTAGAGTGGTAGTTTTTTTGGTTTGGGTTAGTGTAGGGTGGGAGTAGTGTGGGTAGCATAGTAGTGTTTTAGGGTTTAGGGTATTGTAGGGGTTGGAGTAGCGTGAGTAGTGTAGTATTGTGGTAGTTTTTTGGGTTAGAGGTAGTGTAGGGTGGGACTAGTGTGGGTAGCGTATTAGTGTTTTACAGTTTAGGGTATTGTAGAGCTGGGAGTAGCGTGGGTAGTGTAGTAATGTGGTAATGTTTTTGGGTTAGGGTAGTGTAGGGGTGAGTATTTTAGTAGTGTGGTAGTGTTTTATGGTTTAGGTTAGTGTATGGGTGGAATTAGTAGTGTAGCGTAGTATTGTAGGGTTGGGAGTAGTGTGGGTAACATATTACTGTTTTAGGGTTTATGTTAGTGTAGGGGTGGAAGTAGTGTGGGTAGTTTAGTGTGTTAGTTTTTTTCGTTTAGGGATATTGTAGGGGTGAGATTATTTTATTTTACAGGGGCAGGGTTGTAACTTACTTTGCATACACATATGAGAAATTATTTAACATAATTTTTTATTATTAATCCATATCTATATTTTTTTTTCACGCAGATAAACCAACTTGGTTTAAGAAGAAAGCCATTCATTTTCTAAATATTAGCAAATACATGTAAAGAAGGTAATTTTTTACGTTTGTAAAAAGTATATAATACAGATATTAAGAATTGAATTAACACTTATCAGTTATCATTAGATCATAATTAATCGATTTTTATTTTTTTTTAAATTTTTCAATACATTTTAGATACTCCAATTTATCTTTTGAAGCCCTTCATACGAGAAAAAAAGTGGGAATATCACTCCACAAAGAAACACAAAGAAAATCATCAAAAGGACTAAATTTTTTAGTAAGGTAAGTGCTGGATAGTGTAGATATGCTACTTACTATTGTTTTTCTAAGTTTTGAAAAATACATCAGTCTAGTAATAACTGAATAGATTTTTTTTATTATTATAACTTCATGAAAGTGTAGCAGTAAGGTAAGTGCTTCATAGTGTAGGGGTGCCACTTGTTAATTTAAATGCATGAAAGTGCATCAATAGGGTTAATGCTGGATAGTGTAGAGGTGCCACTTACTAATCTAACTCCATGAAAGTGCATCAGTAGGGTAAGTGCTGGATAGTGTAGTGGTTCCACTTACTAATCTAACTCCATGACAGTGCATCAGTATGTTAAGTGTTGGATAGTGTAAGAGTGCCACTTACTAATCTAACTCCATGACAGTGTATCAGTATGATAAGTGCTGGATAGTGTAGATGTGCCATTTACTATTCTAAATCCAAGAAAGTGCAGCAGTAGGGTAAGTGCTGGATAGTGTAAGGGTGCCATTTACTATTCTAACTCCATGAAAGTGCATCAGTAGGGTAAGTGCTGGATAGTGTAGGGGTTACACTTACTATTCTAACTCCAAGAAAGTGCATGAGTAGGGTAAGTGCTGGATAGTGTAGGGGTGCCACTTACTTTTCTAACTCCAAGAAAGTGCATCAGTAGGGTAAGTGCTGGATAGTGTAGGTTTGCCACTTACTATTCTAACTCCAAGAAAGTGCATCAGTAGGTTAAGTGTTGGATAGTGTAGGTGTGCCACTTACTATTCTAACTCCATGAAAGTGCCTCAGTAGGGTGAGTGCTGGATAGTGTAGAGGTGCCACTGACTATTCTAACTCCTATAAAGTGCATCAGTAGATTAAGTGCTGGATAGTGTACGTGTGCCAATGAGTACTGTAATTCCAGAAATATGAAGCAGTTGTAAAATATTTAAACAGTGTAAATACATTTTTTTAATAAAATTGAAAAACAATCATTTTGAAAATTGACACACCTTCAAAAACTTCTAAAAAAAGTATTTACTTGAAACATTTATAATACATTTACAACATTCTCCAAATGTTTTTTTAGAGCTCAGCGTGAAAAGCAAAAGTTAAAAAATCAATCAACAACAATCCCAATCAAAAAGAAGTTAGAAGACCAGGAAGAAAAGCAAGAAGCAAACTCCAATAACCAAAGGTAATTTATAAAAATAAACACATCTAAACCACACCTATAAGTACCAAAAGTAGATTATTCAACTTTATAAAAAACAAACAAATAGCGTCAGTAGAGTAAGTGCTGGATAATATAAATGAGCCATTTCAAAATCTTACACCATGAAAGTGCATCAGTAGGGTAATTGTTGGATATTGTAGATGTGCCACTTATTATTCTAACTCCAAGAAAGTGCAGCAGTAGGGTAAGTGCTGGATAGTGTAAGGGTGCCATTTACTAATCTAACTCCATGAAAGTGCATCAGTAGGTTAAGTGCTGGATAGTGTAGGGGTTACATTTACTATTCTAACTCCAAGAAAGTGCATGAGTAGGGTAAGTGCTGGATAGTGTAGGGGTGCCACTTACTATTCTAACTCCATGAAAGTGCATCAGTACGGTAAGTGCTGGATAGTGTAGATGTGCCACTTACTATTCTAACTCCAAGAAAGTGCAGCAGTAGGGTAAGTGCTGGATAGTGTAGTGGTTACACTTACTATTCTAACTCCAAGAAAGTGCATGAGTATGGTAAGTGCTGGATAGTGTAGGGGTGCCACTTACTAATCTAACTCCATGAGAGTGCATCAGTAGGGTAAGTGCTGGATAGTGTAGATGTGCCACTTACTATTCTAACTCCAAGATATTGCAGCAGTAGGGTAAGTGCTGGATAGTGTAAGGGTGCCATTTACTATTCTAACTCCATGAAAGTGCATCAGTAGTGTAAGTGCTGGATAGTGTAGTGGTTACACTTACTATTCTAACTCCAAGAAAGTGCATGAGTAGGGTAATTGCTGGATAGTGTACGGGTGCCACTTACTAATCTAACTCCATGAGAGTGCATCAGTAGGGTAAGTGCTGGATAGTGTAGATGTGCCACTTACTATTCTAACTCCTAGAAAGTGCAGCAGTAGGGTAAGTGCTGGATAGTGTAAGGGTGCCCTTTACTAATCTAACTCCATGAAAGTGCATCAGTAGGTTAAGTGCTGGATAGTGTAGGGGTTACATTTACTATTCTAACTCCAAGAAAGTGCATGAGTAGGGTAAGTGCTGGATAGTGTAGGGGTGCCACTTACTATTCTAACTCCATGAAAGTGCATCAGTACGGTAAGTGCTGGATAGTGTACATGTGCCAATGAGTACTGTAATTCCAGAAATATGAAGCAGTTGTAAAATATTTAAACAGTGTAAATACATTTTTTTAATAAAATTGAAAAACAATCATTTTGAAAATTGACACACCTTCAAAAACTTCTAAAAAACAATTTACTTGAAACATTTATAATACATTTACAACATTCTCCAAATGTTTTTTTAGAGCTCAGCGTGAAAAGCAAAAGTTAAAAAATCAATCAACAACAATCCCAATCAAAAAGAAGTTAGAAGACCAGGAAGAAAATCAAGAAGCAAACTCCAATAACCAAAGGTAATTTATAAAAATAAACACATCTAAACCACACAATAAGTACCAAAAGTAGAGTTATCAACTTTATAAAAAACAAACAAATAGCGTCAGTAGAGTAAGTGCTGGATAATATAAATGAGCCATTTCAAATTCTTACACCATGAAAGTGCATCAGTAGGGTAATTGTTGGATATTGTAGATGTGCCACTTACTATTCTAACTCCAAAAAAAGGGCAGCAGTAGGGTAAGTGCTGGATAGTGTAAGGGTGCCATTTACTAATCTAACTCCATGAAAGTGCATCAGTAGGTTAAGTGCTGGATAGTGTAGGGGTTACATTTACTATTCTAACTCCAAGAAAGTGCATGAGTAGGGTAAGTGCTGTATAGTGTAGGGGTGCCAATTACTATTCTAACTCAATGAAAGTGCATCAGTACGGTAAGTGCTGGATAGTGTAAGTGTGCCACTTACTATTCTAACTCCAAGAAAATGCAGCAGTAGGGTAAGTGCTGGATAGTGTAAGGGTGCCATTTACTATTCTAAATCCATGAAAGTGCATCAGTAGGGTAAGTGCTGGATAGTGTAGTGGTTACACTTACTATTCTAACTCCAAGAAAGTGCATGAGTAGGGTAAGTGCTGAATATTGTAGGGGTGCCACTTACTAATCTAACTCCATGAGTGCATCAGTGGGGTAAGTGCTGGATAGTGTAGATGTGCCATTTACTATTCTAACTCCAAGAAAGTGCAGCAGTAGGGTAAGTGCTGGATAGTGTAAGGGTGCCATTTACTAATCTAACTCCATGAAAGTGCATCAGTAGGGTAAGTGCTGGATAGTGTAGAGGTTACACTAACTATTTTAACTCCAAGAAAGTGCATTAGTAGGGTAAGTGCTGGATAGTGTAGGGGTGCCACTTACTAATCTAACTCCATGAGAGTGCATCAGTAGGGTAAGTGCTGGATAGTGTAAGGGTGCCATTTACTATTCTAACTCCATGAAAGTGCATCAGTAGGGTAAGTGCTGGATAGTGTAGTGGTTACACTTACTATTCTAACTCCAAGAAAGTGCATGAGTAGGGTAAGTGCTGGATAGTGTAGGGGTGCCACTTACTAATCTAACTCCATGAGAGTGCATCAGTAGGGTAAGTGCTGGAAAGTGTAGATGTGCCACTTACTATTCTAACTCCAAGAAAGTGCAGCAGTAGGGTAAGTGCTGGATAGTGTAAGGGTGCCATTTACTAATCTAACTCCATGAAAGTGCATCAGTAGGGTAAGTGCTGGATAGTGTAGAGGTTCACTAACTATTCTAACTCCAAGAAAGTGCATGAGTAGGGTAAGTGCTGGATAGTGTAGGGGTGCCACTTACTAATCTAACTCCATGAGAGTGCATCAGTAGGGTAAGTGCTGGATAGTGTAGATGTGCCATTTACTATTCTAAATCCAAGAAAGTGCAGCAGTAGGGTAAGTGCTGGATAGTGTAGGGGTGCCACTTACTAATCTAACTCCATGAGAGTGCATCAGTAGGGTAAGTGCTGGATAGTGTAAGGGTGCCATTTACTATTCTAACTCCATGAAAGTGCATCAGTAGGGTAAGTGCTGGATAGTGTAGTGGTTACACTTACTATTCTAACTCCAAGAAAGTGCATGAGTAGGGTAAGTGCTGGATAGTGTAGGGGTGCCACTTACTAATCTAACTCCATGAGAGTGCATCAGTAGGGTAAGTGCTGGAAAGTGTAAGTGTGCCACTTACTATTCTAACTCCAAGAAAATGCAGCAGTAGGGTAAGTGCTGGATAGTGTAAGGGTGCCATTTACTATTCTAACTCCATGAAAGTGCATCAGTAGGGTAAGTGCTGGATAGTGTAGTGGTTACACTTACTATTCTAACTACAGGAAAGTGCATGAGTAGGGTAAGTGCTGGATAGTGTAGGGGTGCCACTTACTAATCTAACTCCATGAGTGCATCACTAGGGTAAGTGCTGGATAGTGTAGATGTGCCACTTACTATTCTAACTCCAAGAAAGTGCAGCAGTAGGGTGAGTGCTGGATAGTGTAAGGGTGCCATTTACTAATCTAACTCCATGAAAGTGCATCAGTAGGGTAAGTGCTGGATAGTGTAGAGGTTACACTAACTATTCTAACTCCAAGAAAGTGCATTAGTAGGGTAAGTGCTGGATAGTGTAGGGGTGCCACTTACTAATCTAACTCCATGAGAGTGCATCAGTAGGGTAAGTGCTGGATAGTGTAGATGTGCCACTTACTATTCTAACTCCAAGAAAGTGCAGCCATAGGGTAATGCTGGATAGTGTAAGGGTGCCATTTGCTATTCTAACTCCATGAAAGTGCATCAGTAGGGTAAGTGCTGGATAGTGTAGTGGTTACACTTACTATTCTAACTCCAAGAAAGTGCATGAGTAGGGTAAGTGCTGGATAGTGTAGGGGTGCCACTGACTAATCTAACTCCATGAGAGTGCATCAGTAGGGTAAGTGCTGGATAGTGTAGATGTGCCACTTACTATTCTAACTCCAAGATATTGCAGCAGTAGGGTAAGTGCTGGATAGTGTAAGGGTGCCATTTACTATTCTAACTCCATGAAAGTGCATCAGTAGTGTAAGTGCTGGATAGTGTAGTGGTTACACTTACTATTCTAACTCCAAGAAAGTGCATGAGTAGGGTAATTGCTGGATAGTGTACGGGTGCCACTTACTAATCTAACTCCATGAGAGTGCATCAGTAGGGTAAGTGCTGGATAGTGTAGATGTGCCACTTACTATTCTAACTCCTAGAAAGTGCAGCAGTAGGGTAAGTGCTGGATAGTGTAAGGGTGCCATTTACTAATCTAACTCCATGAAAGTGCATCAGTAGGGTAAGTGCTGGATAGTGTAGAGGTGCCACTGACTATTCTAACTCCTATAAAGTGCATCAGTAGATTAAGTGCTGGATAGTGTACATGTGCCAATGAGTACTGTAATTCCAGAAATATTAAGCAGTTGTAAAATATTTAAACAGTGTAAATACATTTTTTTAATAAAATTGAAAAACAATCATTTTGAAAATTGACACACCTTCAAAAACTTCTAAAAAACAATTTACTTGAAACATTTATAATAAATTTACAACATTCTCCAAATGTTTTTTAGAGCTCAGCGTGAAAAGCAAAAGTTAAAAAATCAATCAACAACAATCCCAATCAAAAAGAAGTTAGAAGACCAGGAAGAAAATCAAGAAGCAAACTCCAATAACCAAAGGTAATTTATAAAAATAAACACATCTAAACCACACAATAAGTACCAAAAGTAGAGTTATCAACTTTATAAAAAACAAACAAATAGCGTCAGTAGAGTAAGTGCTGGATAATATAAATGAGCCATTTCAAATTCTTAAACCATGAAAGTGCATCAGTAGGGTAATTGTTGGATATTGTAGATGTGCCACTTACTATTCTAACTCCAAGAAAGTGCAGCAGTAGGGTAAGTGCTGCATAGTGTAAGGGTGCCATTTACTAATCTAAGTCCATGAAAGTGCATCAGTAGGTTAAGTGCTGGATAGTGTAGGGGTTACATTTACTATTCTAACTCCAAGAAAGTGCATGAGTAGGGTAAGTGCTGTATAGTGTAGGGGTGCCACTTACTATTCTAACTCAATGAAAGTGCATCAGTACGGTAAGTGCTGGCTAGTGTAAGTGTGCCACTTACTATTCTAACTCCAAGAAAATGCAGCAGTAGGGTAAGTGCTGGATAGTGTAAGGGTGCCATTTACTATTCTAACTCCATGAAAGTGCATCAGTAGGGTAAGTGCTGGATAGTGTAGTGGTTACACTTACTATTCTAACTACAAGAAAGTGCATGAGTAGGGTAAGTGCTGGATAGTGTAGGGGTGCCACTTACTAATCTAACTCCATGAGTGCATCAGTAGGGTAAGTGCTGGATAGTGTAGATGTGCCACTTACTATTCTAACTCCAAGAAAGTGCAGCAGTAGGGTGAGTGCTGGATAGTGTAAGGGTGCCATTTACTAATCTAACTCCATGAAAGTGCATCAGTAGGGTAAGTGCTGGATAGTGTAGAGGTTACACTAACTATTCTAACTCCAAGAAAGTGCATTAGTAGGGTAAGTGCTGGATAGTGTAGGGGTGCCACTTACTAATCTAACTCCATGAGAGTGCATCAGTAGGGTAAGTGCTGGATAGTGTAGATGTGCCACTTACTATTCTAACTCCAAGAAAGTGCAGCAGTAGGGTAATGCTGGATAGTGTAAGGGTGCCATTTACTATTCTAACTCCATGAAAGTGCATCAGTAGGGTAAGTGCTGGATAGTGTAGTGGTTACACTTACTATTCTAACTCCAAGAAAGTGCATGAGTAGGGTAATTGCTGGATAGTGTACGGGTGCCACTTACTAATCTAACTCCATGAGAGTGCATCAGTAGGGTAAGTGCTGGATAGTGTAGATGTGCCACTTACTATTCTAACTCCTAGAAAGTGCAGCAGTAGGGTAAGTGCTGGATAGTGTAAGGGTGCCATTTACTAATCTAACTCCATGAAAGTGCATCAGTAGGGTAAGTGCTGGATAGTGTAGAGGTGCCACTGACTATTCTAACTCCTATAAAGTGCATCAGTAGATTAAGTGCTGGATAGTGTACATGTGCCAATGAGTACTGTAATTCCAGAAATATGAAGCAGTTGTAAAATATTTAAACAGTGTAAATACATTTTTTTAATAAAATTGAAAAACAATCATTTTGAAAATTGACACACCTTCAAAAACTTCTAAAAAACAATTTACTTGAAACATTTATAATACATTTACAACATTCTCCAAATGTTTTTTTAGAGCTCAGCGTGAAAAGCAAAAGTTAAAAAATCAATCAACAACAATCCCAATCAAAAAGAAGTTAGAAGACCAGGAAGAAAATCAAGAAGCAAACTCCAATAACCAAAGGTAATTTATAAAAACACATCTAAACCACACAATAAGTACCAAAAGTAGAGTTATCAACTTTATAAAAAACAAACAAATAGCGTCAGTAGAGTAAGTGCTGGATAATATAAATGAGCCATTTCAAATTCTTACACCATGAAAGTGCATCAGTAGGGTAATTGTTGGATATTGTAGATGTGCCACTTACTATTCTAACTCCAAGAACGTGCAGCAGTAGGGTAAGTGCTGGATAGTGTAAGGGTGCCATTTACTAATCTAACTCCATGAAAGTGCATCAGTAGGTTAAGTGCTGGATAGTGTAGGGGTTACATTTACTATTCTAACTCCAAGAAAGTGCATGAGTAGGGTAAGTGCTGTATAGTGTAGGGGTGCCACTTACTATTCTAACTCAATGAAAGTGCATCAGTACGGTAAGTGCTGGATAGTGTAAGTGTGCCACTTACTATTCTAACTCCAAGAAAATGCAGCAGTAGGGTAAGTGCTGGATAGTGTAAGGGTGCCATTTACTATTCTAAATCCATGAAAGTGCATCAGTAGGGTAAGTGCTGGATAGTGTAGTGGTTACACTTACTATTCTAACTCCAAGAAAGTGCATGAGTAGGGTAAGTGCTGGATAGTGTAGGGGTGCCACTTACTAATCTAACTCCATGAGTGCATCAGTAGGGTAAGTGCTGGATAGTGTAGATGTGCCACTTACTATTCTAACTCCAAGAAAGTGCAGCAGTAGGGTAAGTGCCGGATAGTGTAAGGGTGCCATTTACTAATCTAACTCCATGAAAGTGCATCAGTAGGGTAAGTGCTGGATAGTGTAGAGGTTACACTAACTATTCTAACTCCAAGAAAGTGCATTAGTAGGGTAAGTGCTGGATAGTGTAGGGGTGCCACTTACTAATCCAACTCCATGAGAGTGCATCAGTAGGGTAAGTGCTGGATAGTGTAAGGGTGCCATTTACTATTCTAACTCCATGAAAGTGCATCAGTAGGGTAAGTGCTGGATAGTGTAGTGGTTACACTTACTATTCTAACTCCAAGAAAGTGCATGAGTAGGGTAAGTGCTGGATAGTGTAGGGGTGCCACTTACTAATCTAACTCCATGAGAGTGCATCAGTAGGGTAAGTGCTGGAAAGTGTATATGTGCCACTTACTATTCTAACTCCAAGAAAGTGCAGCAGTAGGGTAAGTGCTGGATAGTGTAAGGGTGCCATTTACTAATCTAACTCCATGAAAGTGCATCAGTAGGGTAAGTGCTGGATAGTGTAGAGGTTACACTAACTATTCTAACTCCAAGAAAGTGCATGAGTAGGGTAAGTGCTGGATAGTGTAGGGGTGCCACTTACTAATCTAACTCCATGAGAGTGCATCAGTAGGGTAAGTGCTGGATAGTGTAGATGTGCCATTTACTATTCTAAATCCAAGAAAGTGCAGCAGTAGGGTAAGTGCTGGATAGTGTAGGGGTGCCACTTACTAATCTAACTCCATGAGAGTGCATCAGTAGGGTAAGTGCTGGATAGTGTAAGGGTGCCACTTACTATTCTAACTCCAAGAAAGTGCAACAGTAGGGTAAGTGCCGGATAGTGTAAGGGTGCCATTTACTAATCTAACTCCATGAAAGTGCATCAGTAGGGTAAGTGCTGGATAGTGTAGAGGTTACACTAACTATTCTAACTCCAAGAAAGTGCATTAGTAGGGTAAGTGCTGGATAGTGTAGGGGTGCCACTTACTAATCTAACTCCATGAGAGTGCATCAGTAGGGTAAGTGCTGGATAGTGTAAGGGTGCCATTTACTATTCTAACTCCATGAAAGTGCATCAGTAGGGTAAGTGCTGGATAGTGTAGTGGTTACACTTACTATTCTAACTCCAAGAAAGTGCATGAGTAGGGTAAGTGCTGGATAGTGTAGGGGTGCCACTTACTAATCTAACTCCATGAGAGTGCATCAGTAGGGTAAGTGCTGGAAAGTGTAGATGTGCCACTTACTATTCTAACTCCAAGAAAGTGCAGCAGTAGGGTAAGTGCTGGATAGTGTAAGGGTGCCATTTACTAATCTAACTCCATGAAAGTGCATCAGTAGGGTAAGTGCTGGATAGTGTAGAGGTTACACTAACTATTCTAACTCCAAGAAAGTGCATGAGTAGGGTAAGTGCTGGATAGTGTAGGGGTGCCACTTACTAATCTAACTCCATGAGAGTGCATCAGTAGGGTAAGTGCTGGATAGTGTAGATGTGCCATTTACTATTCTAAATCCAAGAAAGTGCAGCAGTAGGGTAAGTGCTGGATAGTGTAGGGGTGCCACTTACTAATCTAACTCCATGAGAGTGCATCAGTAGGGTAAGTGCTGGATAGTGTAAGGGTGCCATTTACTATTCTAACTCCATGAAAGTGCATCAGTAGGGTAAGTGCTGGATAGTGTAGTGGTTACACTTCCTATTCTAACTCCAAGAAAGTGCATGAGTAGGGTAAGTGCTGGATAGTGTAGGGGTGCCGCTTACTAATCTAACTCCATGAGAGTTCATCAGTAGGGTAAGTGCTGGAAAGTGTAGATGTGCCACTTACTATTCTAACTCCAAGAAAGTGCAGCAGTAGGGTAAGTGCTGGATAGTGTAAGGGTGCCATTTACTATTCTAACTCCATGAAAGTGCATCAGTAGGGTAAGTGCTGGATAGTGTAGAGGTTACACTTACTATTCTAACTCCAAGAAAGTGCATGAGTAGGGTAAGTGCTGGATAGTGTAGGGGTGCCACTTACTATTCTAACTCCATGAAAGTGCATCAGTACGGTAAGTGCTGGATAGTGTAGATGTGCCACTTACTATTCTAACTCCAAGAAAGTGCATCAGTAGGGTAAGTTCTGGATAGTGTAGGTTTGCCACTTACTATTCTAACTCCAAGAAAGTGCATCAGTAGGTTAAGTGCTGGATAGTGTAGAGGTGCCACTGACTATTCTAACTCCTATAAAGTGCATCAGTAGATTAAGTGCTGGATAGTGTACGTGTGCCAATGAGTACTGTAATTCCAGAAATATGAAGCAGTTGTAAAATATTTAAACAGTGTGAATACATTTTTTTAATAAAATTGAAAAACAATCATTTTGAAAATTGACACACCTTCAAAAAGTTCTAAAAAAAAATTACTTGAAACATTTATAATACATTTACAACATTCTCCAAATGTTTTTTTAGAGCTCAGCGTGAAAAGCAAAAGTTAAAAAATCAATCAACAACAATCCCAATCAAAAAGAAGTTAGAAGACCAGGAAGAAAAGCAAGAAGCAAACTCCAATAACCAAAGGTAACTTATAAAAATAAACACATCTAAACCACACAATAAGTACCAAAAGTAGATTTATCAACTTTATAAAAAACAAACAAATAGCGTCAGTAGAGTAAGTGCTGGATAATATAAATGAGCCATTTCAAAATCTTACACCATGAAAGTGCATCAGTAGGGTAATTGTTGGATATTGTAGATGTGTCACTTATTATTCTAACTCCAAGAAAGTGCAGCAGTAGGGTAAGTGCTGGATAGTGTAAGGGTGCCATTTACTAATCTAACTCCATGAAAGTGCATCAGTAGGTTAAGTGCTGGATAGTGTAGGGGTTACATTTACTATTCTAACTCCAAGAAAGTGCATGAGTAGGGTAAGTGCTGGATAGTGTAGGGGTGCCACTTACTATTCTAACTCCATGAAAGTGCATCAGTACGGTAAGTGCTGGATAGTGTAGATGTGCCACTTACTATTCTAACTCCAAGAAAGTGCAGCAGTAGGGTAAGTGCTGGATAGTGTAGTGGTTACACTTACTATTCTAACTCCAAGAAAGTGCATGAGTATGGTAAGTGCTGGATAGTGTAGGGGTGCCACTTACTAATCTAACTCCATGAGAGTGCATCAGTAGGGTAAGTGCTGCATAGTGTAGATGTGCCACTTACTATTCTAACTCCAAGAAATTGCAGCAGTAGGGTAAGTGTTGGATAGTGTAAGGGTGCCATTTACTATTCTAACTCCATGAAAGTGCATCAGTAGTGTAAGTGCTGGATAGTGTAGTGGTTACACTTACTATTCTAACTCCAAGAAAGTGCATGAGTAGGGTAATTGCTGGATAGTGTACGGGTGCCACTTACTAATCTAACTCCATGAGAGAGCATCAGTAGGGTAAGTGCTGGATAGTGTAGATGTGCCACTTACTATTCTAACTCCTAGAAAGTGCAGCAGTAGGGTAAGTGCTGGATAGTGTAAGGGTGCCATTTACTAATCTAACTCCATGAAAGTGCATCAGTAGGGTAAGTGCTGGATAGTGTAGAGGTGCCACTGACTATTCTAACTCCTATAAAGTGCATCAGTAGATTAAGTGCTGGATAGTGTACATGTGCCAATGAGTACTGTAATTCCAGAAATATGAAGCAGTTGTAAAATATTTAAACAGTGTAAATAAATTTTTTTAATAAAATTGAAAAACAATCATTTTGAAAATTGACACACCTTCAAAAACTTCTAAAAAACAATTTACTTGAAACATTTATAATACATTTACAACATTCTCCAAATGTTTTTTTAGAGCTCAGCGTGAAAAGCAAAAGTTAAAAAATCAATCAACAACAATCCCAATCAAAAAGAAGTTAGAAGACCAGGAAGAAAATCAAGAAGCAAACTCCAATAACCAAAGGTAATTTATAAAAACACATCTAAACCACACAATAAGTACCAAAAGTAGAGTTATCAACTTTATAAAAAACAAACAAATAGCGTCAGTAGAGTAAGTGCTGGATAATATAAATGAGCCATTTCAAATTCTTACACCATGAAAGTGCATCAGTAGGGTAATTGTTGGATATTGTAGATGTGCCACTTACTATTCTAACTCCAAGAGCGTGCAGCAGTAGGGTAAGTGCTGGATAGTGTAAGGGTGCCATTTACTAATCTAACTCCATGAAAGTGCATCAGTAGGTTAAGTGCTGGATAGTGTAGGGGTTACATTTACTATTCTAACTCCAAGAAAGTGCATGAGTAGGGTAAGTGCTGTATAGTGTAGGGGTGCCACTTACTATTCTAACTCAATGAAAGTGCATCAGTACGGTAAGTGCTGGATAGTGTAAGTGTGCCACTTACTATTCTAACTCCAAGAAAATGCAGCAGTAGGGTAAGTGCTGGATAGTGTAAGGGTGCCATTTACTATTCTAAATCCATGAAAGTGCATCAGTAGGGTAAGTGCTGGATAGTGTAGTGGTTACACTTACTATTCTAACTCCAAGAAAGTGCATGAGTAGGGTAAGTGCTGGATAGTGTAGGGGTGCCACTTACTAATCTAACTCCATGAGTGCATCAGTAGGGTAAGTGCTGGATAGTGTAGATGTGCCACTTACTATTCTAACTCCAAGAAAGTGCAGCAGTAGGGTAAGTGCTGGATAGTGTAAGGGTGCCATTTACTAATCTAACTCCATGAAAGTGCATCAGTAGGGTAAGTGCTGGATAGTGTAGAGGTTACACTAACTATTCTAACTCCAAGAAAGTGCATTAGTAGGGTAAGTGCTGGATAGTGTAGGGGTGCCACTTACTAATCTAACTCCATGAGAGTGCATCAGTAGGGTAAGTGCTGGATAGTGTAAGGGTGCCATTTACTATTCTAACTCCATGAAAGTGCATCAGTAGGGTAAGTGCTGGATAGTGTAGTGGTTACACTTACTATTCTAACTCCAAGAAAGTGCATGAGTAGGGTAAGTGCTGGATAGTGTAGGGGTGCCACTTACTAATCTAACTCCATGAGAGTGCATCAGTAGGGTAAGTGCTGGAAAGTGTAGATGTGCCACTTACTATTCTAACTCCAAGAAAGTGCAGCAGTAGGGTAAGTGCTGGATAGTGTAAGGGTGCCATTTACTAATCTAACTCCATGAAAGTGCATCAGTAGGGTAAGTGCTGGATAGTGTAGAGGTTACAATAACTATTCTAACTCCAAGAAAGTGCATGAGTAGGGTAAGTGCTGGATAGTGTAGGGGTGCCACTTACTAATCTAACTCCATGAGAGTGCATCAGTGGGGTAAGTGCTGGATAGTGTAGATGTGCCATTTACTATTCTAAATCCAAGAAAGTGCAGCAGTAGGGTAAGTGCTGGATAGTGTAGGGGTGCCACTTACTAATCTAACTCCATGAGAGTGCATCAGTAGGGTAAGTGCTGGATAGTGTAAGGGTGCCATTTACTATTCTAACTCCATGAAAGTGCATCAGTAGGGTAAGTGCTGGATAGTGTAGTGGTTACACTTCCTATTCTAACTCCAAGAAAGTGCATGAGTAGGGTAAGTGCTGGATAGTGTAGGGGTGCCACTTACTAATCTAACTCCATGAGAGTGCATCAGTAGGGTAAGTACTGGAAAGTGTAGATGTGCCACTTACTATTCTAACTCCAAGAAAGTGCAGCAGTAGGGTAAGTGCTGGATAGTGTAAGGGTGCCATTTACTATTCTAACTCCATGAAAGTGCATCAGTAGGGTAAGTGCTGGATAGTGTAGAGGTTACACTTACTATTCTAACTCCATGAAAGTGCATCAGTAGGGTAAGTGCTGGATAGTGTAGAGGTTACACTTACTATTCTAACTCCAAGAAAGTGCATGAGTAGGGTAAGTGCTGGATAGTGTAGGGGTGCCACTTACTTTTCTAACTCCAAGAAAGTGCATCAGTAGGGTAAGTGCTGGATAGTGTAGGTTTGCCACTTACTATTCTAACTCCAAGAAAGTGCATCAGTAGGTTAAGTGCTGGATAGTGTAGAGGTGCCACTGACTATTCTAACTCCTATAAAGTGCATCAGTAGATTAAGTGCTGGATAGCGTACGTGTGCCAATGAGTACTGTAATTCCAGAAATATGAAGCAGTTGTAAAATATTTAAACAGTGTGAATACATTTTTTTAATAAAATTGAAAAACAATCATTTTGAAAATTGACACACCTTCAAAAAGTTCTAAAAAAAAAATTCCTTGAAACATTTATAATACATTTACAACATTCTCCAAATGTTTTTTTAGAGCTCAGCGTGAAAAGCAAAAGTTAAAAAATCAATCAACAACAATCCCAATCAAAAAGAAGTTAGAAGACCAGGAAGAAAAGCAAGAAGCAAACTCCAATAACCAAAGGTAATTTATAAAAATAAACACATCTAAACCACACAATAAGTACCAAAAGTAGATTTACCAACTTTATAAAAAACAAACAAATAGCGTCAGTAGAGTAAGTGCTGGATAATATAAATGAGCCATTTCAAAATCTTACACCATGAAAGTGCATCAGTAGGGTAATTGTTGGATATTGTAGATGTGCCACTTATTATTCTAACTCCAAGAAAGTGCAGCAGTAGGGTAAGTGCTGGATAGTGTAAGGGTGCCATTTACTAATCTAACTCCATGAAAGTGCATCAGTAGGTTAAGTGCTGGATAGTGTAGAGGTTACATTTACTATTCTAACTCCAAGAAAGTGCATGAGTAGGGTAAGTGCTGGATAGTGTAGGGGTGCCACTTACTATTCTAACTCCATGAAAGTGCATCAGTACGGTAAGTGCTGGATAGTGTAGATGTGCCACTTACTATTCTAACTCCAAGAAAGTGCAGCAGTAGGGTAAGTGCTGGATAGTGTAGTGGTTACACTTACTATTCTAACTCCAAGAAAGTGCATGAGTATGGTAAGTGCTGGATAGTGTAGGGGTGCCACTTACTAATCTAACTCCTTGAGAGTGCATCAGTAGGGTAAGTGCTGCATAGTGTAGATGTGCCACTTACTATTCTAACTCCAAGAAATTGCAGCAGTAGGGTAAGTGCTGGATAGTGTAAGGGTGCCATTTACTATTCTAACTCCATGAAAGTGCATCAGTAGTGTAAGTGCTGGATAGTGTAGTGGTTACACTTACTATTCTAACTCCAAGAAAGTGCATGAGTAGGGTAATTGCTGGATAGTGTACGGGTGCCACTTACTAATCTAACTCCATGAGAGTGCATCAGTAGGGTAAGTGCTGGATAGTGTAGATGTGCCACTTACTATTCTAACTCCTAGAAAGTGCAGCAGTAGGGTAAGTGCTGGATAGTGTAAGGGTGCCATTTACTAATCTAACTCCATGAAAGTGCATCAGTAGGGTAAGTGCTGGATAGTGTAGAGGTGCCACTGACTATTCTAACTCCTATAAAGTGCATCAGTAGATTAAGTGCTGGATAGTGTACATGTGCCAATGAGTACTGTAATTCCAGAAATATGAAGCAGTTGTAAAATATTTAAACTGTGTAAATACATTTTTTTAATAAAATTGAAAAACAATCATTTTGAAAATTGACACACCTTCAAAAACTTCTAACAAACAATTTACTTGAAACATTTATAATACATTTACAACATTCTCTAAATGTTTTTTAGAGCTCAGCGTGAAAAGCAAAAGTTAAAAAATCAATCAACAACAATCCCAATCAAAAAGAAGTTAGAAGACCAGGAAGAAAATCAAGAAGCAAACTCCAATAACCAAAGGTAATTTATAAAAATAAACACATCTAAACCACACAATAAGTACCAAAAGTAGAGTTATCAACTTTATAAAAAACAAACAAATAGCGTCAGTAGAGTAAGTGCTGGATAATATAAATGAGCCATTTCAAATTCTTACACCATGAAAGTGCATCAGTAGGGTAATTGTTGGATATTGTAGATGTGCCACTTACTATTCTAACTCCAAGAAAGTGCAGCAGTAGGGTAAGTGCTGCATAGTGTAAGGGTGCCATTTACTAATCTAACTCCATGAAAGTGCATCAGTAGGTTAAGTGCTGGATAGTGTAGGGGTTACATTTACTATTCTAACTCCAAGAAAGTGCATGAGTAGGGTAAGTGCTGTATAGTGTAGGGGTGCCACTTACTATTCTAACTCAATGAAAGTGCATCAGTACGGTAAGTGCTGGATAGTTTAAGTGTGCCACTTACTATTCTAACTCCAAGAAAATGCAGCAGTAGGGTAAGTGCTGGATAGTGTAAGGGTGCCATTTACTATTCTAACTCCATGAAAGTGCATCAGTAGGGTAAGTGCTGGATAGTGTAGTGGTTACACTTACTATTCTAACTCCAAGAAAGTGCATGAGTAGGGTAAGTGCTGGATAGTGTAGGGGTGCCACTTACTAATCTAACTCCATGAGTGCATCAGTAGGGTAAGTGCTGGATAGTGTAGATGTGCCACTTACTATTCTAACTCCAAGAAAGTGCAGCAGTAGGGTAAGTGCTGGATAGTGTAAGGGTGCCATTTACTATTCTAACTCCATGAAAGTGCATCAGTAGGGTAAGTGCTGGATAGTGTAGTGGTTACACTTACTATTCTAACTCCAAGAAAGTGCATGAGTAGGGTAAGTGCTGGATAGTGTAGGGGTGCCACTTACTAATCTAACTCCATGAGAGTGCATCAGTAGGGTAAGTGCTGGATAGTGTAGATGTGCCACTTACTATTCTAACTCCAAGATATTGCAGCAGTAGGGTAAGTGCTGGATAGTGTAAGGGTGCCCTTTACTATTCTAACTCCATGAAAGTGCATCAGTAGTGTAAGTGCTGGATAGTGTAGTGGTTACACTTACTATTCTAACTCCAAGAAAGTGCATGAGTAGGGTAAGTGCTGGATAGTGTAGGGGTGCCACTTACTAATCTAACGCCATGAGTGCATCAGTAGGGTAAGTGCTGGATAGTGTAGATGTGCCACTTACTATTCTAACTCCAAGAAAGTGCAGCAGTAGGGTAAGTGCTGGATAGTGTAAGGGTGCCATTTACTAATCTAACTCCATGAAAGTGCATCAGTAGGGTAAGTGCTGGATAGTGTAGAGGTTACACTAACTGTTCTAACTCCAAGAAAGTGCAGCAGTAGGGTAAGTGCTGGATAGTGTAAGGGTGCCATTTACTATTCTAACTCCATGAAAGTGCAGCAGTAGGGTAAGTGCTGGATAGTGTAGGGGTGCCACTTACTAATCTAACTCCATGAGAGTGCATCAGTAGGGTAAGTGCTGGATAGTGTAAGGGTGCCATTTACTATTCTAACTCCATGAAAGTGCATCAGTAGGGTAAGTGCTGGATAGTGTAGTGGTTACACTTACTATTCTAACTCCAAGAAAGTGCATGAGTAGGGTAAGTGCTGGATAGTGTAGGGGTGCCACTTACTAATCTAACTCCATGAGAGTGCATCAGTAGGGTAAGTGCTGGAAAGTGTAGATGTGCCACTTACTATTCTAACTCCAAGAAAGTGCAGCAGTAGGGTAAGTGCTGGATAGTGTAAGGGTGCCATTTACTATTCTAACTCCATGAAAGTGCATCAGTAGGGTAAGTGCTGGATAGTGTAGAGGTTACACTTACTATTCTAACTCCAAGAAAGTGCATGAGTAGGGTAAGTGCTGGATAGTGTAGGGGTGCCACTTACTTTTCTAACTCCAAGAAAGTGCAGCAGTAGGGTAAGTGCTGGATAGTGTAAGGGTGCCATTTAATGTTCTAACTCCATGAAAGTGCATCAGTAGGGTAAGTGCTGGATAGTGTAGAGGTTACACTTACTATTCTAACTCCAAGAAAGTGCATGAGTAGGGTAAGTGCTGGATAGTGTAGGGGTGCCACTTACTTTTCTAACTCCAAGAAAGTGCATCAGTAGGGTAAGTGCTGGATAGTGTAGGTTTGCCACTTACTATTCTAACTCCAAGAAAGTGCATCAGTAGGTTAAGTGCTGGATAGTGTAGAGGTGCCACTGACTATTCTAACTCCTATAAAGTGCATCAATAGATTAAGTGCTGGAAAGCGTACGTGTGCCAATGAGTACTGTAATTCCAGAAATATGAAGCAGTTGTAAAATATTTAAACAGTGTGAATACATTTTTTTAATAAAATTGAAAAACAATCATTTTGAAAATTGACACACCTTCAAAAAGTTCTAAAAAAAATTTACTTGAAACATTTATAATACATTTACAACATTCTCCAAATGTTTTTTTAGAGCTCAGCGTGAAAAGCAAAAGTTAAAAAATCAATCAACAACAATCCCAATCAAAAAGAAGTTAGAAGACCAGGAAGAAAAGCAAGAAGCAAACTCCAATAACCAAAGGTAATTTATAAAAATAAACACATCTAAACCACACAATAAGTACCAAAAGTAGATTTATCAACTTTATAAAAAACAAACAAATAGCGTCAGTAGAGTAAGTGCTGGATAATATAAATGAGCCATTTCAAAATCTTACACCATGAAAGTGCATCAGTAGGGTAATTGTTGGATATTGTAGATGTGCCACTTATTATTCTAACTCCAAGAAAGTGCAGCAGTAGGGTAAGTGCTGGATAGTGTAAGGGTGCCATTTACTAATCTAACTCCATGAAAGTGCATCAGTAGGTTAAGTGCTGGATAGTGTAGGGGTTACATTTACTATTCTAACTCCAAGAAAGTGCATGAGTAGGGTAAGTGCTGGATAGTGTAGGGGTGCCACTTACTATTCTAACTCCATGAAAGTGCATCAGTACGGTAAGTGCTGGATAGTGTAGATGTGCCACTTACTATTCTAACTCCAAGAAAGTGCAGCAGTAGGGTAAGTGCTGGATAGTGTAGTGGTTACACTTACTATTCTAACTCCAAGAAAGTGCATGAGTATGGTAAGTGCTGGATAGTGTAGGGGTGCCACTTACTAATCTAACTCCTTGAGAGTGCATCAGTAGGGTAAGTGCTGCATAGTGTAGATGTGCCACTTACTATTCTAACTCCAAGAAATTGCAGCAGTAGGGTAAGTGCTGGATAGTGTAAGGGTGCCATTTACTATTCTAACTCCATGAAAGTGCATCAGTAGTGTAAGTGCTGGATAGTGTAGTGGTTACACTTACTATTCTAACTCCAAGAAAGTGCATGAGTAGGGTAATTGCTGGATAGTGTACGGGTGCCACTTACTAATCTAACTCCATGAGAGTGCATCAGTAGGGTAAGTGCTGGATAGTGTAGATGTGCCACTTACTATTCTAACTCCTAGAAAGTGCAGCAGTAGGGTAAGTGCTGGATAGTGTAAGGGTGCCATTTACTAATCTAACTCCATGAAAGTGCATCAGTAGGGTAAGTGCTGGATAGTGTAGAGGTGCCACTGACTATTCTAACTCCTATAAAGTGCATCAGTAGATTAAGTGCTGGATAGTGTACATGTGCCAATGAGTACTGTAATTCCAGAAATATGAAGCAGTTGTAAAATATTTAAACTGTGTAAATACATTTTTTTAATAAAATTGAAAAACAATCATTTTGAAAATTGACACACCTTCAAAAACTTCTAACAAACAATTTACTTGAAACATTTATAATACATTTACAACATTCTCTAAATGTTTTTTAGAGCTCAGCGTGAAAAGCGAAAGTTAAAAAATCAATCAACAACAATCCCAATCAAAAAGAAGTTAGAAGACCAGGAAGAAAATCAAGAAGCAAACTCCAATAACCAAAGGTAATTTATAAAAATAAACACATCTAAACCACACAATAAGTACCAAAAGTAGAGTTATCAACTTTATAAAAAACAAACAAATAGCGTCAGTAGAGTAAGTGCTGGATAATATAAATGAGCCATTTCAAATTCTTACACCATGAAAGTGCATCAGTAGGGTAATTGTTGGATATTGTAGATGTGCCACTTACTATTCTAACTCCAAGAAAGTGCAGCAGTAGGGTAAGTGCTGCATAGTGTAAGGGTGCCATTTACTAATCTAACTCCATGAAAGTGCATCAGTAGGTTAAGTGCTGGATAGTGTAGGGGTTACATTTACTATTCTAACTCCAAGAAAGTGCATGAGTAGGGTAAGTGCTGTATAGTGTAGGGGTGCCACTTACTATTCTAACTCAATGAAAGTGCATCAGTACGGTAAGTGCTGGATAGTGTAAGTGTGCCACTTACTATTCTAACTCCAAGAAAATGCAGCAGTAGGGTAAGTGCTGGATAGTGTAAGGGTGCCATTTACTATTCTAACTCCATGAAAGTGCATCAGTAGGGTAAGTGCTGGATAGTGTAGTGGTTACACTTACTATTCTAACTCCAAGAAAGTGCATGAGTAGGGTAAGTGCTGGATAGTGTAGGGGTGCCACTTACTAATCTAACTCCATGAGTGCATCAGTAGGGTAAGTGCTGGATAGTGTAGATGTGCCACTTACTATTCTAACTCCAAGAAAGTGCAGCAGTAGGGTAAGTGCTGGATAGTGTAAGGGTGCCATTTACTATTCTAACTCCATGAAAGTGCATCAGTAGGGTAAGTGCTGGATAGTGTAGTGGTTACACTTACTATTCTAACTCCAAGAAAGTCCATGAGTAGGGTAAGTGCTGGATAGTGTAGGGGTGCCACTTACTAATCTAACTCCATGAGAGTGCATCAGTAGGGTAAGTGCTGGATAGTGTAGATGTGCCACTTACTATTCTAACTCCAAGATATTGCAGCAGTAGGGTAAGTGCTGGATAGTGTAAGGGTGCCCTTTACTATTCTAACTCCATGAAAGTGCATCAGTAGTGTAAGTGCTGGATAGTGTAGTGGTTACACTTACTATTCTAACTCCAAGAAAGTGCATGAGTAGGGTAAGTGCTGGATAGTGTAGGGGTGCCACTTACTAATCTAACGCCATGAGTGCATCAGTAGGGTAAGTGCTGGATAGTGTAGATGTGCCACTTACTATTCTAACTCCAAGAAAGTGCAGCAGTAGGGTAAGTGCTGGATAGTGTAAGGGTGCCATTTACTAATCTAACTCCATGAAAGTGCATCAGTAGGGTAAGTGCTGGATAGTGTAGAGGTTACACTAACTGTTCTAACTCCAAGAAAGTGCAGCAGTAGGGTAAGTGCTGGATAGTGTAAGGGTGCCATTTACTATTCTAACTCCATGAAAGTGCAGCAGTAGGGTAAGTGCTGGATAGTGTAGGGGTGCCACTTACTAATCTAACTCCATGAGAGTGCATCAGTAGGGTAAGTGCTGGATAGTGTAAGGGTGCCATTTACTATTCTAACTCCATGAAAGTGCATCAGTAGGGTAAGTGCTGGATAGTGTAGTGGTTACACTTACTATTCTAACTCCAAGAAAGTGCATGAGTAGGGTAAGTGCTGGATAGTGTAGGGGTGCCACTTACTAATCTAACTCCATGAGAGTGCATCAGTAGGGTAAGTGCTGGAAAGTGTAGATGTGCCACTTACTATTCTAACTCCAAGAAAGTGCAGCAGTAGGGTAAGTGCTGGATAGTGTAAGGGTGCCATTTACTATTCTAACTCCATGAAAGTGCATCAGTAGGGTAAGTGCTGGATAGTGTAGAGGTTACACTTACTATTCTAACTCCAAGAAAGTGCATGAGTAGGGTAAGTGCTGGATAGTGTAGGGGTGCCACTTACTTTTCTAACTCCAAGAAAGTGCAGCAGTAGGGTAAGTGCTGGATAGTGTAAGGGTGCCATTTAATATTCTAACTCCATGAAAGTGCATCAGTAGGGTAAGTGCTGGATAGTGTAGAGGTTACACTTACTATTCTAACTCCAAGAAAGTGCATGAGTAGGGTAAGTGCTGGATAGTGTAGGGGTGCCACTTACTTTTCTAACTCCAAGAAAGTGCATCAGTAGGGTAAGTGCTGGATAGTGTAGGTTTGCCACTTACTATTCTAACTCCAAGAAAGTGCATCAGTAGGTTAAGTGCTGGATAGTGTAGAGGTGCCACTGACTATTCTAACTCCTATAAAGTGCATCAATAGATTAAGTGCTGGAAAGCGTACGTGTGCCAATGAGTACTGTAATTCCAGAAATATGAAGCAGTTGTAAAATATTTAAACAGTGTGAATACATTTTTTTAATAAAATTGAAAAACAATCATTTTGAAAATTGACACACCTTCAAAAAGTTCTAAAAAAAATTTACTTGAAACATTTATAATACATTTACAACATTCTCCAAATGTTTTTTTAGAGCTCAGCGTGAAAAGCAAAAGTTAAAAAATCAATCAACAACAATCCCAATCAAAAAGAAGTTAGAAGACCAGGAAGAAAAGCAAGAAGCAAACTCCAATAACCAAAGGTAATTTATAAAAATAAACACATCTAAACCACACAATAAGTACCAAAAGTAGATTTATCAACTTTATAAAAAACAAACAAATAGCGTCAGTAGAGTAAGTGCTGGATAATATAAATGAGCCATTTCAAAATCTTACACCATGAAAGTGCATCAGTAGGGTAATTGTTGGATATTGTAGATGTGCCACTTATTATTCTAACTCCAAGAAAGTGCAGCAGTAGGGTAAGTGCTGGATAGTGTAAGGGTGCCATTTACTAATCTAACTCCATGAAAGTGCATCAGTAGGTTAAGTGCTGGATAGTGTAGGGGTTACATTTACTATTCTAACTCCAAGAAAGTGCATGAGTAGGGTAAGTGCTGGATAGTGTAGGGGTGCCACTTACTATTCTAACTCCATGAAAGTGCATCAGTACGGTAAGTGCTGGATAGTGTAGATGTGCCACTTACTATTCTGACTCCAAGAAAGTGCAGCAGTAGGGTAAGTGCTGGATAGTGTAGTGGTTACACTTACTATTCTAACTCCAAGAAAGTGCATGAGTATGGTAAGTGCTGGATAGTGTAGGGGTGCCACTTACTAATCTAACTCCATGAGAGTGCATCAGTAGGGTAAGTGCTGCATAGTGTAGATGTGCCACTTACTATTCTAACTCCAAGAAATTGCAGCAGTAGGGTAAGTGCTGGATAGTGTAAGGGTGCCATTTACTATTCTAACTCCATGAAAGTGCATCAGTAGTGTAAGTGCTGGATAGTGTAGTGGTTACACTTACTATTCTAACTCCAAGAAAGTGCATGAGTAGGGTAATTGCTGGATAGGGTACGGGTGCCACTTACTAATCTAACTCCATGAGAGTGCATCAGTAGGGTAAGTGCTGGATAGTGTAGATGTGCCACTTACTATTCTAACTCCTAGAAAGTGCAGCAGTAGGGTAAGTGCTGGATAGTGTAAGGGTGCCATTTACTAATCTAACTCCATGAAAGTGCATCAGTAGGGTAAGTGCTGGATAGTGTAGAGGTGCCACTGACTATTCTAACTCCTATAAAGTGCATCAGTAGATTAAGTGCTGGATAGTGTACATGTGCCAATGAGTACTGTAATTCCAGAAATATGAAGCAGTTGTAAAATATTTAAACTGTGTAAATACATTTTTTTAATAAAATTGAAAAACAATCATTTTGAAAATTGACACACCTTCAAAAACTTCTAACAAACAATTTACTTGAAACATTTATAATACATTTACAACATTCTCCAAATGTTTTTTAGAGCTCAGCGTGAAAAGCAAAAGTTAAAAAATCAATCAACAACAATCCCAATCAAAAAGAAGTTAGAAGACCAGGAAGAAAATCAAGAAGCAAACTCCAATAACCAAAGGTAATTTATAAAAATAAACACATCTAAACCACACAATAAGTACCAAAAGTAGAGTTATCAACTTTATAAAAAACAAACAAATAGCGTCAGTAGAGTAAGTGCTGGATAATATAAATGAGCCATTTCAAATTCTTACACCATGAAAGTGCATCAGTAGGGTAATTGTTGGATATTGTAGATGTGCCACTTACTATTCTAACTCCAAGAAAGTGCAGCAGTAGGGTAAGTGCTGCATAGTGTAAGGGTGCCATTTACTAATCTAACTCCATGAAAGTGCATCAGTAGGTTAAGTGCTGGATAGTGTAGGGGTTACATTTACTATTCTAACTCCAAGAAAGTGCATGAGTAGGGTAAGTGCTGTATAGTATAGGGGTGCCACTTACTATTCTAACTCAATGAAAGTGCATCAGTACGGTAAGTGCTGGATAGTGTAAGTGTGCCACTTACTATTCTAACTCCAAGAAAATGCAGCAGTAGGGTAAGTGCTGGATAGTGTAAGGGTGCCATTTACTATTCTAACTCCATGAAAGTGCATCAGTAGGGTAAGTGCTGGATAGTGTAGTGGTTACACTTACTATTCTAACTCCAAGAAAGTGCATGAGTAGGGTAAGTGCTGGATAGTGTAGGGGTGCCACTTACTAATCTAACTCCATGAGTGCATCAGTAGGGTAAGTGCTGGATAGTGTAGATGTGCCACTTACTATTCTAACTCCAAGAAAGTGCAGCAGTAGGGTAAGTGCTGGATAGTGTAAGGGTGCCATTTACTATTCTAACTCCATGAAAGTGCATCAGTAGGGTAAGTGCTGGATAGTGTAGTGGTTACACTTACTATTCTAACTCCAAGAAAGTGCATGAGTAGGGTAAGTGCTGGATAGTGTAGGGGTGCCACTTACTAATCTAACTCCATGAGAGTGCATCAGTAGGGTAAGTGCTGGATAGTGTAGATGTGCCACTTACTATTCTAACTCCAAGATATTGCAGCAGTAGGGTAAGTGCTGGATAGTGTAAGGGTGCCCTTTACTATTCTAACTCCATGAAAGTGCATCAGTAGTGTAAGTGCTGGATAGTGTAGTGGTTACACTTACTATTCTAACTCCAAGAAAGTGCATGAGTAGGGTAAGTGCTGGATAGTGTAGGGGTGCCACTTACTAATCTAACGCCATGAGTGCATCAGTAGGGTAAGTGCTGGATAGTGTAGATGTGCCACTTACTATTCTAACTCCAAGAAAGTGCAGCAGTAGGGTAAGTGCTGGATAGTGTAAGGGTGCCATTTACTAATCTAACTCCATGAAAGTGCATCAGTAGGGTAAGTGCTGGATAGTGTAGAGGTTACACTAACTGTTCTAACTCCAAGAAAGTGCAGCAGTAGGGTAAGTGCTGGATAGTGTAAGGGTGCCATTTACTATTCTAACTCCATGAAAGTGCAGCAGTAGGGTAAGTGCTGGATAGTGTAGGGGTGCCACTTACTAATCTAACTCCATGAGAGTGCATAAGTAGGGTAAGTGCTGGATAGTGTAAGGGTGCCATTTACTATTCTAACTCCATGAAAGTGCATCAGTAGGGTAAGTGCTGGATAGTGTAGTGGTTACACTTACTATTCTAACTCCAAGAAAGTGCATGAGTAGGGTAAGTGCTGGATAGTGTAGGGGTGCCACTTACTAATCTAACTCCATGAGAGTGCATCAGTAGGGTAAGTGCTGGAAAGTGTAGATGTGCCACTTACTATTCTAACTCCAAGAAAGTGCAGCAGTAGGGTAAGTGCTGGATAGTGTAAGGGTGCCATTTACTATTCTAACTCCATGAAAGTGCATCAGTAGGGTAAGTGCTGGATAGTGTAGAGGTTACACTTACTATTCTAACTCCAAGAAAGTGCATGAGTAGGGTAAGTGCTGGATAGTGTAGGGGTGCCACTTACTTTTCTAACTCCAAGAAAGTGCAGCAGTAGGGTAAGTGCTGGATAGTGTAAGGGTGCCATTTAATGTTCTAACTCCATGAAAGTGCATCAGTAGGGTAAGTGCTGGATAGTGTAGAGGTTACACTTACTATTCTAACTCCAAGAAAGTGCATGAGTAGGGTAAGTGCTGGATAGTGTAGGGGTGCCACTTACTTTTCTAACTCCAAGAAAGTGCATCAGTAGGGTAAGTGCTGGATAGTGTAGGTTTGCCACTTACTATTCTAACTCCAAGAAAGTGCATCAGTAGGTTAAGTGCTGGATAGTGTAGAGGTGCCACTGACTATTCTAACTCCTATAAAGTGCATCAATAGATTAAGTGCTGGAAAGCGTACGTGTGCCAATGAGTACTGTAATTCCAGAAATATGAAGCAGTTGTAAAATATTTAAACAGTGTGAATACATTTTTTTAATAAAATTGAAAAACAATCATTTTGAAAATTGACACACCTTCAAAAAGTTCTAAAAAAAATTTACTTGAAACATTTATAATACATTTACAACATTCTCCAAATGTTTTTTTAGAGCTCAGCGTGAAAAGCAAAAGTTAAAAAATCAATCAACAACAATCCCAATCAAAAAGAAGTTAGAAGACCAGGAAGAAAAGCAAGAAGCAAACTCCAATAACCAAAGGTAATTTATAAAAATAAACACATCTAAACCACACAATAAGTACCAAAAGTAGATTTATCAACTTTATAAAAAACAAACAAATAGCGTCAGTAGAGTAAGTGCTGGATAATATAAATGAGCCATTTCAAAATCTTACACCATGAAAGTGCATCAGTAGGGTAATTGTTGGATATTGTAGATGTGCCACTTATTATTCTAACTCCAAGAAAGTGCAGCAGTAGGGTAAGTGCTGGATAGTGTAAGGGTGCCATTTACTAATCTAACTCCATGAAAGTGCATCAGTAGGTTAAGTGCTGGATAGTGTAGGGGTTACATTTACTATTCTAACTCCAAGAAAGTGCATGAGTAGGGTAAGTGCTGGATAGTGTAGGGGTGCCACTTACTATTCTAACTCCATGAAAGTGCATCAGTACGGTAAGTGCTGGATAGTGTAGATGTGCCACTTACTATTCTAACTCCAAGAAAGTGCAGCAGTAGGGTAAGTGCTGGATAGTGTAGTGGTTACACTTACTATTCTAACTCCAAGAAAGTGCATGAGTATGGTAAGTGCTGGATAGTGTAGGGGTGCCACTTACTAATCTAACTCCTTGAGAGTGCATCAGTAGGGTAAGTGCTGCATAGTGTAGATGTGCCACTTACTATTCTAACTCCAAGAAATTGCAGCAGTAGGGTAAGTGCTGGATAGTGTAAGGGTGCCATTTACTATTCTAACTCCATGAAAGTGCATCAGTAGTGTAAGTGCTGGATAGTGTAGTGGTTACACTTACTATTCTAACTCCAAGAAAGTGCATGAGTAGGGTAATTGCTGGATAGTGTACGGGTGCCACTTACTAATCTAACTCCATGAGAGTGCATCAGTAGGGTAAGTGCTGGATAGTGTAGATGTGCCACTTACTATTCTAACTCCTAGAAAGTGCAGCAGTAGGGTAAGTGCTGGATAGTGTAAGGGTGCCATTTACTAATCTAACTCCATGAAAGTGCATCAGTAGGGTAAGTGCTGGATAGTGTAGAGGTGCCACTGACTATTCTAACTCCTATAAAGTGCATCAGTAGATTAAGTGCTGGATAGTGTACATGTGCCAATGAGTACTGTAATTCCAGAAATATGAAGCAGTTGTAAAATATTTAAACTGTGTAAATACATTTTTTTAATAAAATTGAAAAACAATCATTTTGAAAATTGACACACCTTCAAAAACTTCTAACAAACAATTTACTTGAAACATTTATAATACATTTACAACATTCTCTAAATGTTTTTTAGAGCTCAGCGTGAAAAGCGAAAGTTAAAAAATCAATCAACAACAATCCCAATCAAAAAGAAGTTAGAAGACCAGGAAGAAAATCAAGAAGCAAACTCCAATAACCAAAGGTAATTTATAAAAATAAACACATCTAAACCACACAATAAGTACCAAAAGTAGAGTTATCAACTTTATAAAAAACAAACAAATAGCGTCAGTAGAGTAAGTGCTGGATAATATAAATGAGCCATTTCAAATTCTTACACCATGAAAGTGCATCAGTAGGGTAATTGTTGGATATTGTAGATGTGCCACTTACTATTCTAACTCCAAGAAAGTGCAGCAGTAGGGTAAGTGCTGCATAGTGTAAGGGTGCCATTTACTAATCTAACTCCATGAAAGTGCATCAGTAGGTTAAGTGCTGGATAGTGTAGGGGTTACATTTACTATTCTAACTCCAAGAAAGTGCATGAGTAGGGTAAGTGCTGTATAGTGTAGGGGTGCCACTTACTATTCTAACTCAATGAAAGTGCATCAGTACGGTAAGTGCTGGATAGTGTAAGTGTGCCACTTACTATTCTAACTCCAAGAAAATGCAGCAGTAGGGTAAGTGCTGGATAGTGTAAGGGTGCCATTTACTATTCTAACTCCATGAAAGTGCATCAGTAGGGTAAGTGCTGGATAGTGTAGTGGTTACACTTACTATTCTAACTCCAAGAAAGTGCATGAGTAGGGTAAGTGCTGGATAGTGTAGGGGTGCCACTTACTAATCTAACTCCATGAGTGCATCAGTAGGGTAAGTGCTGGATAGTGTAGATGTGCCACTTACTATTCTAACTCCAAGAAAGTGCAGCAGTAGGGTAAGTGCTGGATAGTGTAAGGGTGCCATTTACTATTCTAACTCCATGAAAGTGCATCAGTAGGGTAAGTGCTGGATAGTGTAGTGGTTACACTTACTATTCTAACTCCAAGAAAGTGCATGAGTAGGGTAAGTGCTGGATAGTGTAGGGGTGCCACTTACTAATCTAACTCCATGAGAGTGCATCAGTAGGGTAAGTGCTGGATAGTGTAGATGTGCCACTTACTATTCTAACTCCAAGATATTGCAGCAGTAGGGTAAGTGCTGGATAGTGTAAGGGTGCCCTTTACTATTCTAACTCCATGAAAGTGCATCAGTAGTGTAAGTGCTGGATAGTGTAGTGGTTACACTTACTATTCTAACTCCAAGAAAGTGCATGAGTAGGGTAAGTGCTGGATAGTGTAGGGGTGCCACTTACTAATCTAACGCCATGAGTGCATCAGTAGGGTAAGTGCTGGATAGTGTAGATGTGCCACTTACTATTCTAACTCCAAGAAAGTGCAGCAGTAGGGTAAGTGCTGGATAGTGTAAGGGTGCCATTTACTAATCTAACTCCATGAAAGTGCATCAGTAGGGTAAGTGCTGGATAGTGTAGAGGTTACACTAACTGTTCTAACTCCAAGAAAGTGCAGAAGTAGGGTAAGTGCTGGATAGTGTAAGGGTGCCATTTACTATTCTAACTCCATGAAAGTGCAGCAGTAGGGTAAGTGCTGGATAGTGTAGGGGTGCCACTTACTAATCTAACTCCATGAGAGTGCATCAGTAGGGTAAGTGCTGGATAGTGTAAGGGTGCCATTTACTATTCTAACTCCATGAAAGTGCATCAGTAGGGTAAGTGCTGGATAGTGTAGTGGTTACACTTACTATTCTAACTCCAAGAAAGTGCATGAGTAGGGTAAGTGCTGGATAGTGTAGGGGTGCCACTTACTAATCTAACTCCATGAGAGTGCATCAGTAGGGTAAGTGCTGGAAAGTGTAGATGTGCCACTTACTATTCTAACTCCAAGAAAGTGCAGCAGTAGGGTAAGTGCTGGATAGTGTAAGGGTGCCATTTACTATTCTAACTCCATGAAAGTGCATCAGTAGGGTAAGTGCTGGATAGTGTAGAGGTTACACTTACTATTCTAACTCCAAGAAAGTGCATGAGTAGGGTAAGTGCTGGATAGTGTAGGGGTGCCACTTACTTTTCTAACTCCAAGAAAGTGCAGCAGTAGGGTAAGTGCTGGATAGTGTAAGGGTGCCATTTAATATTCTAACTCCATGAAAGTGCATCAGTAGGGTAAGTGCTGGATAGTGTAGAGGTTACACTTACTATTCTAACTCCAAGAAAGTGCATGAGTAGGGTAAGTGCTGGATAGTGTAGGGGTGCCACTTACTTTTCTAACTCCAAGAAAGTGCATCAGTAGGGTAAGTGCTGGATAGTGTAGGTTTGCCACTTACTATTCTAACTCCAAGAAAGTGCATCAGTAGGTTAAGTGCTGGATAGTGTAGAGGTGCCACTGACTATTCTAACTCCTATAAAGTGCATCAATAGATTAAGTGCTGGAAAGCGTACGTGTGCCAATGAGTACTGTAATTCCAGAAATATGAAGCAGTTGTAAAATATTTAAACAGTGTGAATACATTTTTTTAATAAAATTGAAAAACAATCATTTTGAAAATTGACACACCTTCAAAAAGTTCTAAAAAAAATTTACTTGAAACATTTATAATACATTTACAACATTCTCCAAATGTTTTTTTAGAGCTCAGCGTGAAAAGCAAAAGTTAAAAAATCAATCAACAACAATCCCAATCAAAAAGAAGTTAGGAGACCAGGAAGAAAAGCAAGAAGCAAACTCCAATAACCAAAGGTAATTTATAAAAATAAACACATCTAAACCACACAATAAGTACCAAAAGTAGATTTATCAACTTTATAAAAAACAAACAAATAGCGTCAGTAGAGTAAGTGCTGGATAATATAAATGAGCCATTTCAAAATCTTACACCATGAAAGTGCATCAGTAGGGTAATTGTTGGATATTGTAGATGTGCCACTTATTATTCTAACTCCAAGAAAGTGCAGCAGTAGGGTAAGTGCTGGATAGTGTAAGGGTGCCATTTACTAATCTAACTCCATGAAAGTGCATCAGTAGGTTAAGTGCTGGATAGTGTAGGGGTTACATTTACTATTCTAACTCCAAGAAAGTGCATGAGTAGGGTAAGTGCTGGATAGTGTAGGGGTGCCACTTACTATTCTAACTCCATGAAAGTGCATCAGTACGGTAAGTGCTGGATAGTGTAGATGTGCCACTTACTATTCTGACTCCAAGAAAGTGCAGCAGTAGGGTAAGTGCTGGATAGTGTAGTGGTTACACTTACTATTCTAACTCCAAGAAAGTGCATGAGTATGGTAAGTGCTGGATAGTGTAGGGGTGCCACTTACTAATCTAACTCCATGAGAGTGCATCAGTAGGGTAAGTGCTGCATAGTGTAGATGTGCCACTTACTATTCTAACTCCAAGAAATTGCAGCAGTAGGGTAAGTGCTGGATAGTGTAAGGGTGCCATTTACTATTCTAACTCCATGAAAGTGCATCAGTAGTGTAAGTGCTGGATAGTGTAGTGGTTACACTTACTATTCTAACTCCAAGAAAGTGCATGAGTAGGGTAATTGCTGGATAGGGTACGGGTGCCACTTACTAATCTAACTCCATGAGAGTGCATCAGTAGGGTAAGTGCTGGATAGTGTAGATGTGCCACTTACTATTCTAACTCCTAGAAAGTGCAGCAGTAGGGTAAGTGCTGGATAGTGTAAGGGTGCCATTTACTAATCTAACTCCATGAAAGTGCATCAGTAGGGTAAGTGCTGGATAGTGTAGAGGTGCCACTGACTATTCTAACTCCTATAAAGTGCATCAGTAGATTAAGTGCTGGATAGTGTACATGTGCCAATGAGTACTGTAATTCCAGAAATATGAAGCAGTTGTAAAATATTTAAACTGTGTAAATACATTTTTTTAATAAAATTGAAAAACAATCATTTTGAAAATTGACACACCTTCAAAAACTTCTAACAAACAATTTACTTGAAACATTTATAATACATTTACAACATTCTCCAAATGTTTTTTAGAGCTCAGCGTGAAAAGCAAAAGTTAAAAAATCAATCAACAACAATCCCAATCAAAAAGAAGTTAGAAGACCAGGAAGAAAATCAAGAAGCAAACTCCAATAACCAAAGGTAATTTATAAAAATAAACACATCTAAACCACACAATAAGTACCAAAAGTAGAGTTATCAACTTTATAAAAAACAAACAAATAGCGTCAGTAGAGTAAGTGCTGGATAATATAAATGAGCCATTTCAAATTCTTACACCATGAAAGTGCATCAGTAGGGTAATTGTTGGATATTGTAGATGTGCCACTTACTATTCTAACTCCAAGAAAGTGCAGCAGTAGGGTAAGTGCTGCATAGTGTAAGGGTGCCATTTACTAATCTAACTCCATGAAAGTGCATCAGTAGGTTAAGTGCTGGATAGTGTAGGGGTTACATTTACTATTCTAACTCCAAGAAAGTGCATGAGTAGGGTAAGTGCTGTATAGTATAGGGGTGCCACTTACTATTCTAACTCAATGAAAGTGCATCAGTACGGTAAGTGCTGGATAGTGTAAGTGTGCCACTTACTATTCTAACTCCAAGAAAATGCAGCAGTAGGGTAAGTGCTGGATAGTGTAAGGGTGCCATTTACTATTCTAACTCCATGAAAGTGCATCAGTAGGGTAAGTGCTGGATAGTGTAGTGGTTACACTTACTATTCTAACTCCAAGAAAGTGCATGAGTAGGGTAAGTGCTGGATAGTGTAGGGGTGCCACTTACTAATCTAACTCCATGAGTGCATCAGTAGGGTAAGTGCTGGATAGTGTAGATGTGCCACTTACTATTCTAACTCCAAGAAAGTGCAGCAGTAGGGTAAGTGCTGGATAGTGTAAGGGTGCCATTTACTATTCTAACTCCATGAAAGTGCATCAGTAGGGTAAGTGCTGGATAGTGTAGTGGTTACACTTACTATTCTAACTCCAAGAAAGTGCATGAGTAGGGTAAGTGCTGGATAGTGTAGGGGTGCCACTTACTAATCTAACTCCATGAGAGTGCATCAGTAGGGTAAGTGCTGGATAGTGTAGATGTGCCACTTACTATTCTAACTCCAAGATATTGCAGCAGTAGGGTAAGTGCTGGATAGTGTAAGGGTGCCCTTTACTATTCTAACTCCATGAAAGTGCATCAGTAGTGTAAGTGCTGGATAGTGTAGTGGTTACACTTACTATTCTAACTCCAAGAAAGTGCATGAGTAGGGTAAGTGCTGGATAGTGTAGGGGTGCCACTTACTAATCTAACGCCATGAGTGCATCAGTAGGGTAAGTGCTGGATAGTGTAGATGTGCCACTTACTATTCTAACTCCAAGAAAGTGCAGCAGTAGGGTAAGTGCTGGATAGTGTAAGGGTGCCATTTACTAATCTAACTCCATGAAAGTGCATCAGTAGGGTAAGTGCTGGATAGTGTAGAGGTTACACTAACTGTTCTAACTCCAAGAAAGTGCAGCAGTAGGGTAAGTGCTGGATAGTGTAAGGGTGCCATTTACTATTCTAACTCCATGAAAGTGCAGCAGTAGGGTAAGTGCTGGATAGTGTAGGGGTGCCACTTACTAATCTAACTCCATGAGAGTGCATCAGTAGGGTAAGTGCTGGATAGTGTAAGGGTGCCATTTACTATTCTAACTCCATGAAAGTGCATCAGTAGGGTAAGTGCTGGATAGTGTAGTGGTTACACTTACTATTCTAACTCCAAGAAAGTGCATGAGTAGGGTAAGTGCTGGATAGTGTAGGGGTGCCACTTACTAATCTAACTCCATGAGAGTGCATCAGTAGGGTAAGTGCTGGAAAGTGTAGATGTGCCACTTACTATTCTAACTCCAAGAAAGTGCAGCAGTAGGGTAAGTGCTGGATAGTGTAAGGGTGCCATTTACTATTCTAACTCCATGAAAGTGCATCAGTAGGGTAAGTGCTGGATAGTGTAGAGGTTACACTTACTATTCTAACTCCAAGAAAGTGCATGAGTAGGGTAAGTGCTGGATAGTGTAGGGGTGCCACTTACTTTTCTAACTCCAAGAAAGTGCAGCAGTAGGGTAAGTGCTGGATAGTGTAAGGGTGCCATTTAATGTTCTAACTCCATGAAAGTGCATCAGTAGGGTAAGTGCTGGATAGTGTAGAGGTTACACTTACTATTCTAACTCCAAGAAAGTGCATGAGTAGGGTAAGAGCTGGGTAGTGTAGGGGTGCCACTTACTTTTCTAACTCCAAGAAAGTGCATCAGTAGGGTAAGTGCTGGATAGTGTAGGTTTGCCACTTACTATTCTAACTCCAAGAAAGTGCATCAGTAGGTTAAGTGCTGGATAGTGTAGAGGTGCCACTGACTATTCTAACTCCTATAAAGTGCATCAATAGATTAAGTGCTGGAAAGCGTACGTGTGCCAATGAGTACTGTAATTCCAGAAATATGAAGCAGTTGTAAAATATTTAAACAGTGTGAATACATTTTTTTAATAAAATTGAAAAACAATCATTTTGAAAATTGACACACCTTCAAAAAGTTCTAAAAAAAATTTACTTGAAACATTTATAATACATTTACAACATTCTCCAAATGTTTTTTTAGAGCTCAGCGTGAAAAGCAAAAGTTAAAAAATCAATCAACAACAATCCCAATCAAAAAGAAGTTAGAAGACCAGGAAGAAAAGCAAGAAGCAAACTCCAATAACCAAAGGTAATTTATAAAAATAAACACATCTAAACCACACAATAAGTACCAAAAGTAGATTTATCAACTTTATAAAAAACAAACAAATAGCGTCAGTAGAGTAAGTGCTGGATAATATAAATGAGCCATTTCAAAATCTTACACCATGAAAGTGCATCAGTAGGGTAATTGTTGGATATTGTAGATGTGCCACTTATTATTCTAACTCCAAGAAAGTGCAGCAGTAGGGTAAGTGCTGGATAGTGTAAGGGTGCCATTTACTAATCTAACTCCATGAAAGTGCATCAGTAGGTTAAGTGCTGGATAGTGTAGGGGTTACATTTACTATTCTAACTCCAAGAAAGTGCATGAGTAGGGTAAGTGCTGGATAGTGTAGGGGTGCCACTTACTATTCTAACTCCATGAAAGTGCATCAGTACGGTAAGTGCTGGATAGTGTAGATGTGCCACTTACTATTCTAACTCCAAGAAAGTGCAGCAGTAGGGTAAGTGCTGGATAGTGTAGTGGTTACACTTACTATTCTAACTCCAAGAAAGTGCATGAGTATGGTAAGTGCTGGATAGTGTAGGGGTGCCACTTACTAATCTAACTCCTTGAGAGTGCATCAGTAGGGTAAGTGCTGCATAGTGTAGATGTGCCACTTACTATTCTAACTCCAAGAAATTGCAGCAGTAGGGTAAGTGCTGGATAGTGTAAGGGTGCCATTTACTATTCTAACTCCATGAAAGTGCATCAGTAGTGTAAGTGCTGGATAGTGTAGTGGTTACACTTACTATTCTAACTCCAAGAAAGTGCATGAGTAGGGTAATTGCTGGATAGTGTACGGGTGCCACTTACTAATCTAACTCCATGAGAGTGCATCAGTAGGGTAAGTGCTGGATAGTGTAGATGTGCCACTTACTATTCTAACTCCTAGAAAGTGCAGCAGTAGGGTAAGTGCTGGATAGTGTAAGGGTGCCATTTACTAATCTAACTCCATGAAAGTGCATCAGTAGGGTAAGTGCTGGATAGTGTAGAGGTGCCACTGACTATTCTAACTCCTATAAAGTGCATCAGTAGATTAAGTGCTGGATAGTGTACATGTGCCAATGAGTACTGTAATTCCAGAAATATGAAGCAGTTGTAAAATATTTAAACTGTGTAAATACATTTTTTTAATAAAATTGAAAAACAATCATTTTGAAAATTGACACACCTTCAAAAACTTCTAACAAACAATTTACTTGAAACATTTATAATACATTTACAACATTCTCTAAATGTTTTTTAGAGCTCAGCGTGAAAAGCAAAAGTTAAAAAATCAATCAACAACAATCCCAATCAAAAAGAAGTTAGAAGACCAGGAAGAAAATCAAGAAGCAAACTCCAATAACCAAAGGTAATTTATAAAAATAAACACATCTAAACCACACAATAAGTACCAAAAGTAGAGTTATCAACTTTATAAAAAACAAACAAATAGCGTCAGTAGAGTAAGTGCTGGATAATATAAATGAGCCATTTCAAATTCTTACACCATGAAAGTGCATCAGTAGGGTAATTGTTGGATATTGTAGATGTGCCACTTACTATTCTAACTCCAAGAAAGTGCAGCAGTAGGGTAAGTGCTGCATAGTGTAAGGGTGCCATTTACTAATCTAACTCCATGAAAGTGCATCAGTAGGTTAAGTGCTGGATAGTGTAGGGGTTACATTTACTATTCTAACTCCAAGAAAGTGCATGAGTAGGGTAAGTGCTGTATAGTGTAGGGGTGCCACTTACTATTCTAACTCAATGAAAGTGCATCAGTACGGTAAGTGCTGGATAGTGTAAGTGTGCCACTTACTATTCTAACTCCAAGAAAATGCAGCAGTAGGGTAAGTGCTGGATAGTGTAAGGGTGCCATTTACTATTCTAACTCCATGAAAGTGCATCAGTAGGGTAAGTGCTGGATAGTGTAGTGGTTACACTTACTATTCTAACTCCAAGAAAGTGCATGAGTAGGGTAAGTGCTGGATAGTGTAGGGGTGCCACTTACTAATCTAACTCCATGAGTGCATCAGTAGGGTAAGTGCTGGATAGTGTAGATGTGCCACTTACTATTCTAACTCCAAGAAAGTGCAGCAGTAGGGTAAGTGCTGGATAGTGTAAGGGTGCCATTTACTATTCTAACTCCATGAAAGTGCATCAGTAGGGTAAGTGCTGGATAGTGTAGTGGTTACACTTACTATTCTAACTCCAAGAAAGTGCATGAGTAGGGTAAGTGCTGGATAGTGTAGGGGTGCCACTTACTAATCTAACTCCATGAGAGTGCATCAGTAGGGTAAGTGCTGGATAGTGTAGATGTGCCACTTACTATTCTAACTCCAAGATATTGCAGCAGTAGGGTAAGTGCTGGATAGTGTAAGGGTGCCCTTTACTATTCTAACTCCATGAAAGTGCATCAGTAGTGTAAGTGCTGGATAGTGTAGTGGTTACACTTACTATTCTAACTCCAAGAAAGTGCATGAGTAGGGTAAGTGCTGGATAGTGTAGGGGTGCCACTTACTAATCTAACGCCATGAGTGCATCAGTAGGGTAAGTGCTGGATAGTGTAGATGTGCCACTTACTATTCTAACTCCAAGAAAGTGCAGCAGTAGGGTAAGTGCTGGATAGTGTAAGGGTGCCATTTACTAATCTAACTCCATGAAAGTGCATCAGTAGGGTAAGTGCTGGATAGTGTAGAGGTTACACTAACTGTTCTAACTCCAAGAAAGTGCAGCAGTAGGGTAAGTGCTGGATAGTGTAAGGGTGCCATTTACTATTCTAACTCCATGAAAGTGCAGCAGTAGGGTAAGTGCTGGATAGTGTAGGGGTGCCACTTACTAATCTAACTCCATGAGAGTGCATCAGTAGGGTAAGTGCTGGATAGTGTAAGGGTGCCATTTACTATTCTAACTCCATGAAAGTGCATCAGTAGGGTAAGTGCTGGATAGTGTAGTGGTTACACTTACTATTCTAACTCCAAGAAAGTGCATGAGTAGGGTAAGTGCTGGATAGTGTAGGGGTGCCACTTACTAATCTAACTCCATGAGAGTGCATCAGTAGGGTAAGTGCTGGAAAGTGTAGATGTGCCACTTACTATTCTAACTCCAAGAAAGTGCAGCAGTAGGGTAAGTGCTGGATAGTGTAAGGGTGCCATTTACTATTCTAACTCCATGAAAGTGCATCAGTAGGGTAAGTGCTGGATAGTGTAGAGGTTACACTTACTATTCTAACTCCAAGAAAGTGCATGAGTAGGGTAAGTGCTGGATAGTGTAGGGGTGCCACTTACTTTTCTAACTCCAAGAAAGTGCAGCAGTAGGGTAAGTGCTGGATAGTGTAAGGGTGCCATTTAATATTCTAACTCCATGAAAGTGCATCAGTAGGGTAAGTGCTGGATAGTGTAGAGGTTACACTTACTATTCTAACTCCAAGAAAGTGCATGAGTAGGGTAAGTGCTGGATAGTGTAGGGGTGCCACTTACTTTTCTAACTCCAAGAAAGTGCATCAGTAGGGTAAGTGCTGGATAGTGTAGGTTTGCCACTTACTATTCTAACTCCAAGAAAGTGCATCAGTAGGTTAAGTGCTGGATAGTGTAGAGGTGCCACTGACTATTCTAACTCCTATAAAGTGCATCAATAGATTAAGTGCTGGAAAGCGTACGTGTGCCAATGAGTACTGTAATTCCAGAAATATGAAGCAGTTGTAAAATATTTAAACAGTGTGAATACATTTTTTTAATAAAATTGAAAAACAATCATTTTGAAAATTGACACACCTTCAAAAAGTTCTAAAAAAAATTTACTTGAAACATTTATAATACATTTACAACATTCTCCAAATGTTTTTTTAGAGCTCAGCGTGAAAAGCAAAAGTTAAAAAATCAATCAACAACAATCCCAATCAAAAAGAAGTTAGAAGACCAGGAAGAAAAGCAAGAAGCAAACTCCAATAACCAAAGGTAATTTATAAAAATAAACACATCTAAACCACACAATAAGTACCAAAAGTAGATTTATCAACTTTATAAAAAACAAACAAATAGCGTCAGTAGAGTAAGTGCTGGATAATATAAATGAGCCATTTCAAAATCTTACACCATGAAAGTGCATCAGTAGGGTAATTGTTGGATATTGTAGATGTGCCACTTATTATTCTAACTCCAAGAAAGTGCAGCAGTAGGGTAAGTGCTGGATAGTGTAAGGGTGCCATTTACTAATCTAACTCCATGAAAGTGCATCAGTAGGTTAAGTGCTGGATAGTGTAGGGGTTACATTTACTATTCTAACTCCAAGAAAGTGCATGAGTAGGGTAAGTGCTGGATAGTGTAGGGGTGCCACTTACTATTCTAACTCCATGAAAGTGCATCAGTACGGTAAGTGCTGGATAGTGTAGATGTGCCACTTACTATTCTGACTCCAAGAAAGTGCAGCAGTAGGGTAAGTGCTGGATAGTGTAGTGGTTACACTTACTATTCTAACTCCAAGAAAGTGCATGAGTATGGTAAGTGCTGGATAGTGTAGGGGTGCCACTTACTAATCTAACTCCATGAGAGTGCATCAGTAGGGTAAGTGCTGCATAGTGTAGATGTGCCACTTACTATTCTAACTCCAAGAAATTGCAGCAGTAGGGTAAGTGCTGGATAGTGTAAGGGTGCCATTTACTATTCTAACTCCATGAAAGTGCATCAGTAGTGTAAGTGCTGGATAGTGTAGTGGTTACACTTACTATTCTAACTCCAAGAAAGTGCATGAGTAGGGTAATTGCTGGATAGGGTACGGGTGCCACTTACTAATCTAACTCCATGAGAGTGCATCAGTAGGGTAAGTGCTGGATAGTGTAGATGTGCCACTTACTATTCTAACTCCTAGAAAGTGCAGCAGTAGGGTAAGTGCTGGATAGTGTAAGGGTGCCATTTACTAATCTAACTCCATGAAAGTGCATCAGTAGGGTAAGTGCTGGATAGTGTAGAGGTGCCACTGACTATTCTAACTCCTATAAAGTGCATCAGTAGATTAAGTGCTGGATAGTGTACATGTGCCAATGAGTACTGTAATTCCAGAAATATGAAGCAGTTGTAAAATATTTAAACTGTGTAAATACATTTTTTTAATAAAATTGAAAAACAATCATTTTGAAAATTGACACACCTTCAAAAACTTCTAACAAACAATTTACTTGAAACATTTATAATACATTTACAACATTCTCCAAATGTTTTTTAGAGCTCAGCGTGAAAAGCAAAAGTTAAAAAATCAATCAACAACAATCCCAATCAAAAAGAAGTTAGAAGACCAGGAAGAAAATCAAGAAGCAAACTCCAATAACCAAAGGTAATTTATAAAAATAAACACATCTAAACCACACAATAAGTACCAAAAGTAGAGTTATCAACTTTATAAAAAACAAACAAATAGCGTCAGTAGAGTAAGTGCTGGATAATATAAATGAGCCATTTCAAATTCTTACACCATGAAAGTGCATCAGTAGGGTAATTGTTGGATATTGTAGATGTGCCACTTACTATTCTAACTCCAAGAAAGTGCAGCAGTAGGGTAAGTGCTGCATAGTGTAAGGGTGCCATTTACTAATCTAACTCCATGAAAGTGCATCAGTAGGTTAAGTGCTGGATAGTGTAGGGGTTACATTTACTATTCTAACTCCAAGAAAGTGCATGAGTAGGGTAAGTGCTGTATAGTATAGGGGTGCCACTTACTATTCTAACTCAATGAAAGTGCATCAGTACGGTAAGTGCTGGATAGTGTAAGTGTGCCACTTACTATTCTAACTCCAAGAAAATGCAGCAGTAGGGTAAGTGCTGGATAGTGTAAGGGTGCCATTTACTATTCTAACTCCATGAAAGTGCATCAGTAGGGTAAGTGCTGGATAGTGTAGTGGTTACACTTACTATTCTAACTCCAAGAAAGTGCATGAGTAGGGTAAGTGCTGGATAGTGTAGGGGTGCCACTTACTAATCTAACTCCATGAGTGCATCAGTAGGGTAAGTGCTGGATAGTGTAGATGTGCCACTTACTATTCTAACTCCAAGAAAGTGCAGCAGTAGGGTAAGTGCTGGATAGTGTAAGGGTGCCATTTACTATTCTAACTCCATGAAAGTGCATCAGTAGGGTAAGTGCTGGATAGTGTAGTGGTTACACTTACTATTCTAACTCCAAGAAAGTGCATGAGTAGGGTAAGTGCTGGATAGTGTAGGGGTGCCACTTACTAATCTAACTCCATGAGAGTGCATCAGTAGGGTAAGTGCTGGATAGTGTAGATGTGCCACTTACTATTCTAACTCCAAGATATTGCAGCAGTAGGGTAAGTGCTGGATAGTGTAAGGGTGCCCTTTACTATTCTAACTCCATGAAAGTGCATCAGTAGTGTAAGTGCTGGATAGTGTAGTGGTTACACTTACTATTCTAACTCCAAGAAAGTGCATGAGTAGGGTAAGTGCTGGATAGTGTAGGGGTGCCACTTACTAATCTAACTCCATGAGTGCATCAGTAGGGTAAGTGCTGGATAGTGTAGATGTGCCACTTACTATTCTAACTCCAAGAAAGTGCAGCAGTAGGGTAAGTGCTGGATAGTGTAAGGGTGCCATTTACTAATCTAACTCCATGAAAGTGCATCAGTAGGGTAAGTGCTGGATAGTGTAGAGGTTACACTAACTATTCTAACTCCAAGAAAGTGCATTAGTAGGGTAAGTACTGGATAGTGTAGAGGTGCCACTTACTAATCTAACTCCATGAGAGTGCATCAGTAGGGTAAGTGCTGGATAGTGTAGATGTGCCACTTACTATTCTAACTCCAAGAAAGTGCAGCAGTAGGGTAAGTGCTGGATAGTGTAAGGGTGCCATTTACTATTCTAACTCCATGAAAGTGCATCAGTAGGGTAAGTGCTGGATAGTGTAGTGGTTACACTTACTATTCTAACTCCAAGAAAGTGCATGAGTAGGGTAAGTGCTGGATAGTGTAGGGGTGCCACTTACTAATCTAACTCCATGAGAGTGCATCAGTAGGGTAAGTGCTGGATAGTGTAGATGTGCCACTTACTATTCTAACTCCAAGAAAGTGCAGCAGTAGGGTAAGTGCTGGATAGTGTAAGGGTGCCATTTACTAATCTAACTCCATGAAAGTGCATCAGTAGGGTAAGTGCTGGATAGTGTAGAGGTTACACTAACTATTCTAACTCCAAGAAAGTGCATGAGTAGGGTAAGTGCTGGATAGTGTAGGGGTGCCACTTACTAATCTAACTCCATGAGAGTGCATCAGTACGGTAAGTGCTGGATAGTGTAGATGTGCCACTTACTATTCTAACGCCAAGAAAGTGCAGCAGTAGGGTAAGTGCTGGATAGTGTAAGGGTGCCATTTACTATTCTAACTCCATGAAAGTGCATCAGTAGGGTAAGTGCTGGATAGTGTAGTGGTTACACTTACTATTCTAACTCCAAGAAAGTGCATGAGTAGGGTAAGTGCTGGATAGTGTAGGGGTGCCACTTACTAATCTAACTCCATGAGAGTGCATCAGTAGGGTAAGTGCTGGATAGTGTAGATGTGCCACTTACTATTCTAACTCCAAGAAAGTGCAGCAGTAGGGTAAGTGCTGGATAGTGTAAGGGTGCCATTTACTAATCTAACTCCATGAAAGTGCATCAGTAGGTTAAGTGCTGGATAGTGTAGGGGTTACATTTACTATTCTAACTCCAAGAAAGTGCATGAGTAGGGTAAGTGCTGGATAGTGTAGGGGTGCCACTTACTAATCTAACTCCATGAGAGTGCATCAGTAGGGTAAGTGCTGGATAGTGTAGATGTGCCACTTACTATTCTAACTCCAAGAAAGTGCAGCAGTAGGGTAAGTGCTGGATAGTGTAGGGGTTCTATTTACTAATCTAACTCCATGAAAGTGCATCAGTAGGATAAGTGCTGGATAGTGTATGGGTTACACTTCCTATTCTAACTCCTTAAACTTGTATGAATATGGAAAAAATTGTACATTTCTAAAAGATAAAACAAAAACATCGAAAAACATAGTAATTTCTTTTTCTATTTCCATTTTTTCTACAGATAATGTCAAGCCAGGCCACAGCATCTTACATTAAATCCAGGAAAGGAAACAGACTTCTCCAACATTGTGGATATATATATTGTAATGAAAGGATAAGTGAACCAAGGAGACATTGGAGGTGTGTGCAATATTATTCTTCCCGTTGCAGCGGCAGAGCGGTTACTGTTGGTGACAACATAATAAAAACAACTGAACATAACCACTCTGCCTCTGCAATGGAGATAGAAATACGTGAAACCATAAATGAAATGAAAGATATTGCATCCACCTCCAATGAAACTCCTGGTTCAATTTTAAGAGAGGTTGCACAGCATGTCCCTGGTCATATTGCTTGTAATATGCCTAATATACCCAATTTGCGTAGAATTATCCAGCGTAAAAAGCAGGCAAGTAACACTCACACAGTTACCCCTCAAACTTTTGCAGACATAAATATTCCTCATGACCTTACACTATCTTTCTCTAATGAACCTTTCTTACTCTATGACAACCAAAACCCTCTTAAACGTATTTTAATATTTAGCACTCCCCGCAACCTTTTTAAGTTAGAGAATACTGAAATTTGGATGATGGATGGGACGTTTAAATGTACACCCCATCCATTCACCCAAATTTACAGCATTCATGCACAAATTAACAAAAATGTAATTACCTTAGTGTGTAGTTTACTACCAGATAAGCAATCTGCAACCTACACTGAATTTTTGTCAGTGATTAAAGAGAAAACATCTAGCAAAAGTCCTCGGAAAATCATTATTGATTTTGAATTGACTATGATCAATGTGATCAACAAATTGTACGTGGATATCTAAATTCAGGGATGTTTTTTTCATTTTTCCCAGGCATATTGGCGTAAGTTACAAAAAACATCCCTGGTTACAGATTACTGTTCTGATAGTAAACTACAATTTGAATTAAAAAAATTAACAGCACTTTGTTTTGTACCTCCTGAAAGTGTAGACGAGTACTACACTGCAATTTCTGAATCTGAATATTATGTCGAAAATGAAGAAAAATTGGCTCCCTTGTTAAATTACTTTGAGGACACATGGATTGGACATCTAAGCCGATCGGGTCGCAGGAGGAAGCCACGTTTCCATGTGGAGTGGTGGAACTGCTACTCTACCTGCTTAGAAGGAGGTGCTAAAACAAACAATGCCATAGAGGGATGGCACAACTCCTTCAGTCAGACAATTGGTAAACATCATCCAAATTTCGACTCTTTTTTGAAAACTTTGAAGAAGGAGCAAAGTTTTCAAGAAATGAGACTTGCACAAGCATTAACAGGTAGCCTAAATCCACGACCATCTAAGCAAGCTAAGGAAATGTCCGAGAGACTATTGGCAGTACTTCAACAATTTTCGTTGAGTGTGGTATTAGACTACCTGGAAAATGTTGCTAACATATTACATTTCTAATCATTTTTCACAAAATTACTTTCCTGCTTTGATCTAAATTATTTGTTTTAACACATTTAATTTAATTGGTATTTTTGAAATTTATTTTGTAAAAAAAAATTTGTCGGGTTCCCTTACCTTAAGAAGTCTTCTTTTTTTCTATTCCACATTTTTCCAAAGAAGACGAATCCACTTGTAAATTTTTCGTGTTAAAACATCCCTTACAATCCCAAAATAAGTCACTCTTCACCTTCTTTTATTTTCCAATCTGATTATGATATCCATTACATTTAAAATGGAATATAATTATTTTCAAAACATTTTGAACGATCTTTTAAAAAAAATCTTGCCTTTCTCACCACTTATTTTTTCCAAAGTGATGCTATATTTCCCAAAAGTTTGATATCTTAAAAAAATTTGTATGAAGCATGTTTTTTTTGACAGTATTTGTCTTATTTTTGAAAATTGTGAAGTAAACTTGTTTTTGCTAATATCAGTAATGCATTCTACTTCACAATTAATTAAAATTTTCAATTGCATAAAAATCCTTCATTTTCTTTACAGATATGGTACATTTTTTTAAAATATTTACTATTTTTGTAAGACCAAAAAAGGACGTCTTTTAAAACAAAAACGTCTTCTTTACACGAATCTTTAAACCTTCTTTTTTTTCTTCAAAAAAACCATTTTGCAAAATTTGACGATCCCAACCTGTAAATTAATTTTTTTTGTTATCAAGTATCACATCCTAACTATTATTCTTCTCACTAACTAAATCATCTGGTATCACATTCCAAATTTTCCAATTAAAAAAAAAACGCCATGCAATGTCTTTGAATTCCAGAACCAATACATTGTAAACCAATGCAACAAATCAAAGCTCCAAAGTGAAAATTACGATATTCAACAAATTAAAGCTCCAAAACGAAAAGTACAACATTTCAAAGAAAATACGTCTCCCTTCTTTTTTTTCTCAAACAATTAGAAAAAAACAGTTTAATTTATCAACTACCTTTAGTAAAGCAATCATTTTGGAAAAAACAACCAAACTATCCTATTTCACCTCTTCAAATCTTCAATCGAAAAACAGATCTATGTTAAATCTATACAATAAACGTTCAAAATGTTGTCAAATAATCATATATTTATACAATTTTCGAATCTATATCCATTACATTATTTGTAACATAACCCGACGTAGACATACACAAGTAGTATGTTCGGCGACATGCTGTAAAAAAAAATCTAAACAACTTTGTATAACTACCGCAACCTCTCCTTATCCTTTCATTACAATGTATATATACATAACCTTAATTTTTTTAATGTAAATAAAGTTTATTAAGTTTCCTACCTGAGCGCAGATCAGCTTCCAGCTGCTTCCAGCAATCGATGCTATCCAAGATGGCCGCTAACGTCGACGTCAACGTAACAACGTCATTGAAATCTACCAAGATAAACAAAGGACTATTTATTATACATTAATAATTAAAATGTATTATTTTATTATAAATGTTATTTGGTTTGTTAAAATTTTTTTAAATATGGAAAATATTCATAAAAAATTATATTTTATTTTAATATTTTGTTGACAAAAATAAAACAAATATAAAAAAAACGTCATTGTCTTTATATTTTATTATTTCATTAAATTTACTCTAAAAATAATGTATAGACTGTCATAAATTATATATTTTTTCACTTACCTGTATGCTGGTCTGGTTTCCATCTTCTCTCTCCTCCTTCTGTTCTTTTTCGACCTCACTATTCCATTGCGTGGGTTACTATGGAGCGGTCACTGTAATAAACGAAGGACTAAACCTTCCATTGGAATCAATGTTAAACCGTGGGAAAATTTTCATTATTGTTTCTTAATATATTTATATCACTTTTAAAAATTGATATATATTTTAAATAATTATTTTATAAATAAATATAATTTTTAATAATAATAATTTCCAACATATAATTAATATATTAAAAAATTATTATTTTTATTTTTTATTTTAAATAATCATAGAAATTATTAAAAAATTTACATTTTCTTCATAGATACCTGAGTAATAATGCTTGTAATTGAAATCCTTTTTCCAATATTAATCCAACATTAAATTTAAATAATCAATTGTTTAATAATAAATGTAAAATATTCACTATATATAGTTAAAACATTTAGATATTTTTTAAAGATACCTGAATATTAATGCTTGAAATTTAAAAAAAAATTCCCAACATTTATTCTATATAATTGTGAAATAATTTTGAAACAAAAAATGATTAAAGTATATATTTTAAACAATTACATTTTCTTAAAAGATACCTGAGTATTAATTTGAGTTAATAAAATTAATTATTGATTACAAAATATATCCTACATGTAGTTTAAAAATGTACATTTTTTTTAAAAAATACCTAAGTATTAATTTTTGTTCTTTTTCGACCTCACTATTCCATTGCGTGGGTTACTATGGAGCGGTCACTGTAATAAACGAAGGACTAAACCTTCCATTGGAATCAATGTTAAACCGTGGGAAAATTTTCATTATTGTTTCTTAATATATTTATATCACTTTTAAAAATTTATATATATTTTAAATAATTATTTTATAAATAAATATAATTTTTAATAATAATAATTTCCAACATATAATTAATATATTAAAAAATTATTATTTTTATTTTTTATTTTAAATAATCATAGAAATTATTAAAAAATTTACATTTTCTTCAAAGATACCTGAGTAATAATGCTTGTAATTGAAATCATTTTTCCAATATTAATCCAACATTAAATTTAAATAATCAATTGTTTAATAATAAATGTAAAATATTCACTACATATAGTTAAAACATTTAGATATTTTTTAAAGATACCTGAATATTAATGCTTGAAATTTAAAAAAAATTTCCCAACATTTATTCTATATAATTGTGAAATAATTTTGAAACAAAAAATGATTAAAGTATATATTTTAAACAATTACATTTTCTTAAAAGATACCTGAGTATTAATTTGAGTTAATAAAATTAATTATTGATTACAAAATATATCCTACATGTAGTTTAAAAATTTACATTTTTTTTAAAAAATACCTAAGTATTAATTTTTTTTATTAAAAACATTTTTTAAACATTTATCCAACATTAAATTTAAAAATAACAATAATTATAATTAAATTTATAATAGTCATTACATATATTTAAAAGATTTATATTTTCTTAAAAGATACCTGATTTGTTTTATTTTTAATTAAATACATTTGTATTATATGTATCCAATATATTTTTTATTAAATTAAATAAATTTAAATAATTTAAAGATATATTTAAAACATTTACTTTTTTTAAGATATCTGAGTAATTATTCTTGTAATTAAAATTATTAATTAAATTAAAATTATTTTTTACATATATAACATTAAATTTATTTCATTTTTAAATTAAATTAAAAAATTAATAAATCACTATATATAAAATAAATAAAATAAATAAAATAAATTTACGATGTAAATGCATGCGTTGTAACAGCATTTGCGTTGTAATACCATGCGTTGTAAAAACATGCGTTGTAATAGTTTTTGCGTTGTAATATTTGCGTTGTAATAGTACTGCGTTGTAATAGTTGCGTTGTAATGGTAGTTTCCCTGTATACACCAATGTAATTATTATAAAGCGTTAATTTTGTGAAACTTGTAATTGCTTTCATGACTGTATGCATGTGCCAGAAATTTAATTGAAATCCGATGGTTTGCTGTGCCTGTGACAACCACTGTGTATACACCAATGTAATTATTTTAAAGTGTTAATTTTGTGAAACTTGTCATTGCTTTCATGACTGTATGCTTTCAGCCTTGAAAAAGAGCAAGGTGCTTTCCCAACAAATGTTAAATATATGTCGGATGATGCTTGCAATATGTTTGGTGGAAGCGTACCAGAATTGCCTACTTGAGTTCTCCGACATTGTACTGGTTCCACAGGAGTAGCGGTCTGTCTGCCCAGGGGTAACATAGTATCTTCAGAACTCCAGCGTGTCTTCGGGTAAACCCTTTCTCTGTCAGTACCCCTTGCGTCAATGTTTTACCCACAGGCCCTAAATCGCATCTAACCCGCCTCCTGCTCAACCACTGCCTTCAAATTTTTCAGGTCCATGCGCGAGTTCGCAGGCTAACTTGTTGCTTTGCATTCTGGGATTTGCAGTCCTGATGCACTACACTTATCAGAATGTGAGGCAACCAAAACTGAAATGGACGGGTTACTTGTTATGGACCGGGGATAATGGACTACTCTGGTAAGAACTACTGCTACCATTTGACTGTGCCATGCGCACAGAGACTTCCCCCGTCATAAGCATACTGCAGGATCTTTAGCTTTTAATCACTTAATCGCACAACAGCGTTGACAAGAGACATAGAGACATTCCACTGACCGGGGGAATACAAATACTGATTGAAATAACATTCAGGAAAACATAAAAAGCGAGGAGCTGGAGTAAAAAGGTAAAACGAAAGCAGGGGGTAGGGGGGGTGAGCTGAGAGCTGCGGGCGGTAAGAGGACAGAAATAGAGTGCAGGATTGAAAGTCTAACTATAAGCTTTGGCTCACCAAAATCGCCAATTATCAGCAGCTTGAAAATATGGTCATAGTCCTTCCCGGTCCCCATCTCCACTCCCACCCACACAAATCGGCTGGTAAATCTCACTCATTAAGCTCCAGTGCCGACCCCTTCAGTACCGTGATATCACATATCATTCTATTAAAACAACTATCCCGACCCCTCAGCACATTGAGGGAAAGGGAATCGGATTTTCTCTGTCTGCCAGAGCCCTTTAGTAGAGTTGCATTAATTCTGGCAAGATGTGACCTATTCTGTGTCTTTGAGAAGCACATTTCTGTGGGACAATATTGTTTGCCTGCCTCTATCCGCGACCGTCTATGGCTTGCAACAGAAACCAGAGCATATCACAGAACTTCAGAGTCGGGGTGAATTCCTTAGTCTTGGGCAGTATTGGAACACCCCCGGGAATCCAACATGACTGTAGTTGATCTGGTCAACTGACAGAAAGCAAGGGATCTGAGGGTTCTGCGGCTTTTATGTAGCTTCATACTGAAATGTTTGCGATTGAATGTGGTGTTTCAGGGAAAACACGTCCCTGGGGCGAATAATGACATTGCGGATGCTTTGTCTCGTTTGCAGTGGCGACGGTTCCGGCGACTGGCACCTGGAGCGGAACAGTGCAAGACCAAGCTGCCGGTCGGTATCTGGGCCTGGGGGGAGTGAGGGTGAAAGACCTGGTGGAGAAGTCTATAGCCGACACCATGAGACGCAGCTACAGGCTGGCCTTGGCAGGGTTTGGATCCTTTATGGGCTCCAGTGGGGAGACGTTAACCAGATCTCAACCAACAGGGAGTGTTACAATTTGTTTTACATTGCATGGATAAGGGATTGTCTTCAACAACAATAGCAGGAAATCTGGTGGCAATATCATTTTATGACAGATTGTGCATGGGGTTTGAACCGGCAAAAGATGTTATCATTAGCAGAGTGCTCAAGGGTTGGGGCTGGGAGAGGGGAGTTGGGAGGAAGGGAGCGCTGAGGGATGCAATTACTTTTGAATTGTTGGTCAGGCTGGTTGGGGAGTTGCCTGTGTGTTGTTATGACGGTTCTGAAGTTGCTGTTTTTTGTTTATGTATTGTGTGGGTGTTCTTTGGGCCCTTTAGGGTGTCTGAGTTGCTGGGCACGAGGGAGGTAAGGGGGGGAGATATGAGGAGGTCAGATTGGATGGGGCTGCCTGGGAATTTGGCTGGGGCATTCGAAGATGGATCAGGCAGGCATGGCAAATGGGTCTGGCTGAATGAGAGTGGCGGTGCAGAAGCATGCCCAGTGGCGGAATGGCGGAGCTTTTCGCGAAAGGCTAGTGTGCTGGCAGGGGAAATTTTCTGGAGAGGGGTAGTGAAACATGGGGCAGTGGAGAAAGCCCACAGGAAACTTAACAGAGCAATGAGGTTTTTTTGTGGGGAGAAGGACATTAAAATGATTGCTCATGCAGGACTACAACTGAAGGAACCGCTACTATTCAGGGACGATGGTGTGCACCTTTCATGCTTGGGAAACGCATAATATATGATGGAGATGCGGGATGTGCTCAGGAAGTTGTGGAATGAGGCTATTTGGTGTCAGAGGAATGTGTGATTAGGCAAGCAGAAGGTGTACACGGGGGCAGGAAATCGCCCTAAAGAGTGTTCCCTGGTTGGCAGTACTTTGGAGGGGTGGGGAAGTCACTGACGGGTGCACCCATCCCTTGGGGGGGGAGAGTCAATGATGGAGGGGGCAGATGCATGAGTGCAATGGCAGGTGATACAGTGGAGGATTCTCGAAGAGAAGTGAAGAAGTGGATGAAGAACTAAAAGGGTCATGGAGTGAAATGAGAGGCGAGTTGGGAGCTACGTGAAGGGAGTGAGTGGATGAAAAGGTTGATGTTGGGGATTGTTATGATTAATTGGTGTTTATTGGTTATGTATTTTGTGTTGTGCAACCTGGTCCTAATAAATGGCCTTTTACGCTTAACAACAGCATGGAGTGGTTATTGCACGATGGTGGGTCCCGGGGGAAGCAAAGTTGCAGACTAGTCTTCCCCAGGGTCTTTTGCGCAGGAAGGACTAGGCTAAGGGGTGGAGTTAGGGAGGGGTATAAGAATACAGGGGAGGAAGGCAACTTTCTCTTCCTGTATTCCGGCACCATCGGGAGGGATATGGAGTTAATTAAGGACCACCCGCCCACCCTACAGTTTATTGGGGTCGAGGAGCTGGATAGGCTGAGCGTGCAGGTTTTGGATAGGTTGCAGGTGGATGGTGGTACTTTGGGGGGGTGCGGGAGTCACTGACGGGTAACACTACAAACTTCCTAGGACGTGATTGATCTACCGGGACGCGATCTTTGACCGGGCATCTCTTCATCTCTTCCAGACCCGGGGACGCTTGCCATCGGTCCCCCCCTTGCTGCCGCTGCCTCTCTTCAACCCAGTGCGTGGCAGCCATGGGGGGGGGGGGGGCTACAGCCCCCAGTTGCCCTTGCGCCCGGATGCCGCACATGCCGGTTTTGCGCCAGGCGGTGCTGAAAAGACCGCGGGAGTTGCGGCAGAGCGGGTAACGCTACAAACTTCCTAGGACTTAATTGACCTACCGGGACGCGATCTTTGACCGGGCATCTCTTCATCTCTTCCAGACCCGGGGACGTTTGCCATCGGTCCCCCCTGCTGCCGCTGCCTCTCTTCAACCCAGTGCACGGCAGCGGAGGTGCCCTTGCGGATGGACACCGCACACGCCGGTTTCGCGCCAGGCGGTGCTGAAAAGACCGCAGGAGTTCCCGCGTCACGGGACATGCGCGGGCGACGCCGGGCTAAGCCCGGGCAAAGGGTGGGCCGTCTGTGGCCGTCCGGGGCCGGAGGAGGCCGGGCTGGGCCATCCACCTTGGTTGGATGTATGGACATTGAATGTTGAGATCTACTAACTAGCGGTAACTTTTATCCACTAAAATTAGATGTGCTGCTAAAGTGACACCTTACATGGACATTTGAACTCTAGCGTCGGACCCATTGCTTTTGTATAGTGATTCATCGGTTTTGTTATTAATTGTATATTTTAACCATTGTGGGGATTGATATATTGAGCAGCCTGTTAACTTAGATACCTACTGAGTTCTGTATTGAGGAATATGGGTAAAAATATCCCTCCGCAGTCTCGTCCCCTTACCAGGCAAAAAAGTAGCTTTAACTGCTCCTCTCCCGAGCTTAACCGCTATAGATAAAATGTTGCAAAAAACTATAGGGGTAGTTGCATCAGCCATAGAGAACACAGAGAGGCATCTTTCACTCCCTATTCATATGCTCCCCCCTTGCCATCAGTACATTTTTATTTATTTATTTTTTGTGTTTTCTATAGCGCGAACATGACCCTGTACAGGGTATCAGAGCGCTTTACAGAGTCTTATAACAATCCAAACCATACATATTCCGAGTCATTACTGGTTTGAAACAATTAGAATTGCAAAAGGCATAGTTCAATATATAGTATTCAAACAAATAGCTTATTTTAGCAATAAACAGCATAATAAGACAACAAAAAGAATATACAGATCCAGTAGTTGGCGTAATAAGACACATCATGATTGTACAGGTCTCATGATTGCAAAGAGGGCTTGAGTTAGCCTTCGAACAGCAAGGGAGCATGACATTTACATAGTTCAGCAGTAGGGTATTAGGGAAGAAATGTCTTCATGTAAAACAGTTTTGCTTCCTTTTTGAATGTTGTGATGTACGGAATTCTTCTTATGTCCGGGGGGAGGGCGTTCCAAATTCTCGGTGCTGCCCCTGAGAATGCTCGGTCATAGGTTTTTTTCTTACGGAAACGTGCTGGTTTCAGTAGAATGTCCTCTTTGCTCCTGGAGGCGCGAGACCCTCCTGACAGAGTGAGTTTCTGGGCAAGATAGACTGGGGATTTGTTGTGCACTGCTTTATGAGTGATGCATGCTAGTTTGAACTGGATTCGTGCTTCGAACGGAAGCCAGTTGAGAGCTTTCAGATACGGAGAGATATGGTCGAATTTTATTGATCCCGCTATCAGTCTTGTGGCTGCATTAAGGCATGCTTTCAATGGGGCTGTTGAGATTTTAGGGAGCCCTGCTAAGGTAGTGCAACCATATTCAATCCTTGAGATTACCAGTGCCTGAACTGCTGTTTTAAGGTCAGCTTTATTTAGAACAGGTTTTAGCTTTCGTAAGTAGCTTAAGTGGAACCTAGCGTTTTTTGCCATTGTGTTAATATGCGCTGACATGTTAAGATTATTGTCCAGAATGATGCCCAGAGATTTGGTTGACTCAACAATCTTCGGAGTGCAATTTAGAGCAGTGATGAGGTTGGCCCAGTCTGCAATCATTATTTTACTTTTCTGTGGAGAAATCAGTAGGAATTCAGTTTTCTGAGGGTTTAGCTTTAGGTGGTTCTTGGTTAACCATAGTAGGGTTCTCTTTAAGGCTAGATTCATTGACTTTATGTCATCCGCTGAAGCGATCTTGATGTACAGCTGAGTGTCATCAGCATACATATGGAAAGCAATGTTGTCTTTTTGTAGAATTTCTGTGAGAGGTTCTACATGAAGATTGAAAAGAGCCGGAGATAGCGTTGAGCCTTGCGGAACTCCTATATTATTGTCGGTTGGGCTTGAAAGGTTTTGGTTGACAATGACTTTTTGTGATCTATTTTCCAGAAAGGAGCTAAACCAGGTTAGTACCGTATCTTCAAAACCCATCCTGTTTTTCAGATGATCGAGTATATAGGCATGATTCACAGTGTCGAAGGCAGACGACAGGTCCAGCAGTATTAAGAGACATATTTCATTCTGGTCAAGAGCCAGTAAGGCGTCATCAACTATGTGTAGCATCGCAGTTTCCGTGCTGTGATTTGGGCGGAAGCCGGATTGGCAGTCGTTTAGCAGGTTGAAGTCAGATATGTGTTAGCTCACTTGTTGTTGGACAAATTTTTCCAGAATTTTGGCCTACATGGGGATGTTGGTTACCGGTCTGAAATTGTTCGGATCTAAGGGGTTCTCAGTCGTTTTTTTTAGGAAAGGGGTTACTTGGCCTGTTTTTAGGCAGGCAGGTATTTGACCTTGTGACAAAGAGGCATTGATGATCTTAGTCCAAGTTGGGATTAGCAGGTGATTTATGGAGGACCAGCATTTCGCCGGTAGGGGATCATTATAGTGATTATTTGGTTTCGAGGACGCCATGATCTTTGAAATGTCTAGTTCACTGACCTGTTTAAAAACTGACCACCTGGCATTGTTTTTAGGTTTGGCTGTTTCCTGTAACTCCGGTACCACATCTCCCAGGCTCTTTTCCATTTCGATTTCCTCTGCTGCTTTTTTGAGTTCCTTCTCCAATGAGTTAGCTTTGTCTGAAAAGAAGACCGAGAAGTCTTCGCTATTTAAGTTAGTTTTGGAGATGACTGGAGCCATTTTGGCTGCCTTGTTTGATTGTTCTTTGAGAAGATCGAAGAGTTTCCTAGGTCTATTTATTGCGCTATCCAATTCTTTCCTAAAGAATTATTTTTTAGATTTAATGATGCTTTTGTTATATGTTTTCCTGTATTGTCTCAGTAAGGATAGATGTGGTGAAGAAGGGTGTTGTCGCCATTTCCGTTCTGCTAGTCTCAGTGACCTTCTTTCTTCATTAAGGGCACCATTGAACCAAGGATTTTTGTCTTTCTCCGAGAGCCTTTTCAGTTTTAGTGTGGCTATGTCCTCCATAATGCTGGACATCGTTTTGTTATAGTGCAGCGTGAGGTCATTGACGTCAACCATGCTCTTGGGTGGCTGCAGATCAGTTTCGCAATGTGCGGCTAAGTATTTCATATTAATTCCTCTAGTGTCCCTGGTCCACTTTTTGGGTTTAGTAGCTTGTGTGGACGATTTATATTTACTGATGGGAATTTCAAAGGTAATTATGTGGTGGTCCGACCAATCACACGGGTTGATTACAATGTTCTCAATGGCTTTTTCTTTAGCTACTATCCAATCCAATATGGACCCTTTGTTGTGGGTAAGGAGATGGCATCCTTGGATTAACGATTGTTCATCCAGGAAATTTTTCAACAGGGTGATTTGATTGTCCTCATGATCATCCCAATGAATGTTAAAGTCTCCTAAAAAAATATTGTTTGTCTGCTTATTGGCGTAAGTAGTAATGATATCAATCAACTGTTCGATGAATTTGGTCTTAGTACCCGGTGGGTGGTATGGTGCGTGGAGTTTGCAGTATTGATTATCTGCTGATCTTAAATACATGCCTAGATATTCACAGGACTCTAGATGATCAGCCTGTATTTTTGTGATGGTAATGTCAGATCTATGTACGCAAGCGATGCCTCCACCTTTTCTGATATTTCTGTCCTGTCTCGTAATCTGGTAGTTCGGGGGGACTAGGAGGTTTAGGCAGGGCGAAGAAGAGTCAGAGAGCCATGTTTCTGTAAGAATGATTACGTCAATTTCATGGCTGAGTATGAGGTCGGCTATGTCCGCCGCATGTTTATTCGCTGAGCGACAGTTGAGTAGAGCGCAGCGAATATGTTTCTGCTCAGTGCTCACGGATGGCAGAGGTTCTAAAGGCGTTAATGAAACTTTCTTAAGATTGTTAGTATTGATCCTTCTTGTGTTTGTCTGTGAGACTCTACAGGCGTCCGTTGAGATCGTTTGAATATTATAGTTTTCTTCTATCTTAGTTTGAGAGGTAGGTGATGATTCATATGTGTCCATAATGGATAAGATCACGTTGTCAGACAGATAGTTGAGTTGCTCTCTGGGATGGTAAATTCTATTTGCATGAGCCATAGGGGTGGAGCAGTATTTAACATGCTTTTCAGGGTAGTAAGATTGAAGAGCCTCCATTTTTGCCAGCCATTTTTCAGATAAGAAATGCAAGTTTTTCATGTCTTTAATGGCGGTGAGCATGGCTTTGTATGTTTTGCACGATTGTGAACTGAGGTCTATGATATCACTATTGATTTGCGGGGTACTGGACCTAATCGAGACTGGACTATCGGGTGTTCTAGAGGGTTGTTGAGTGTGATACTTTTTGGTTAACCCATTATGGTCTGAGCATGTTACATGATGCTTAGGGGTAGTTCCTTGTCTCCCTTTGAAGTTTCCCATAGCTCCATTCTGGTTTACTTGATCATGATCCGTTGGAGTAATTCCCCCCTTGCTACCTGTACTTGCTGGTGGGACAATCACTGTGTTAAGGGTAGGATGGGTGATAGGGCCGGGAGTCGTGCAACAGTTGTTAGTTGCGTTTTTATGTCCTGGTCTATTTCTCTATTAGAGTCATGACGAGGGCGTTGTATTGTAATGGGTGAGATGACTTTAAACGCCAAATCAAGGTCCATATGTTGTGATTCAGAGACCTTATTACTCAGGTTTCCATCCTGATGTAATAATTGATGTTCCGAGTAGGTGTTTTTGCTGCTTAGTGCGATGGTGCTGCTAATAGCATTAGACTGTAAGTTCATGATTTCCCGATGTAGAGTATGAGTTACATCACTAGTGTTGCTGCAGTCAATCTCACTAATTTGGGTAGATCGATTAGATTATGTTTCTCTATCAGTTTCAACTATAGGCCGTATATTCCCCGGTGGCACTGTGTTAGCTTGGGGATTACTGTTAGGCTGGGTTCTTTTTATAGAGGGGCTGCTGAGGACGACGTTTTTAGTGTTGAAAACATTTCGTCAAAGCGTTCCAGGTCTTTATTGGCCGCTTGAATGAGAAACATTCCATTTTTATAACACGTGATATTTAATGTGGCCTTACATTTTCTAGAAGGGGTAGTGATAAACTTTGTTCCATAGGGAATGTTTTTAGTTACCTGGATTTTCAGTAGGTTATTTATTGCGCTTCTCCATTTGGCTGTTTTCAGCGAAAAGAAGATAAGATCGTTAATAAACGCGCCATTTTTTAAGTTAAAAGAGGGGTCAAGTATAAGTGTTTCTGGATTAGATCTGAGCAGGTTGTGTTTAAAGGTTTTGGAAGCATTTTTAGAGGTAGAGGGTGGGTAAGTTATAGTGAATTAGTTCGTTCCTTCCTGTTTTAGGTGTTGTTCTGACATAGTTATGGGCCTGAGAGGGTTCTGAGCTAGATATCCTGAACGTAGCTGACAATAGTGGCCCTTTCTCACATATTAATGGCGGAAGGCCGTGCATGAGAAAGACGTATTATATCAAATCCTTTGTGTAGGTTATGTCACCTAAAAGAAATTTCCAATTAAGCAGCTGCGGACTGTAACCAAAATTAAGACAACTTTTAAATTCCTAGTGAGAAAAGGACCGAGTTATTTGCATTATTTGCCCCTTCCAAGATGGCTACCAGTATTATAGCCTGAGGTGCAGTCCTATTTCTCTGTTCGTGAGACCGAGTCTCAGAGTATTTAAGTCCTTTGTTTATTTCTATATCTCTTTAGTCCTCTGTTTATTTCTATATCCTCTTCTCTCTGGTGTAGTCCTCTGTTCACTTCTCATAATTACACCTCCTTCTCATAATTACCCCTCCATTACGATCAGGGCCAAAGTTTAGCCCCAACAAGGCAGCTGATTAGCCTCACACAATGGTCGCTGTATTTCCTTGAAAAGTTATTTATAGGAAGTGGCCATGAGAGCTAACACCTTATAACCAGAGCAAACCTTGCATAGCTAAGTAAAGCCCCTAGTGATATAACACAGCGCCTCACCGTACCGTCTCCTCATTTGTCGTATTTTTCCCATCAGCTGTGGATCTTTGGCTACGGTAAACTCTTTTTATTCAATGCTAGTGACATCGTATGTTGGGCTCTCATGCGCTCAGAATCACGAGATTCCCCCCATACAGCATAATCAGTCCCCTGATCCATCTCCTTTGCCCAGCAGACTCTCCCTAACATCTACAATGTTGCAGTTGAATGCAAATGCTGAGTCCCCTTTCTCAATTTATGAATCTTCAGGGCAGGCGGAGGGTGATCTCCCTCTAACTCCTGATCCTGTATTATTGGACAGGCCAAATAATGAAAGCCCACATGTAACAACTAGAGGGCAAAAAGCTAAACGTAAACAAAATCATATTAATAAAGAAGAATTGCCTGTAAATAAATCCAAAGGGAAGGGTAGCCTCAACCAACGCAAAGCTGTTTCAAACTTAAACGGTCGGAAAGGGAAAAAGGGTAAGGGCCAGATAGACAATGTTGTTGCCCAAACTAGTTTGGGTAAGATAGAGGGTGGTGATGAAAATTTTTAGGGAAGAACGGAGACCTTGCTATCAACACTCCTAGGACCTATTTGTTTAAAAATTATCAACATTGAAACCAGAGTAGTTAATATAGAGGAGAAGATGACTAACATCCTCCAGCCCATTCAGACAGCCCACACTAAGACAATAGCGCCTTCATCTGCAGCTAATTTAAGAGGAAACCCTAAAGGACTATCTAGGGACTCGACCAACCCAGTACAGCATAATATTAGGGTGGTTAATGATAGGTCAGAATCTATAAATTCAGGGGGTAACATTGTAAACAGTGTAGTAGAACAAATAGGCCTAAACAATCGAATTAATGATAACGGCAATACCAACTGTCATACAGGAAGAGATCAGGATGGCCAAAGGGACAATATAGCCAAACCACTACCTACTTTAAATTTGCCACCAGAAGCTATACCATAAACGGTCGTGTTAGCTAATGTCCCAGTTTTACCACCCAATGTTTTTGAACACTGGTCGACTCTGAGGAACAAATCCCTCCATTTTTTAACTTCAAGGACTGGATTTAAAAATATATTGTTCTCCGAATTTAAAATGGCCAGAAGAGTGAGCTGGGTAGGTACCTCTACTAAATCTCTTAACGGAGATTGTGTAATCTTAACATTTAGATCTACAAATTTGGTACGAAACATTATTGAGGGGGACTTTAATGGGGTTGTTAATACTCAGTTTATTAACATTATACCTTTGGGTTTCTTTTATCGTCCTACGTATCCTGGAAGGCTTCCAGAACCCCATTTTTTAGCAGAAAATCATTTGGGACCAAATCAAGTAAAATATTGTGTCCCGACTTCAAATCCCTTTGAGGCTCTAATTGGTTTAGAGAGTAATGATTGACTGCAAATGGAGCCCATAACTAATTTATCTGGAGGAACAGTCCATTATAACTCTGTACCAAACCAGGAGGATATTATTAATGAATGCACAGAGAATGTCTGCAATACTGGGATTGAGGCTACTAATGAGGGGAAGGTGGCCTTGGAGGCTGATCCAGAGTTAGTGCACCCTAATGGGACTGGGTCCTCGCTGGAAGGTGTCAGGCCTCCATCCCCTGTTTTAACTTTTGTTGAATTTCCGACATGTAATATTATATTTTGGAATATCCCAGGAATTAAATCAAAAATTGATAACCCATTTTGGCAGGACTTTATCCAGTACCAATACCTGATTTGTCTCCAGGAAACTTGGAGCAAGGAACCGGTTCATTTGAATGGGTACAAGACCTATCATACTCCGGCTGTTGAGGTCATGCACGGGAGAGCCAAGGGAGGGCTGAGTGTCTATCTTTCAAATAAGCTGAATTTATAGGTGGTCTTAGAGCCCATCAAAGATACTTATTTTCAGTTTTTGATACTTTTATTGGACTTTGATGCTTCGATTGCCCTGGTTAATTTTTATAATAAAATTCCCCAGGGTGAAGTATCAATTGTCATTAATAATTTGTCTAAAGTACTCTCCTCCCAGGTTGCAAGCAATAGGAAAGATATGGGTAGGAGATTTTAACGGTACCTTATGGAAGATGGTAGAAGATAAAAGATGTGGTGTGGCATGGGAAGAGGGCTTGTGTCAATCCCATTTTACCCACACTCCTTTGGGTGACCAACTAAATGAAGTACTGAGTAATTTTGATCTTGGATTTGCTAATGAAATATGTGCATCGCCACTTTCCCTACCTCCAACATTTAATGGTAGGGGTTGTTGCTCTACGATTGATTACGTTCTCACAACTAACAATCATGCCCATAGAATTAATTCTTTTAAAGTCTCAGATAACGCATTAAGTGATCACTTACCGCTCTGTGTGGCTATTCTATTGCCCACGAACAACATTTCTAAGAGTAACATTGGAAAAGCCAGAGCCCTAGAAACATTATCTATTGGTAGAACGAATGGGTACTCGCTACGATGGGCTATGGCCAATCAAACAGAAATCCTTAATACAGTAGTTGGCGAATGTAAGCCAGAGCTTGTGATATGCTTGGGTTAAGACTCCTCTCCTGAAACACTCCTTGCAGCCTTTTCAACCACCACTAATGTAATAAGGAAATCTCTTATGAGGCAGCAAAAAACTAATAGAGATCAGGGGGGATGGTTCAATTCTAATTGTACTAAAGCTTATGCTCTTTTAATGAACGAATTGCATAAAAACCCAAGAAGTACCACGGAAGTGAGGAGACTTAGGAAAGAATATAAGTTAGCTGTTAAAGATAGGAAGAATGCATTAAAAGTAGAAGCATGGGAAGCCTTGCACGTAGCTTCGGTAGATAATGATAGTGCCGGCTTGTGGAAGTTATTTGAGCCCCCTTTTTAGTGGATGAGACCGGTTCCAAAATATAGATAGCAATCCCAGAGGCAGACTGGGTTGGGCATTTCACCAAGATATACAATGGAGAGGAAACATCGCATTCCCTCTGTACACCTATTTCCTATTCCAGTTCAAGGAATTTGGTGTTCACTGTGGATGAGGTTGAAAAAGCTCTTCACGCCAGTCAGGGTGGGAAGGCTTCTGGCCCGGATGGTGTCCCCATAGATATTTTTAAGTCTATTATACCTCTGTGGGCTCCCCTTCTGGTCCAGGTGCTTAATGCAAGTTGCACCACAGGTTTCTTGTCTACCTGGGTGGAGTCTCACCTTCAATGCAAGTTTTTAGGAAGGCCCTTAAGACGTGGCTATTTGTCAAAGCCTACCCTTAGCTCTGGACTGGCCTTTTATGATTTCTTTGGTTAGGCGCCTTGATGCCTTCGGGCTTAGTAGCGCGTTTATAAATCTTATTTCATTTCATTTCATTCATTTCATTCATTCATTTCATTTCTGTCTATAATTGTGCCCATCTTTAAAAAAGGGGATAGACACGACCCGGGATGCTATAGACCTATCTCCCTGTTGGATTCTTTCACAAAGATAGCCGGACGGATAATTTTGGACCGTCTTCTGGACTGGGCTGCTGATAATTCTATTCTATCAGATTTGCAATACGGTTTCCGGTCCGGTCTGGGAACAGTAGAGCAGGGCCTAAACCTTCTGATGCTGGTGGGGAAGTACACAAGGGCCAAGAAAGGGAATTTATTCCTGGCTTTTGTGGACCTCTCTGCCGCATTTGATTGTGTGATTCATTATAAATTGTGGTCCTTACTAGGACAAATAGGCGTTGATGAAAATATTATTTATTTTCTTAAACGTTTTTATAATGACGCATCAGCTCGCGTCCGTTACGGCCTGATGGGGGATCGCATGGCCAAAATCCCAATCAGGAGTGGAGTCAGGCAGGGCTGTGTACTGGCTCCATTCCTTTTTAACTTGTATATAAATGGTTTGGAGGGAGCCTTGTGCAGAGATAGTTTAGATTCCCCACACGTAGACATCCGTTCAATCCCGGCCCTTTTGTACGCAGACGATGCTGTGTTAATGTCTCGTACCCAAGTGGGTCTTCAGCGCACGGTGGATAGTTTTACCCTTTTCATGAAAGATCTGGGGTTAAGGGTACACTCATCTAAAACATTCATCATGTGCTGTGGTAAGAACATTAAGACCAAAAGGGACATTTTTATTGCAGGACAGAAGCTTGAGGTATCTAAGCAATTCTCATATTTAGGTATTTTATTTGCTCAGAATGAGTCATGGGTGCAAGCAGTAGCAGCCAAGAAATTGGCAATGGTACATTCTACTGCTGCCCTTAAATCTTTTGCCAAAAAGCTGGGTATAAGACCTCCTGTTGAGTTAATCAAGATCTACAAAGCTAAATGTGTATCCGCTGCAATTTATGGGAGCGGGGAGTGGGGCTTTGCAGATCCGACTCCCATTCAGGTAGTTGAAAACTCTTTCCTGAAATATATACTTGCTGTACCTAATAGTGCCTCAAGTTACATCTGCCATGCAGAATTAGGCCTTACATTTATATCCGATTTGATTAAGCTTGAGCCTGTGCTTTTATGGCAAAGACTGTGGACCAAAGTAGAAGCCAAGCTGAATAGGGATATCATGACAGATATTTTGAAACTGGAAGGAGTTATGAGGATTCCATGGCAGAGTTATGTGTTCAGGTTTTTCAAGGACCTTGGCAAGCCTGAATACTTTCTAAATCCTCTTACCATCTCAGCCATTTCTAGAAAGGATCTGGGGAGAGAGGGCTTGACTCTGTTGAGATACTGTAAGAACAACAACGGAGATCCTAAAACCAACTGTCCTGCAACATCAATTGTTATTAACTATTTTTAATATTAAACCCTACTTGGTTTGTGTTCCTGGTAACTACGATAGATTTTTATTATCTCGCTTCAGGTTGGGAATCGTTCATAGATTGGTTAGCTTCCCAACTGTAAATGACTGGTCGCGTGATTTGCAGCCTTGTCCTTGCGATGATGTGTCGCCCCAAAGTATCATGCATGTTTTCTTGTTTTGTAAATTCTATGCATCTATTAGGCGTGGGATCTTACTGCCCTTTTTGAGACAGATGGGTCTGAACCAATGTTGTCGGCCTTGCTTAGTATACAATACTTAGATAATGAAAGACGGGTTCTAATAACTACAGTCTCCCTGAAAAAAAGTGGTATATCACAGAAAGTCTATGATCATGTAGAGCACTTTATGTATAGTGAGGTCGCCTTGAATGGAAATTTTCAATTTCTGAATTGTTGTGTGTATTTTTATATTCTACTTTTTCTATTTTTAATTCGATGACACTGTAAACTCAATTGAAATATGATTAGTTTTTAATGTGTATGCTTTTATGATTGCTTTTTAACAGTCGAATAAAGCTATTTTTGACTTTGACTTTGACTGACGGGTGCACCCATCCTTCGGGGGGAAGAGCGAATGATGGGGGGGGGATGCATGAGTGCAATGGCAGGTGATACAGGGCAGGATGCTCGAAGAGAAGTGAAGAAGTGGATGAAGAACTGAAAGGGTCATGGAGTGGAATGAGAGGCGAGTTGGGACCTAAGTGAAAGGAGTGAGTGGATGAAAAGGTTGATGTTGGAGATTGTTATGGTTAATTGATGTATATTGGTTATGTATTTTGTGTTGTGCGGCCTTTTATGCTTAACAACAGCGTGGAGTGGTTATTACGCAATGCTTTTTGCTTTACCTGCCTTTCTCTATGCCACTCATTTATTTATTTATTTATTTTGAAGTTTTCTATAGCGCTGTCAAGACCCAGAGGTAACAGAGCACTTTACAGTAGAGAATAGCTTATAATCAACAAAAGCATGACGTATGAAGGGTTTTTGACAATCAACGAGTGTCACAATGAGAGCTGCATATGCGTACTGCAGAGCTTCTTTGGTTTCAAGGGTTCAATACACTTTACAGTCATAGAATCGCATATAATCACCAAAGGCATTACATAAGAAAGGTATTGACAATCCACGAGTAATAGTAAGAGCTGCATAAATGTACTGCAGAGCTTCTTTGGTATCAAGGTTCAATGCTGGCACAAAGTTCTGGTGTTGCAGTCTGTTACATCTTATCCACAGCCAAGAGAACGGATGAGGAACAAGGATTTGAGTTGGGTTTTAAATTCCACAAAGGACGGTATGGTTCTGATGTGCGTGGGGATTGAGTTCCAAATTTTAGGGGCGTTTCCCGTGAAAGAGCAGTCTGCTGTTCTTTTCTTTCTGGTTTTAGGTATGATGAGTAGGAGGGAGTTAGAGCTTCTCAGATTCCTGGCTTGACCATCTTTTTTGAGGTTTTTTTCCAGGTATTCGGGTTTGCCGGTATGGAGGGCTTTGTGGGTTAGGCAGGCCGTCCTGAAGTTACTTCGCATTTCTACTGGTAGCCATTTGAGTTCTTTGAGTGCCGGGGAGATGTGATCAGATTTTTTGATGCCGGTGATCATTCTGGCTGCCGCATGTAATGTTCTTTTGATCGGTGCCAGGTGCGATTTCGAAATACCTGTTAGGATTGCGTTCCCATAGTCCAGTCTTGACAGTACCAGGGATTGAGTGGCCAGTTTGAGATCCTTGTAATGAATGTAGGGTTTGATTTTGTTCAGAAGTTTGAGGTTAAAGAATGCACTTTTGGCAGAGCTCGTAATGTGTTTCATCATGTTTAGTTTAGGGTCCAGGGTGATGCCAAGAGATTTAACAGAGTCTGCTAGAGTAAGATTCCCTTTGAGCGCATCGATTGCCTTTAGCCATTCCGTGATTTGAGGGTTGTCATCCTTGTTCGAGATGAGGAGTGTCTCGGTCTTGTCTGGATTTAGTTTCAGATGGTTGTTTGTTAGCCATTCTTGAACATCTTTCAGGACATCATTTAGTCTTTGGATGTCAGTGAGAGAGGAGGTTTCCAGATAGATCTGCGTGTCATCCGCGTAGAGGTGGAAGCGGATGTTGCTTTTATTAAGTTGTTTGGCGAGCGGTTCCATATAGATGTTAAAAAGCTGTGGAGAGAGCACCAATCCTTGGGGGACGCCCTTGTTAACTTGCTGGGTTTCGGAGGTGAAGTTCTTGATTTTTATTAATTGGGTGCGGTTGTGTATAGAGGAGAACCACTTGAGAACTACCTCGCCGAGGCCAGCTCTTTCTTGGAGAGCCTTGATGAGGAATTTGTGGTCCACTGTGTCAAATGCTGCCGAGAGATCAAGGAGAATGAGGAGGCAGCATTTGTCTGAGTCTAGAGAACCATGGATGTCATCTATGATGTTCAGCATCGTGGTTTCTGGCTGCAGCCTTTTCAAAAGCCAGACTGGTGGGGGTCTAGAAGGTTGATGTCGTCCAGGTGTTGTGTCAGTTGATGAAGAATGCAGCGTTCAAGTGTTTTTGAGAGCAAGGGGAGGTTAGATATAGGTCTGAAATTGTTCAGATCTGTCGAGTCTAGACCGGGTTTTTTCAGCAGGGGGGTGACTTGTCCCATTTTTAGGCAATCAGGGACCACTCCATTTTTTAAGGAGCTGTTTATGATTTTGCCCCAAATAGGTGCAAAAGCGTGTTTCAATTTCTTGATTAGTAGGGGAGGAATGGGATCTGAGATGTGGGCTGATTGTTTGGAGGACGCGATCAGCGAGATTATCTCTGTTTCTAGAATGGGACGAAAGCTAAGCCAGGGGGTGAGAGAAGAGGCATGAGAGAGTTCAGGGGGTACAGCCGAGCTGCTCTTCTTAGGGAGTGATTCATTGATGTCTAGTGTTAGTTCGATTCTTGCTATCTTATCGTTGAAGAAGTGAGCAAATTTATCACAAAGTTCTTTGGACGCTTGTACAGATGAGGACACTGGTTTGGAGGTTTGTTGTCTGATAATGCTGTAGAGTTCCTTCGGTCTGTTTTTGGCCTTGTCCAGTGCCTCGCGGAAGAAGTTGGATTTCTTATTTTTGATGTGGTTGTTGTACTTCCTACGGGCTGATTTCAGTTGGTCATGATGGCAGTCGGGTTATTTCTCCATTTTCTTTCTGTGTTGAGGTCATCGTGGAACCAAGTTCTAGAAGGAGTGGTTCTGCTTCTTTTGAGCTTTAGTGGAGCTAGCTCGTCGAGAATGGACCCTAGCTCGGAATTCTACCGATCAGTGAGATCTTTGGTGGAGAGGTGGGCTTTGTTGTCTGGGAGAAGTGAGCTTAACTGCACTGCCAGGGTATGGATGTATGACGTTACAACGCATACTTTTACCACGCATACCTTTACCACGCATACCTTTACAACGCGGTTTTTACCACGCATACCATTACAACGCATAGCGCTTAGAGGTGCTGGATAGTGGTAAGTATAATTTTCTATTCCAACTCCAGTCCCCGTGGACACTAGGGAAGGTGTTGGATAGAAAATTAAACTTATTCCCTATCCTAGAGCGCCCCCCAGCGCAATGCGTTGTAATGGTATGCGTGGTAATACCTGCGTTGTAATGGTAGTGCGTTGTAAAAATTTCGTTGTAAACGTTGCATACCCCAGGGTATCCAGGGGTACTTGGGAGATGTTTCTCATCCATTTTGGGGGGTCGTGTGGAGGTTGGTAGGAGATAGTGGGGTGATTGATATGAAATAGGATCATGTGGTGGTCTGACCAGTCGACGGGAAGTATGTGGTTGATCGTGATAGAGTTCTTTTGCGAAATGATGGCATCCAATGTGGCTCCTTTGTAATGAGTTTCCTCAATGCAGTGTTGTTTAAGGTTGTTATCCTCGAGGAGGCTAGATAGCGATTGGATTAGAGGGTTGTGGGTCTCGTTCCATTGTAGATTCAGGTCCCCAAGAATTAGGCTATTGGAGTCGCCAAGTGCACCTTGTGTTATCAGGTCGGATAGTTGTTCTCCAAAAGCGATGTTTCTGCCTGGGGGGTGGTAGAGCAGGTGACATGGTAAAGAATCATTGTCTTTGGTCTTGATGATGGCAGATAGACATTCAAAGGAATCGTAGTCGAACGAGGTGGTTTCCAAGATGGCCAAACTATCCTTGTGGATGATAGCTACCCCATCTCCTTGCTGCTCTATCCTGTCTTTGGCGATGAGGGAGAAGCCAGGTGGTACGAGCATGTCTAGACAGGGAGGAGATAACTTATTCAACCATGTCTCCGTGAGGAACGCAATGTCAATATCATGAGTGAGGATAGCCTCGGCTAGTTCCGTTGCGTGTAGTGAGGCCGATCTGCAGTTGATTAGTAGGCAGTTAGTGAAAGGTATCTGATTTCTGGTAGTTCCATCCATTCATTGTCTCACCTGGGATACCCTGTTGATTGTGTTCGGCTGGCGTGCGGGGGCGGTCGCTGGTGCTTTGTGTTCCCCGGGTCTTCCCTACCAGCAGATCAGCAGCTAGCAGGACTCACAGGCCGGCCTGTCATTGAGACAAGCTACATTGTATTCCGCCAGCGTCATAACACATTGCGTTTCCGAGCAGGGAGATACCGTCTTTTTGGGCTAGCAATGCAAGGGGTGTGGTCATTATCAGCACAAGCAATGTGTGGACCAAATCCAGGAGTTACGAGCTGGGCAACCCTGTCCTTCTGTCAGTGGGCTGTCGTTCTCGCTCTACACAGAGTGACTTTTGTCCACCTCTCTCAGTGAGTCCCTGACAAGTAAACCGGCCTTAGGCTGACTAAATTTAAACTCTGCCTACATCAGTTTTTGAGGTGCAGTGCTCCATCCAGAGGCACCCGGTCAGCCCTCGTGTCATGAGCGCGTCTTTCTACTGTTTACCCCCCCCTTCCTTATTGCCCATTCTACCTCTGTGACAACGCCTACCCCACTCTTTCAATTGTACAGTTATCGCTCCATGGAAGTAAGTTGTCGATTCCACCCGTGATCCACACTTCTGGAACTTACATTTTGCACCCCTAAGAATTTTGTGCCTTGGTCAACCACCACTGTGGCCCCGCCCACGCTACTCCACCTGTCTTAATTGTCTCTGCATGTATTTGGGTGTGTTTGAGTATGTACCGATTTGCATTTGCGTGTCTGTGTGAATGAGTGTCTGTGTTCATCCCTGGCAGATAGTGTAGTTCTCTGGTGGCAATGCCTGTCTTCTGGGGCTATCAGTGGCATTTGGTGACCATTCTGAGTATACCCCTGGCATAAGGAAATGGGGGTAATACTTATAATTCTTGGCACATTTGGGTTATCCTTAGTCTAATTATTAAAGGGGTTTGTAAAGCGCCTGGTGACGCCTCCCGGCGTGTCCCCGCGCTGTGGAGAAAGAGTTATAGAGGAAGAGGCAGAGATAGATACCACTAGAGAGTAAATAAACGGGTTTTCAGCAATTTTCTAAAAGCTGCCTCATTCGTTTCTAATCTGATGTTCGTAGGGAGGATGTTCCACTCCTTAGCTGCCAGAGTGCGGAAGGACTTACCTCCCATTCTAGCTTTTTTTGGGAGAGATGTTTTGAGCAAGCCCATACCTTTCGATCTAAGAGATCTGTTGGGCTCATACAGTAATGCCAGATCGGATAGGTAGGAGGGGGCTTTTTGGTGAATGATTCTGTGGCACCAGAGGAGTGCCTTAAATAGTATCCTCTTGCTAATGGGCAGCCAGTGGAGGGTAGTCAGGGAAGGTTTGGAGGGAGCTCTACGAGGAAGTCTTAGTACTAGGCGAGCTGCTGAGTTCTGCAAGACTTGTAATCTTCTGATGTTTTTTATGGACGTGCCCAGCAGCAGCACGTTTCCATAATCTATACGGGAGGTGATAAGTGCCTGAGTCATGGTACGCCTGGAATTTAGTGGGAGCAAATCCAGGGTACGATTGAGGGTTTTCATGACTCCGAAGCACTTACCTACTGTTTTTTTGACATGACTGTCAAAGGAGAGCTTGTTGTCTATCCAGACACCTAAGTTTTTTTGCTTCCTGGTTGGGAGTCGGTAAGGGGCCCAGACAAGTGGGCCACCACTCTTTCGTCCATTTTGTGTCCTTTCCACCTATTATTAGTACCTCCGTTTTAGTGCCATTTAATTTAAGGCAATGTTCAGTCATCCATGCGGCAAGCTTGCACATGCAGGATTTGAAATTATTGGCCTCAGAGGAGGGAGCTTGGGACAGGGAGATTAGAAGTTGAGTGTCGTCGGCGTAAGAGACAAGCTCTACGCCGAACGATTGTACTACTTCTGCCAGAGGTGCCATGTATAAGTTAAACAGGGTGGGACTCAGGGCAGAGCCCTGAGGTACCCCCTGTTCTAGCGCCATACTGTCCGAGAGGAAAATCCCTCTTTGGACCTGAAAGCTCCTGTTGGTGAGAAAGGCCTTCAGCCAGCCCAGCGCCTCTTTGGTGACCCCCGCTCTGTTTAGACACTGTAGCAAGAAAGCATGCGCTACAGTGTCAAACGCGGCACTGAGGTCCAGCATGATGAGAGCCATGGTCTTGCCCTCATCTGCTCCTTCCCGTAAGGTTTCGGTTGCTCTCAGAAGGGCTGTCTCAGTAGAGAAGCTCGATCTGAAGCCTGACTGCGATATATGAAAAGCGCTCTGGGCTTCAAGATGGGCCATAAGCTGGACATTGGCTACTTTCTCTGCTAATTTTGCTAGATAGGGTAGCAGGGAGATTGGGCGTAAGTTCTCCAATGTGTCCTGACTCATATTAGGCTTTTTTTTGATTGGAAGCACTATGGCTTGTTTCCATTCCGTTGGAAGGCAGGCAGTAGAGAAGGATACTTGAAGCATGTGTCTAAAATGGGGCTCTAACACCGAGATAGTCTCAGCCAAGATTTTAGGAGGCGCAGGGTCTCGTGGAGAGCCAGATTTAATGCTCTTACACATTTTGGCCAGTGTTTCAGCGGGAGGAACAGAGAATGAGCATAAACAGACTTGAGTACGTATGCAATCTTCATTCTCTGTAAATTCCGTGCCAGGTTTTAGATTGCTGGAAAAACTGGCATAAATGTTAGTATTCTTTCCCGCGAAATACTTAGCAATTTTATTGCAGGTTTCCACTGAGTCATTCTGAGAGGAGGAGTTAGATTCAATTATTGAGATTTCTTTATAAATCTGATAGAGCTCCTTAGAGGAGTTTTCCGCTTCCGAGATTCGGTTGTTATAATGAGCTGCCTTGGATAAGCGTATTTTTTTGTTATACTCTTTTTGCGCAGTTTTATACTGGGCTTTAATTTCTGGGCAGAATTCGTGACGCCATAATCTTTCAAGCTTTTTACAATCAGTTTTAAGAATCTGAAGCTCCTGACTAAACCAGGGAGCCGTTTTTTTAGTTCTCATGGCACTGGTTACGGTACGGATCGGGGCTGTGATGTCAAGAGCCTTTGTGATGCAGTTTATGAGATGTTTATGTGCTGTCTCGCAATCAGTTCCACTAGGAGGCCCTGCATCCTGAACAATTTTAGTGAACGCGTCTGCCGAGAAATTCTTCCATTTCCTTCGTTTATAACGTTGAGAGCTTTGGTTTTGATGCTCAGTACTATCTAGTTGGAATAGTATAGGGATGATGAAATGATCAGACCATGGGATAGGCTGGGGGGGTAGAGTCTGAACTCCCTTCCAGTTCCCAAAAACTGGGTCCAATAGATGTCCTAGTTGGTGTGACGGCTCATTATTTTTTAATTCGAGTTGTAAAGAGAGTAGCTCAGATTTAATATCTGTCGCTTCCTTATCTAGGGGGTCATCAAAATGAGCATTTAAGTCTCCTAGCACTAAAACACGAGATTTTCTGAGTGCTATATGGGTTAGGGCTTCCATGAGAGTGGGCGTGAAATCATATAGCCTTCCAGGGGGACGGTAAACAAGGATGCCTGAGATAGAGTGGTTGGGTCCGGTATTGATGGTGAAAGCGCCCGCTTCACTATGGTCCACCGAGATAGGAGTGAGGGTACATACTAAAGGGGCTTTAATAACAACGGCAATGCCACCACCTCTCCCGTCCTTCCTATCCAATCTGGAGAGGGAGTAACCGGGAGGAAGGGCCTGGATGATATCTGGGTCAGAGTATTCATCCAGCCATGTTTCTGTAAGAAACAGGATGTTGATGTCATGGTCCTCAAGTAAGTGAAAAATTTCTATGCGGTGCTTTCGGAGAGATCTGCAATTAAGCAGGGCTGCTTTAATTGTATTGGTCGAACTAGTAATGGTGGCAGGATTGACCGGGACAAAAGTGCATAAGGTACAAGCCTTTAGCGCTAGCGCCTTCATAGAGTGTTTTACAACATAAGGGAGTATTGGACTGGATGTCCAATAGTTCTTGTCTGTCATACCTTATGGTGGCCAGCGTAGGAGAGCCAAGGTTTATAGCCCGGCGCCCCGTCCTGCCACGGACGGGCGCAGACGGGCTAGACTTTGGCTCGACTTCGGCGCGCTTCCAGCGCGCCCGCTGCACGCGTCCGCTGCGCGGTCGCTGACCACAGCACATTTATAGTGAGGGGAGGGGTCGCTAGAGCGCTGACCTGTGCTCCCTGAGCCCGGAAGTGTAAGGCTCCTCCTCACCCTCCGCATCAAACGCCCATGATTGGACGCGGCGGAACGGGGCGGGAGTGGGTGGAAACAAACAGCCTGAAGTGTGATGCAGTGAAAATTACAGGTACAATCAGTAAAGAAACACTGAACGTTTTAAAAGATAGCCTCAATCGCTACAGTAAAACAGAGAACGCTATAATAACAGCGCGAGCAGTGTAACTGACAGAAAATATTAGCGCTAAGTGGTTAGAGCTCGCCTCTGCCACCGGCAACACTCTTCTCTAATTGTGGTCTTATATGGCATAATGCAGTACATCCATGATACATTGTGCTCATAGCATGATTGACATAATATAGGTATTTTTGACATTATTATGCTAGGACTGGAATAATGATGACCCAGGCAAAAAGGTGGAAATTATTGCCATTTTATGGAACTTCTTAGCTTTGTGGTAGCCATTTTTAACATGTAATGTTGACATATATGGGGATTTGTGGCAGCATCTGTCCATGTGACGGAGATGCACTTGTGAGTACTTCAGGAAGAACAAGCTAATGTTAGGTGACCAAATCATTAAGTGTGAAAAGCTGGCATTTGATGCAAGTAGCATTTCCCCATATAATAATAAGCTGTTTGCTGACGGAATATAGTTTATTTCATCAACGAGTAGTTTGTGTTTGCTAACACAATGTATGTACTTTCAGGTGCAGACAAGCTGATGTCTGGACAGAAAATTATTTAGTTCCCAAAACATATTTTATTGACATTTCGTGATGAGTTGGGGATTCTTATTGCTGATATTATTTCCTTGGTGTGAGGGGGTACCTGCTTATTATACCTGTTATTTCATTATTCATTTTTAGGCATTTCATATTTTGTTTATTAACCTTTTTATATACTTTTTGGGAAGCATTAGAATTTGCCAAAACTCAGAGTGGTCAGAGGAGTGAGATAAAGATGGAAGTGAATGTGTTGACCAAAATTTGAGGCAGTCAGATCATAACTAAGTTTCATAAAGCAAAACATTAATTAATGGGATTTTCTCTTTTATGGCTTTAACTTGAGGGTCTCCGTTATTGGCAACACTTTCAAAAGGTGTCCCAAAAGATGGGAATCAGCCTTAAGATTCTAGCTGGCTGGTTGGCATGGGTAAGCTGTAGGAAAAAGTGAGCAGTTGCAGAGGCATGTAGGAACTCAGAGCTCAGTTAGACTATATCAAGCCAAGCAGTGAATGGAAGCGATGCAGTTCCAGAACTTTCTTTAACTATAAGAAGTATTATTCCAGTCTCCAAAGAAGAGGCAGCATGTTCCAGAGGCTGAAGTCCTAAATATGGAGAGAGTATCCACTCAACCTTTTCAGTTTGGGTGGGTGGATGGCTTGTTTGTTTGCATTGACAGATCGCAATGGTATCCTGGTGCCAAGCAGGTGTGTGTGCCTAGCCCTGTCGAGGGTAGGATTTTGGTTTAATTAAAAAGCCAGGGCTTCAACTTATTTTCAAATTTAAGAAGAGAGGGACGAGGCTCTGATGTGAAGTGGGAGGTCATTCCACACTTTAAGAGTGATATAACATAACACCCATCCTCCTGATCTGGTTCTATGTCTGCGTGGAATGTGAGCAAGAAGGAGTCCTGCAGAGCACGTGTGTTTGGGTGGTTGGTGGAAGTAGATGCAATGGTCAGGTAGGTTGGCCTGAGTTGTGTAGTGCCTTGAATGTGTGTTTGTGTGAGTAGTTTAATTTGGGTGTGTTTATGTATTCGGAACCAGTGTAGTTCGCTGAGGTATGGTGTGATGTGAGTTCTGTGTGGGAGGTTGGTATCAGCCTGGATTTAGAGTTCTGGATGGTTTGTTGTCTTCTAGTGAGTTGTTTGGTGATCACAGCATTGAGGGTGCTCCCAAAACCCAACTTGCTGGAGACTAGGGTATCAGTGACTGTTTTCCTAGTGTTGCTTGGGAGCCATTTGAAGATCCTACTCAGAATCTTTAAGGTGTGGAAGCCGGAGGCACTGACGGTGTTGACTTGTGTGGTCAGTTTGCTGTTGATCATTATTTCGAGGTTCCTGGTGTAAGTTTTGGGTGTGGCCATGGGTCAGAGTTCAGCCAGCCACCTGTTGGAGTACCATGGTGAGGTGGTCTTGTCAAAGATCACTACTTCTATCTTACCGGTATTGAGCTTGAGACAGCTGGCTTTCATCCAGTTAGCGACCTCTGTCATGCAGGCATTGACCGATGAACTTGTTTCTTGTGCTGGGGGTCTTGTCCGAGAGGGAGAGTATGAGTTGCCTGTTGTCTGCATAGGAGAGAATGTGGACGTTGTGTGCAAGGGTGATGTTGGCCAGAGCAATAATGTATGCATTGAAGGTGGTAGGGCTGAGCGACGGACCTGATGCACTCTGCAGATGAGTTTGCATGTTTCAGAGGAGTAAGGTGCCAGACAGCTTGTGCTCTATCTGTTCAGAAGGAGCAGATCCAGTGGAGAGTGGGTCCATGGAAGCCAATCTCATGCAGGCACCTCATGAGGATGGGGTATGAGGCGGTGTCAAATGCTGCAGAGAGGTAAAGGATAAGGAAGGCTGCTGTGTCTCCTTTAACAAGGATCATACGGATGTTGTCTGTGGTGGCGATGAGCGCTGTTTCTGTACTGTGTTTGGGCCTGAATCTGGACTCAGTGGCTTTGAGGAGCTGGTGTTTGATAAGGTGGTCAGTGAGGCATAGATTAATTTGTTTTTTCAACACCGTAGCTGGGTATGGTAGAAGAGAGATTGGTCTGTAAATGGAAAGGGTGGCTGGGTCAGCGGATGGTTTCTTGAGCAGGGACGTGATAGTGGCATGTTTCCAGGTCTCCGGTAATTTGGCTGAGTTGATGGAGGTGTTAAGGATGGATAGTAGAGCTTCACAGATCAGTAGGAGTCCTTTGGTGATGGTGTGGTGAGGGCAAGGGTTAGATAGTGCCCCGAGTGGATGGTTTTCACAGTAGGAGCAATTTTTACAGTGCTGATGGAAGGCCACGAGGTCAGGGTTTATTCATTAGCCATGATGTGGATTTGAGTTGCTACCTGATGGGGTCTATTTGAGGGTCGAAGTTGCTGTATATGGAGATGATTTTGTTACAGAAGAATTCAGAAAGCTTATTGCAAAGGTCACGTGAGGGCATGATGTTACTGGAGGCGGCAGGAGGCACAATGAAATCTTTGTTGATGGTGAAGATTTTCTTGCTGCAGTTAGTGCTGGTGTCAATGCGATCTGCAAGAGCTATGCGCTTGGAGTTGCTTATCTGCTGGTGGTTGAGTCTTAGGGCTTATTTGAGATGACTGTATCTGTGGTGTCTTGACTTGCTGTCCATTTGAATCCAGTTGTTTGCAGTGGCGTTTCATCAGCCTGAGTTCCTCTGAGTACCAACTGGCCTGTGGTCAGCTCTTGCTGTTGGGTTGCTCTTGAGGAGAGCCAGGTTGTCAGTGCATGCGGTGATCCAGTTGTTGACATTTTGATGGCTTTCAGCAAATTTGTGGTGTGCTTTGTCCAGTGCTCGAAGAGAGTGAAAAACCACTCCGCTTCTGAGATGTTTTGCGAGCCACGGTGGGCAGTTTTGGTAGCAGTAGGTCTGTGATAATGACGGGATGGGTATGGTCAAACTAACAAGGGTGTGGTTTGTCCAGGTCATAGTTTCTGGCTTGTGGACTGTGATGTTGCTGATTGAGAAGAAAATAGGGTCCAAAAGATGTCTGGCAGTGTGGGTGGGTTCTGTAACATGCTGGTTGAGGCCAAGGTTTCTGAGGTTTTCTAGAAATGTTGTAGAGTATGAGTCGACAAGGGAATAGGAGGTGTTGGTGTTGATGAGGGGTGCAACAAACTCTGTGATGTCACTGGTGAAATTGGTGCAGGGTCCTGGTGGTCTGTCTACGCAGGTTCTGCACAGGGAGAGGGTGGCTGTGATGCGTATCTTGTATGTGAGCTGTTCCATGTAGCTAGTGGGGGTGTCCATATAAGTGGTGCGGCCTCCAGGCTTGTGCTGACAGTCTTACCATACGACATTGTGGAGGGCAAGGATGGTTGAAGTGATGTTTGGTGCCAAAGTTGAGTCTAACCATGTTTCCATGAGAAAGAACAGGTCAGCAGCATAGCCATGCAGTAGGTGCCATATCTTTGTGGCATGTATGGTGAGCGAGCAGGTGTTGAGGAGCATGCATGTGAGTGTTGGATGTTGTTTGGGTAGTGTTTGGTCTGTGTGAGCATGAGTGGGTGGATGGTTTGTGTGAATCTACGCAAGTGGGGAGCAGGGAGCTGTTGGTATGAAGAGGTAGGTTATAGAGGGTGGGAGACTGTATTAGATCTTGCAGAAGGCCCATGTGAACGCTCCTTCTGTCAAGACTTACTTCTTTCCAATTATCTTAAGGTCTCCTTACAATGGCTTGCAAAACCTATGGAAAGAATACACTTGTAATCTACTCTATTCCTTCTATTATCTTTCTTAGTTAAACTATCTTATAAACTATGACCACCTACCCGGAACTCTCAAGAACTGCGCCTCTCTTCTGCTGTCTTTTATTTCTAGTTAACCAGTTGTTATGTTATGTTATGTTACGCTCTTTTGTATAGCGCTCGAATCACCTGGGGGCATCTCGGCGCTTTACTCAGAGTACTCCAGATAGGTGGACAGCACAAGAAAGAGAAGGGAGCCTAGTACAAGAAGGCTTTTAGCATTTTCCTGAAATTTAAGTAGGAGGGTATATCTCGTAGGTGAGCTGGAAGACTATCCCAGTACTTGGGAGCCAAGAAGGAAAAGGCCAGGCCCCCAGATCTATTGCGCCTAATGCGGGGCACCTGGAGAAGCTGGAGTGTAGTAGATCTCAGGGAGCGACTCGGGATATACTTTTTTAGTTTCATTTGGAGATACAGGGGACCCTGTCCCTGGAGGGCACAGTAGGTCAGGCAGCAGATTTTAAAAAAGGCTCTCTGTTTAATCGGAAGCCAGTGCAGCTTTCTTAGTAGAGGACGTGATGGTAATCCTGACAGCATATTCAGGACCAACCTGGCTGCTGTGTTCTGAACTACCTGAAGTTTTTTCAGAGAGGTAGTTCCAACCTCCGCCAGTAAGGCATTCCCATAGTCCATACGGCTAAGTACTAAGGCTTGGGTCAGAGTTTTGCGGTGTTCCGTCGGGACAAAAGGTAAAAATGTTCTCAGGAGCCTAAGCCTATAATAGCAGGATCCAGAAACTGAGGCTACGTGATCTTGCATAGATAGAGTGTGGTTAAGTTTAATGCCCAAGATGTTCACACACTGTTTGGGTGTTGGTGATATGCCCAGTTGTCATGGCCACCAGTCCTCCGACCATGCTGCTGAGGCTTTCCCTAGAAGCATCACTGCCGTTTTTCCCGGATTTAACTGTAGACGGTTGTCGGTCATCCAGTTTGATATTGCAGTGATTCCTGAGAATAAAAGGAGTCTATCTGCTTCCAGGTTCAGACCGATGTTGAATATCAGCTGGGTGTCATCTGCATACGAAATGACTTCGAACCCCAGAGCTTCCACCACCTTCGCCAGAGGGGCCATATATATATTAAACAAGGTGGGGCTAAGGCAGGAGCCCTGGGGCACGCCTTTGTCTAGAGGTGTTTTTCCTGCTTGGTGGGGGCCCATGATGACCGTTTGGAAGCGGTCAAGCGGTCAGTTCTTTTTGTATTGTATCTAATACTGCCCCTAACGATAGCGTAGGGGTAAAAATTACTATTCCCACTCCAGCGAGTGCAACAGTAGGGAAAGCGTTGGATAGCGTAGGGGTAAAAATGACTATTCCAACTCCAGAGAGTGCAACAGTAGGGAAAGCGTTGGATAGCGTAGGGGTAAAAATGATTATTCCCACTCCAGCGAGTGCAACAGTAGGAAAAGCGTTGGATAGCGAAGGGGTAAAAATTACTATTCCCACTCCAGCGAGTGCAATAGTAGGGAAAGCGTTGGATAGCATAGGGGTACAAATTACTATTCCAACTCCAGTGAGTGCAACAGTAGGGAAAGCGTTGGAGAGCGTAGGGGTAAAAATTACTATTCCCACTCCAGCGAGTGCAACAGTAGGGAAAGCATTGGATAGCGTAGGGGTAAAAATTACTATTCCCACTCCAGAGAGTGCAACAGTAGGGAAGGCGTTGGATATCGTAGGGGTAAAAATTACTATTCCCACTCCAGTAAGTGCAACAGTAGGGAAAGCGTTGGATAGCGTAGGGGTAAAAATTACTATTCCCACTCCAGAGAGTGCAACAGTAGGGAAAGCGTTGGATAGCGTAGGGGTAAAAATTACTATTCCCACTCCAGAGAGTGCAACAGTAGGGAAAGCGTTGGATAGCGTAGGGGTAAAAATTACTAATCCCACTCCAGAGAGTGCAACAGTAGGGAAAGCGTTGGATAGCGTAGGGGTAAAAATTGCTATTCCCACTCCAGCGAGTGCAACAGTAGGGAAAGCGTTGGATAGCGTAGGGGTAAAAATGACTATTCCAACTCCAGAGAGTGCAACAGTAGGGAAAGCGTTGGATAGCGTAGGGGTAAAAATGACTATTCCCACTCCAGCGAGTGCAACAGTAGGGAAAGCGTTGGATAGCGTAGGGGTAAAAATTACTATTCCCACTCCAGCGAGTGCAACAGTAGGGAAAGCGTTAGATAGCGTAGGGGTAAAAATTACTATTCCAACTCCAGTGAGTGCAACAGTAGGGAAAGCGTTGGATAGCGTAGGGGTAAAAATTACTATTCCCACTCCAGCGAGTGTAACAGTAGGGAAAGCGTTGGCTAGCGTAGGGGTAAAAATTACTATTCCCACTCCAGAGAGTGCAACAGTAGGGAAGGCGTTGGATATCGTAGGGGTAAAAATGACTATTCCCACTCCAGTAAGTGCAACAGTAGGGAAAGCGTTGGATAGCGTAGGGGTAAAAATTACTATTCCCGCTCCAGAGAGTGCAACAGTAGGGAAAGCGTTGGATAGCGTAGGGGTAAAAATTACTATTCCCACTCCAGAGAGTGCAACAGTAGGGAAAGCGTTGGATAGCGTAGGGGTAAAAATTACTATTCCCACTCCAGAGAGTGCAACAGTAGGGAAAGCGTTGGATAGCGTAGGGGTAAAAATTACTATTCCCACTCCAGAGAGTGCAACAATAGGGAAAGCGTTGGATAGCATAGGGGTACATTTTAATATCCCCACTCTAGTTAAAATAAATTAATATAAATCACATAATTATAAATTAATCAATTAATAAAATGTAATTACCAATTAAGAATTAATTAATTACCAATTAAAAATTAATTAACAATTCATTTAAAATAAATACCAATTAATTAATTAACATGTTTAATTAATTATATTAAATTACTTCCCACCCTATTCCCCTATAAACCCACAACCCGCTACTAAAAATAAAAGAATATTATTCACATAATTATCAATTAATCAATTAATAAAAATTAATTATCAATTAACAATTAATTAATTATCAATAAAAAATTAATTAACAATTAATTCAAAATAAATACCAATTAATTAATTAACATATTTAATTAATTATAATTAAATTACTTCCCACCCTATTCCCCTATAAACCCACAACCCGCTACAGAATTAAATTACGCAAAAATTAAATAACATAAAATTAATTACTTACAATAAATTACAAATAAATATCCACTTTTCACACATAAACTAACATATAAAACACTTAAAAAAATTATATATTATTAAAAAGTCTATATTTTTAATTAACTATATTATGTACTTCGATATTTTGACTGTCTATATTTTTAAATTCGATATTAAAGTACTTACCTTCATAACGATATTTTGGATGTCTATATTCTGTCCAGTCGACATTTTGTCCATTCTATATTTTGGACTCGATATTTAGGTGACTCGATATTTTGCATTCGATATTTAGACCGTTTACCGTGAAAATTAAATGCTCCTTCTTCTGGAAATACACAACTACATTAATCTTCTGCCAACCTTATTATTATTATCTATTTTACTCTAGGCATCTACACTTACTCTCTGAAACAACTTGTTTATCTTCTCTTCTAATTGTCGTTATTTCTCTATCTTTTCTGTATAATGTTTTTTTTAAATTTCTAATTCCTCTTTTCTTGCTCCTTAGATAACCGTATGCTAAAACTGAACTTCGAGGAAACCATTTACTCAACCATGCTGGTAAGTATAATCGTTTAATACATTCCAATGTCTTATCGATACAATGCTCAATATTCTAAGTCACTTAGCTCATTGCTTCTTATGCCGTTGTGTTCTTCTAGGTGATCGCGACCATCCACCACGTCGCACTGCGGAGGCGGCGGCGTAGTCAGTAGTTGGCGTTTTCTCCGGTAAGTATTTTCTTCAAGAATTTCGTGGAATTATTTCCGCTAGCTCTAAAGTTTGTTCTCTCCAAAAACTTAATTCTATACTACTACACACTTCAGAACTAAACTATGAAATCTCCTGACTGAATATACTCGAGAAGTCGGAATTGCTGCTTGTTCAGGGGAAATCTCAGGTGAAGTGCGCATTTCTCACAGCGCTCGCGCTTCACCTGTACTATGGAGTATCTGCGAGCAGAAAGACTAGACCGCTGCCTGATGTTCGGCATCGGCGGCCATCTTGAAACGTCGATGTCGAACTAATGCGGTCCAGGAATTCTCCTTTGGTTGTACTTCACTAGTTCTGCACCTCCGCGGGCATGTCAAAGCTAGGATTTGAGTTGGTGGCCTGACAGTACCCCCCAACAAGTGAGGTCCTACCGTTCTTGGTTTTGTAGGAAATCGCTGATGAAAGGACCGTACTAATCTTGGGGCATGAACATCAGTATCTAGTTCCCAAGATCTTTCTTCGGGACTGTAACCTTTCCAGTCTATTAGATAGTACAGTTTTCCTTTTGATTTCTTGGAATCTAGAATCTCTTTGACTTCAAACTCTGTGCCGTTTTCCAAGTGATTTGGTTGTGGGAATATGATTTTTCGCAAATTTGCAGGTGTCTTCTTCAACAAGGAAACATGGAAGACTGGATGAATTCTCAGTTTGTCAGGTAGTTTTAATCGATAAGTGACTTCAGACATCTTTTCCTCAATTAGATACGGTCCAATAAACCTAGGTTGGAATTTCTTTTTGCCTTTTAATCTAAGATTTTTTGTGCTTAACCAAACATGATCTCCTTTTTCTAAGGCAGGTCCCTGACGTCTTTTCCTCTCTGAGTAGTCCTTATACTTTCTTTTTGCCAGATCTAGATTCTTAATTGCACTTTGATGTACTTGTTCTAGATGTGAGACTACCTCCTTGACTGCTGGGACTGTCTGATCTATTTGTTTTATTGTTAGATTAGGATGTCTTCCATAGTTCATATAAAATGGAGAAAAACCAGTAGAAGCATTCTTGGCATTATTGTGAGGAAACTCTGCGGCCCACAGATAATCTGACCAATATCCATCTTGCTTCAGAAGAAATAGCCTCAGATACTGTTCCAACTCCTGGTTTACCCTCTCTGTCTGCCCATCTGTTTCTGGGTGGTAACTGGTAGAGAATCTAACCTCTGCACCTAACCCTTCCATAAAGGCCTTCCAAAAACGAGATATAAATTGTGATCCTCTGTTTGAAATAACTACCTTCGGGATTCCATGTATCTTGACTATTTGTGTGCTGAAAATTTCTGCTAATCCTTTAGCAGTGGGAACACCCTTCAGTGCTGTGAAATGAGCCATCTTGGACAGAGTGTCCACTACTACTAAAATGGTGTTATAACCCTGACTAAGTGGTAAATCTACAATGAGATCTAAGGTTACTGTGTGCCAGGGATAAGGTGGTGTTGGTAGTGGTTGGAGTAACCCTTTCTTAGCCTGCCGTTCTGATTTTCCCTGAGCGCAAATTTCACAGGACTTAATGTATTGTTCTATATCCGTGTTCATATGTGGCCACAAGTAATGTCTCTTGACGAAGTCTTCAGTTTTTGCTTCTCCTTTGTGTCCTGCTAACACCCCATCATGACATTCATGCAGAGCTTGTTGTTGTAACTTCTTGGTAGGTAGATATAAGGCTTCTTGAACATAGGGTAAATCATGGATGCTTTTTCTTCCTGTTTCTTCTTTTGCCCATTTTTGCATGTCCTCCGGACTCATGACTTCAGCCACATGTTTTTCTAAGCTAACGGAACTTGTAACACCAATGATCCTTGCACTAGGAATTATTGTTTGCTCCCCCGTGCTGATCTTTTGGTTTTCTGTGTCAATTCTGGATAACGCATCAGCTTTTCCATTTTGTGCTCCCGGTCGATAGGTGATTACGAAATCGTAGTCCACAAAGTACAAAGACCACCTCAGCTGTCTTGGTGTGAGTGTCCTGGCTGTTTTTAGGAACTTTAGGTTACGATGATCAGTGAACACCGTTACTTGGTGCCGGGCTCCCATAAGATAATGTCGCCACTCTTTGAATGTGTCTTTAATTGCCAACAATTCTTTCTCCGTAATTGTGTAATTAATTTCAGCTGGATTCATTTTCCTTGATCGATAAGCCACAGGATGTAGTTGGCTGGTCATCTTATTCCGTTGGGATAAAACTCCCCGACAGCCTGATCCGAGGCATCAGGCTCCACATAAAATGGTTCCGGAGGATCAGCATGTTGGAGGATTGGTGCTGTGGTGAAGTCTTTTTTTAAAGACTTAAAGGCCTCTTCAGACTCCTCTGACCATTCGAAACGAATTCCTTTCTTTAGCAGTTGTGTGAGAGGAAGAATTTTCCGTGAGAACTCACTAATGAATCTTCGATAAAAGTTTGCGAATCCTATGAAACTTTGAACCTCCTTCACATTAGTAGGGGACTTCCAATTTACCACTGCTTCATTTTTCCGTTTATCCATAAGTATACCAGTTGGAGAGAGGACAAATCCTAAGAACTCCACTTGAGTAACGTTGAATGCACATTTTTCTAATTTCACAAACAGTCGATTTTCTCGTAGTTTCTGTAGGATTCCTCTGACTTGCTCTTGATGTTTACTCTGATCTGAAGAATGGATTAAGATGTCATCGATGTACGCAATTGCACATTGATCAATAAAATCCTTCAAAACATCGTTGATGAAGTGATGGAAAGCAGCGGGGGCGTTACATAGACCATAAGGCATGACTTGGTACTCATATAATCCAAACCTCGTTCTGAATGCTGTTTTCCACTCAAATACGACTACAAAAAAGCCACTCTGGATTGCGCATCAGGGAAAATTGAAGGGCGGCACATGAAATGTAATGAACATTGCATAATGAATATTTGCGCCTTCTGTGGATCTCCACTGAAACGCTCTGGGGGAGCTAAGGGAATCACTGGGGACAAGGAGTGAATTACTTGTGTGGTAATTCTGTTTGTATCTTCCAATGTAGATTCTAAAGAATCTCGTCCTGAGCCAAATGGTTGCCTAAGTCGCTGTGCTAATTCTGCGGTTTCTTTTCTTGAATTTACTACTTCTTGCCTAAGATTCTGGTTTTCTTCCCTGACTGCTACCAGTTCTTTTTGTATTGTATCTAATACTGCCCCTAACGTCTGTAAGTTTATTCCCTCTGCCATCTCTGTTCGGGTGCTGAGTGCAACGTGGGCACTTCACTCTGTCAAGACTTACTTCTTACCAATTATCTTAAGGTCTCCTTACAATGGCTTGCACTGGAACAGAGATGCTAAGTCCCAAACCCCTCTCAGGAATGTTCCGGAGGTCAAGTTGTACTGAGCCTCTACACCATTCCCTTGGGGGAAGGGGGAAATTGGATAAAATAACAAACAAGAAGAGACTGGTCCTGAGCTGCTCCTCTGGTTCTTAATCGTCTTCAACTTTCCTTCGTTGTTTTTAGAACCTATGGAAAGAATACACTTGTAATCTACTCTATTCCTTCTCTTATCTTTCTTAGTTAAACTATCTTATAAACTATGACCACCTACCCGGAACTCTCAAGAACTGCGCCTCTCTTCTGATTCTGTCTTTTATTTCTAGTTAACTTCTTGCCTAATTAGTTGTACCTGTAACCATAAGATATCTATTATTTCTTGTGTTCTTGTCTCTATCATTTATATATGTTTCTCTATTTAATGTTCACTTACTTCACTAATTGGATATTTTCTTTACTGTTCATCCCTTCCTTCATCCTGAGGATTCTTATTTGTGTCTTGAAAATTAAATGCTCCTTCTTCTGGAAATACACAACTACATTAATCTTCTGCCAACCTTATTATTATTATCTATTTTACTCTAGGCATCTACACTTACTCTCTGAAACAACTTGTTTATCTTCTCTTCTAATTGTCGTTATTTCTCTATCTTCTCTGTATAATGGTTTTTTAAATGTCTAATTCCTCTTTTCTTGCTCCTTAGATAACCGTATGCTAAGACTGAACTTCGAGGAAACCATTTACTCAACCATGCTGGTAAGTATAATCGTTTAATACATTCCAATGTCTTATCGATACAATGCTCAATATTCTAAGTCACTTAGCTCATTGCTTCTTATGCCGTTGTGTTCTTCTAGGTGCTCGCGACCATCCACCACGTCGCACTGCAGAGGCGTTGGCGTAGTCAGTAGTTGGCGTTTAATCCGGTAAGTGTTGTCTTCAAGAATTTCTTGGAATTATTTCCGCTAACTCTAAAGTTTGTTCTCTCCAAAAACTTAATTCTATACTACTACACACTTCAGAACTAAACTATGAAATCTCCTGACTGAATATACTCGAGAAGTCGGAATTGCTGCTTGTTCAGGGGAAATCTCAGGTGAAGTGCGCACTTCTCACAGCGCTCGCGCTTCACCTGTACCATCGAGTATCTGCGAGCAGAAAGACTAGACCGCTGCCTGATGTTCGGCATCGGCGGCCATCTTGAAACGTCGATGTCGAACTAATGCGGTCCAGGAATTCTCCTTTGGTTGTATTTCACCTCCCCGGGCGTGTCAAAGCTAGGTTTTGAGTTGGGGGACTGACACCTTCCATCATTTGTGGTGTGGTGTTGCAACAGTGCGGCAGATGGTGGCCAGGGTTAAAAGCATGAAGGAGCACACAGAACATAGGTGGGTAGGGAGAGAACAAGGGTTCCTGGTGTTGGGTGTGCAACAAGCACGAAATGGGGGCTGACAGTCCTTGTTTGTCATGCCAGAGGTGTGGTCGCTGCTCATCCTCACAGTAGCCGCCATTAAATAGATCCTGGGAGGAAGGAGAAGTGCAGGGTACCATGGGTGGGAAACCAGTGATGTCACTTCCCTGCAAATGCATGATAAGAAATCCAATGATGTCACATTCTGTACAGGTGGATGATGGGAAATCCAGTGATGTTACTTCCTGTGCAGGTGGGCAGTGAGAAGTGAAGTCCTCCTGCATGGCTTCTTCTTTTAAAGATGTTTTTGCAGTAATGTAACTTCCTGGGCAGATGGGATGATAGGAAAACCAGTGATGTCACTTCCTGTGCAGATGGGCAGTGGCAAATGAAGTCCTTTTGCTTTGTTTCTTCTTCTAAAATGGGCAGGAACTAATTATGTCACTTCCTATGCAGAGAGATGATGGTAAATCCAGTGATGTCACGTCCTGTGCAAATAGACAGTGGGAAAAAAGTGAGAGGAATGAAAGTGAGATTGTTTTTTTTTTTTTTTTTTTCGTTTTTTTTTCCGTCCTCATACATGCCACCAGTAGATGTTATCTCTAGATGAGCTTACTCCAGGCCACCGACACCAACACTTCTGTTCTTTTCCGCCCGTGTGTTATGGAGGGCCATTGGAGATTGCCCAGAGGTAGGTCAATACCAATCCAACTCCCAATTTCGATGTTGTTTGCCTCTTTGGGAGGATCGGACCATTAACCTCTGGCATAATCATTGGACTTATGGATTTCATTTTTCACACCATACGTTTAATGCTGACCACAGTTTTGTTGAATTAACACCACCACACAACAAATCAAAACGACTTATATCCATAATATTCCTTAGACAGTCTACAAATTTTGGAGGACATTCAGATTTCCACTCTCTGCAGATCTCTCTCCTAGCAATAACAATAACATAAAAAATAAACTGTGTAATATGACTATTTATATTATAATCTTGTGAGAGACCAAATAAAACTAATCTAGGGCCATAACTTATTGGAATTGATAACACTTCCTCGAGAAACTCACAGACTTGCCTCCAATATGTAGCTATTTCCGGGCATTCCACAAACATATGACCATCGTCCGCTGCTGAAGATTTGCATCTTGGACATAAGTATTCTTCCGCTGCGAATTTAGATAGTTTCGCGGGTGACCAATACGCCCTATATGACGTAAAGAGATGGTTTCTTCGCAAGTTTGAAGGTTTTATGATTTTTTGGGATAGAAAAAAGGAATCTTTCCAAACTTTTGGGAGGTTACCTTCGATCTGTATAGAAGAATTACCCCATAGCTTAATAATTTCCACTTCATGGTTATCCCTTCTTCCCACTAAAATCTTATACCATAGCGCAGTCTCACCCTTCCATCCCTTATCTCTACTAATTGATTCGAAGATGGGACTCTCCTCCTCCCGGGACCAGATCTGATTTCCCCACCAAGATGACAGTTGATAAAATTTAAATCTAGTCAATTGATAGGGATTCCCAGTTCAATAAAGAGGAGTTAGTACATAAATCTCCCCAGTTGGCAATACCAGCTGTTTTCAATGGTAGGGCAAGTTGATCTTGTAAACATTCCGGAGTACCAGGAGAATCCCATATCGGGGCATGAGAATGATAATATGGAATACCCAGGATTCTGCGTATTGATTGCCAACTATCCAAGACTGCCCGTAAAATCTTCAAACGTACTTTCTTAAAAAACTTTTGATCTCCAAATTTATAAAGAAAAAAATCTGGGCCGTATATTAGGTCTGATGTCATTGCTCGAAAAAGTTTACCATGTGATGAGGAGTCCAATTTATTAGCCAAGAGTCTGAAGTTTTTAAACTGAAAAGCATAACAATACAAAAGTAGATCCGGAAGAGCCAACCCCCCCCCCCAATTTCAGCCCCCTCCTCAATTTCTTCCAAGCTATTCTTGGGGATTTTGTGGACCCTATAAATGAACCAATCCTCCCTTGCAGTTTAGAAATGTCTTTTTTGTCGAATTTTAAAGGGATAGAGTTAAAAAGGAAGGAAACCTTTGGTAATATAATCATTTTTATTAGGTTAACTCTACCATAGATATTAAGAGGCAGAGTATTCCATCTGGTCAAGAGCTTATTTATTTCCTTAATGACCATTGACCAACTCCTTTTTGGGATTTCTTCCAACTTATTTGTGAGATAGATCCCTAAATATCTAATTTTTGATTTTGTTTCAGGTATATGAACTGGATTATTCCAACTCATTATGTTTGTCTTCATTTATGGTATATCCTGATACTGAACCGAAATTTTTTGCTAATTCAAAAAGCCTTGGAATAGCCTCAATAGGATTAGATGTGTAAAGGAGGAGGTCGTCTGCGTAGAGAGCTGTTTTAAGGATCATATCTCCCATTATAAATGGTTTAATTATTCGTTCTTGTCTCAGGGAGCAAACAAAGGGTTCGATATAAATATCGAAAAGGAGAGGAGACAGGGGACAACCCTGTCTTGTTCCCCTGGAGATATTAAGCCACTCAGACATACTACCATTAACTAAAATTTTAGCCCGTGGGCTTCTATATAGGGATTCAATCCCTTTAATAAAAATTTCTGGAAACCCGAATTTTGCCATAGTCATCCATAGAAATCGCCAGTTGACTTGATCGAATGCTTTCGCAGCATCTATGGCCACTATGGTGAGGGGCATCTTCTTTTCAATTGCTACATCAATTGCGCCTATTACTTGGAAGGTCAATTCGTTTAATTGACGGTCAGGGATAAACCCCCTTTGGTCTGGGTGAATAATGGACTTGATGATTTTAGCCAACCTAGATGCCAGGATTCCAGAATACATTTTTGAATCTGAATTTAAGAGGGAGATGGGTCGGTATGATTCTATTTTTTTAGGGTCTTTGTTTGGTTTGGCTATTAAAGAAATTGTGGCCTCTGACCATGAGGTTGGAATGCTTTCGCCCTTTAAGAATATTTTATTGAAAAGCCTTAATTGCGTAACTATCATTTCTTCTATGTTGTCTTTGTAGACCTCTATTGGCATCCCATCCGGGCCAGGGGCCTTATTTCCAGACATTTTCTTCAATTGTGATCTTACTTCACCCTCCGTAATCTCAGCAACTAAAAAAGTTATGTCTGTCTGACTAAGCTGAGGAAGGTCTCTCAAAGCCCACCAGGTGTCTAGCTCTTCCGCCCCTTGTGTGTTCTTTTCGCGATATAGTTCCTCCATAAAGGCTCTTGCCTCTTCTTTTATCTCTGTATCTTCTGTTAAGGGTAACCCCGTATTCCGCTGTGTTAGAGAGCTGATGTTATTCCTACTGCGTTCTGACCTTGCCTTCCAAGCTAACATAGAACCGCACTTTTCTCCATATTCAAAATTACGCAACCTACTCGCTTCCCACCTGTCTTTAGTTATTTTATCCGCACGGGCCTTGAATCTTGCCTGTAGTTCTAGTAATTCTTTTTCGAGAACCTGTATTCTATTCCTGTCATTCAATACCGCTTGCTGTAATAAAATTTCCTTTGTTTTTATTAAGGTCAACTCCTGAGTATCTTTTTCTTTCTTGAGTTTCCTATTTAAGATCATCTGAGAACTAAAAATCCCCCTTAAATAAGACTTAAGTGTGTCCCATAATATTTGATCTGAGGTCGTTCCCTCATTAAACAAGAAAAATTCCACTACACTGGCCTTGATATTGTTTCTAGACTCATTATCTAATAGGATGGACCTGTCCAAAGTCCATCTGTATTCTAAGTGGCTGGTTTTAAGAGATAATTTTAGTTCGATCGCTGAATGGTCTGACAGTCCTGCTGGAATATGTGAAATTGAGTCTATATTGGAAAAAAAAGATTGATCTACCAAAAAAAAATCTATTCTAGAGAATTGGCGATACTTTTTACTATAAAATGAATACTCTCTAAGAGTTCCATACTTGACTCTCCAAACGTCTTGCAAAGAAAAAATGTTCATGATATTTTTTAAGGCCGTGAGAGATTTATTGAGGGGATTATATTTAGTTTTGGAGGTACGGTCAAGTTGCGGGTCCAATAGAAGATTGAACTCACCTCCCAATATAACTGGTACTGTGTATTGTATAAGATATCTCTCCAGTTTCTGAAGGAAGCAAGCATTATCCTCATTGGGACCGTAATAGACTGCACACAGAAATTTAAGGCTATCAATCGAAAGAACTGCTGCTAACCATCGGCCCGTCTGATCAGTACCCCAGTCATGAATTTTAATTCCTTTGTTGGATCGTAGTACTAAGGCTACCCCTCTAGTAGAACCAGTTTGCTTAGAGCAAAGAACTTCTTGTATCCAATTAAATTTCGTAAATACTTTCTTGCACTCTTCCGCCTCTAAATGTGTTTCTTGTAAAAAAAATATACAAGCTTCTGAATCTTTCAAAAAATCACAGACTCTTTGCTGTTTTTTTGGGCTCCCTATACCATTTAGGTTCCAGGAAAGGATTTTACTATATAATGCCATGACTAATGTTATGTTCAAGTCCCTTTACGATTACCTTTACCTTTACAACTGCTGGTGATAGTGGCCTGTAGTCAAATTTCAATTTCAATTTAAAAAAAAAAAACAAGATTATGGCAGTTGAGGACATTTTTATTTGTTTTTCCCCCTTGGTGCCCCTCCCTACCCTCCCCCCGAGGAACCCTACCCTTCTGTTTGGCGTACTCGCGCCGTTTGGAGCCTTCGTACTCCTAAACACCCTCTATGTGAGATTTAACCTACGGTGCTTCTTTCCTGAAACAACTTATAAACACTACGTAACACCAAACCCCCATTTTTTCTCTTCTCCTTCTCCCTCCCCCTCCTCCCATCTCCTTCCCTCTCCCCCCCCTCTCTCCTCGTTAATAATGATTTACCTGGGTAACAATAAAGTAGTACAAGGGGGTTAAGTAGACTCCTCTACAAATGAAGAGAAGAGAGAGAAGAGGAGGAAAAAAAAAAAAAGGGAAAGAAAGCTTAACTACTTCTCATTTTCGCTAGCACATCATCTACTTCTTCTGGGAAGTGGCAGGTAAACATCTTATTGTTCCACATTATCTTTAATAATGCGGGAAATTTCATTTGGACCTGGGCCCCCAATGAGCGTAGCTCTGGCATCCTAGAGCCCAGCTCCCATTGTCTCTGAGCAGTCTTACCCCCGATGTCAGATCTAACTTGATATGGGTTTGCTCGATAGTGGAGAGAGGTGCGTGCCAAGCATCTCCCAAGAATTAGCTCTTTAACACTATATGTCTGAAAATAGACCAGAATCTTCCTCGGCGCCTTACGTTCAGGATGGAGTCTATAAGGGTCCCTGTGTACTCGCTGAATCTCAGCCTCAAGGTCGATGTCTGGCCGATCCTTCAAAATGTCTTCACGGAGTAACCTACAAACAAACCCCTTAATATCCTCGACCTCTGACCCTTCCGGAATTTTAAGAATTCTAAGGTTGTTACGTCTTGTCTGTGTTTCCAACCTCTCCAGATGCATCGTAAGTGATCGGTTTTGCGCTTTAATAGCATCTATGTCTTTAGAATTACCTCTTGTTACCTCTATAAGTGTAGTGACTTTGCCTTCCAGGATAGTAGTTCTTGCTGCGATCTCTTCTAGTTTAGTCTCTAGGGTGTCAAATTTATCATGTAATCCCTTTTGATTCCTCTCGGAAATCTCAAATTTACTCCAAAGGTCCTCTCTAAGGGATTTAAACAAAGAGCTGAGTCGATCATTCTCTGTCTCTAATTCGATCCTAAATCCGGTTCCATGCAGTCTATTAGCTCCATCAGCATCTTCTGGTTGAGAGGCCCCACTGCGAATGTCCGATATTAGTTGTGGTTGGAGGGGAGACTCAACAAGAGCGGTATGAGGGGGGGTAGAGGAGGGGGAGGAGACGGTACCGGTACAGGACCAATTAGTTTCATGTTTAGAGCATTATGTGGAGTGGTGTGAAGGGCAGGAGCTTCGCTCACCGTGACTACTGGGTGATCTGTGTCCACTGCTAAGCCTCCCTCTACTTCTTCTAAATCGACTTCATGACTTAAACCTAGGCCATTTTCGTGCTCGGAGGTGAAAATGGTCTGTGCTGTCGCCCCCAGCTCTCCGTTACCATCACTATTAACTGACTCCAACACTGTGTACTTATTACGGAGGGGTAGATCCTGAATAAATGGAAGAGAAGATAGCTCCTTTGGTGGGGCCTTGTCCGCTCCGTTAGAACTTAAATTAGCTCCTTCGTTATGTTTTGAATTCTCCTTAGATTTAACCGCCCTCTCCATTATATTAAAATAACTTTTGAGTGATGGAGTACTTTTTGGTATTTGTAGCTGTAATTGCTTTGCAATCTTCGCTGTTCCGCCTTTTCTCACCCCACCTTTCCTTGTTTGCTTGCGTGGAGTAATGGGTGTCGGCCCCCCTTTTTCAGTAGTCCCAGCAGAATCCCAGTCCCAGATTCCCTGCTTTTTCAACTCTTGTTTTGATCTTAACTGGTATCGGTTAATTTCCCCCACTTTTCCTCTTGTTACAGACTCGGGCTTAGGGCAGTTAGAGACTTGCACCCCCTCAGCTTCAACTTCTATGCTGTCGATTGTTGTGGACTTTACTGAGCTGCAACACACGCTTTGACTACCTGGCTTGCTGGCCACTGCCTCCATGCAATCTCCCCCACCGACATTCACCTTACCGGTAGTTAGAGCGAAACAGGCTTCTCTGCCTACCGGACTTCTTCGTTGACTGAGCACTTCCCTGGAAGGAAGCCAGAGGGCACGAAGATTTGCACAGGACTCGCGCCCGTGGCCACAACTATGCTCGGCGGCCCGCTTCGCAGTGGCTTCCAACAATTCTCGATCCTGGGTCCGACGCACCTGGCCGGTCTGAAAGTCTGTGATGTAGTACCTTACCAGCATCCCGCTGGGTCCTAGTGCCCTGTGCGCCGCTCACTCGCTCACTCGCTTACCGCTGTTTGCCGGACCTCCGGGAAAAAACAAACAAGAGAAAAATGCTTACGTTTTGTTAAGCGCTAATGCATAAGGGTGCATTTTGATTCTCACCGCAATCTTAAAGGCAATCCTCCTCTCATTCCTGGAAAAGAAGACCGTTTGTCTCTGCAATAGGTGCTTTGGAGTTCAGAGCTCCCGCGGCAGCCGTCAGCCTACCGCCGCCATGTTCCTCCAACCCTGATGTCTCCAGGTACAAAGGCTGAAAGTGAGATTGTTAATGAAAGTGTATTCTTTCTGATGGTTTTGTAAGTGATGCAGCAGGATTGAAAGATAACACCAACTAAAATGAAACCAGTGCAGTTTCTTGAGCATTGGGGAGACACGGTTCAAGGCTTTCAAGCACTTGTGAGTCAAGCTACGTTATGAAGGATGCTTTTCACAGATTACAGTGTGATGTCTGGGAGGCTATTGAGCCTAGCATTGCCTCCATCGATTTGGGAGAAACCAAAGGTCTACACTGTTTTGCTGAAACTGGTTTGGGCCTGGAAGGGCTTTACATTCTTCAAAAGGGAGAGCTGGTATGAGGCTATCTTAGTTCTCCTGGCGACGTGTTCTATGAATTTAGGATCTGTGTCCAGCATGACTCCAAGTGATTTGATGTTGCATTGTCTGTCACCCTGGGGGTGGAAGCCATCCAGGTTCATGTTGGAGAAGTAGGCTTGTATTTGTAGTTGATTGGTTCCGGGGCTTTCAGTAGGATGAAAAAACTCGGGGGTCTCTCAAAGGGGCGTTGCCAATGTAATTAAGTGTGTGGCTTAACAACACATAAGCTAAAAATCTGTGCTTAGCCTCTGTGCCGCCTGACTTGTATTTTGCTGTTTCTGTCATTGCATCCAGATATATGATACAACAAGTAACATCATAACTACAACAAGTCAGCGGATTATTGGCTTTGTCAATGGTTGTTAGTTGCATAAGATAAATAAGCAGCAACTATGGTTTGTACATAATATTAAAAAAGCTTCCACTTAAAGCCCTGGTAACACCATAACAAAGTTGCTGCTCCTGAGTTTCAAAAAGAGAAGGGAAATCCATAGATAAAAAGACTATCTTTAAAGTATTTCCCTTCCCCAACAAGGCTCACATGGCATGCCGTCATGCCGTAACTTCGGAACTAGTGAGAAGCGAGCAGTGTGAGCATGCGCACATCGATGTGCCTGCTGTGAGTGCAGTACGGAAAAAAACAGACCGCCTGTGCCAGGGCACAAAACAGAACCCGATAGAGACCCATTTCGAAGGCCCCCTTTAAAAAACTGCCGGTGCTCAGCACCGGTGGGACCCGGCCCACTTAAAGCCTTAGTTGGATCTGTTTTGTTGAATTCCATCTTTGTTGGGTTGAGATTTAGGTAAGTACTTGGATCCCATTCTGGCTAAGCAGAAGGAAGGTTTTTGAGTCACTGAAATAAGCTGGTTGCAAGAAATCTGATGCAGAATTGCGGCATTTGCATCTATTGATGGATCTTGGTATTGCTCTCTTTTATATAGGTATGAGGTGCTTCATAGTGGCATGAAACTGTTGAAGTTGATGGTGGAGAGTATGTAACCCTGACGTCCTAGGATATTTTGCTCCCTGTTTACACCTGATATGCTCGGAGTGGTGCTCCTTGGGGCGGTGCTCCCGCAGACGTTTTACCTTTGCTCCCCTATTTGTGCTGAATTTCTTTTGTTGGTTTTAAGAGTGTGCACTTTACTGCTGCTAACCAGTGTTAAAATGCTTGTGTTCTTCCTTAAACATTGTAAAACTGCTACAGAGAATGTGTACATTCTGTTTACTTGAAAGTCCATAGTACATGGTACTACATGTACCCAGTGTCTGTAAATTAAATGTTACAAGTAGGCTGCAGTACACATTGTGCTTGCCCACTAAAGTTGCACTGCAAAACAATTTCTCAGGATTGCCACTGCAGACTGTAGTTATTTTATTTTATGTTATGTTATTGCGTCTTATATAGCACGCAGCTGCCCCAGCAAAGGGGCGTCCCGGCGCTTCCAGCTACGGAGTGTAACACACACAACCGCCTAAAACCGTTTCAGCTGCCATAACACCGTAAACTAGACTAAGAGTTTTAACAGCTTTCCTAAAGACGAGTAGACAATCTGTGCCGCGGATCTGTTCAGGCAAAGAATTCCGCAACCTAGCTGCAAGGTAACGGAAGGACTGGCCTCCCGCACGGCTGCGCTTAACCCGCGGGACAACAACCAGTTGCTGCACCGCCGAATGCAGCCTGCGGGAGGGAACATATGGAACAAGCAAGTTACTCAGCAAGTTGGGGCTAGCAAGTTTCACTATCTTGAAAGATAGGCACAGTGCCTTAAATGGAATACGTTTCTCCATAGGAAGCCAATGCAGCCTCCAGATGGTGCCAGCAGCAGAACAGAATCGCGGGAGACCTACCAGGACTCTGGCTGCGGAATTTTGGACACGTTGCATCCGAAGTATTTCAGCCTTATTTGCCCCAAGTAAAAGCGAACTGGCATAGTCCAGGCGAGATAGAATGGTCGCCTGTACAACAAGCTGACGTGTGGCGGGATTGAAAAACTACAAAAGGGGCTTAAGACCCCGCAAAAGGCTGAAACATGTGCCAACCACTTTCCTGGTGTGATCCTGAAAGCTAAGAGATGAGTCCATCCACACCCCAAGATTTTTTACCAGAGTCTTTGGCGTGGGAACATCGCCCAAAACAGTGGGCCACCACTGCTCACTCCACAGGCTAGCGTTCTTCCCAACCAACAAAACCTCAGTTTTGTTGGCATTAAGTTGCAGGCAATTAGTAGCCATCCATTCGGCTACAGCCGCCATTCCATCTCTAAACTAAGAGGCATTCGGGGAAGACCCTTCAGCCAAGGTGACAACCAGCTGCGTATCGTTGGCATATGAGACCATAACAAAGTCCCATTGCCTGGCAACAGCTGCCCAAGACTGGACGTAAAGATTGAACAACAACGGGCTCAAGGCCGAGCCCTGTGGTACCCCCTGGTCAATGGAATGGACCTGAGAGAGAAATGGAGGAGCGGACACTCTGAACGATCTTTCAGTCAGAAAGGATCTAAACCATTCCAGAGCTGACCCGATCACTCCAGCTTCCTCTAGCCGCTGTAGCAAGTCATGCGAGACCGTGTCAAAGGCGACATTGAGATCTAACAGGATACAGTGCCTCACTTTGACCAGCATCAAGAATGGACCGCAGATGCTCAGTAGTGGCCAGGAGAGCAGTCTCCGTACTGTGGCCCGGTCAAAACCCATTCTGAGATATATCCAAGATGTTATTGGATTTCAGGAACTGAGTAAGCACGTTGTTGACATGTGCCTCTGCAACCTTAGCCACCCAAGGAAGAAGAGAAATGGGTCTAAAGTTTTCCGGTTTGGACGAATCCAATGTAGGTTTTTTAAGAATGGGGGACACCCAAGCCTGTTTCCACATGGCAGGAACAATAGCCGTCGAAAAGGAGGAATTAACTATTTGACAGAGAGGAGCCCGAAAAATAGAGTGACTCTCTTAACTGCGTTGGCCTCAAAGGGTCAGTAGGAGAGCCAGTTTTAATTTTACCACTCAGCCGAGTGAACTCCTCCTGAGGCATACAAGGGATGGCTGCCAAGGTCGGCCGCGACCCAGTGCCCGGGGGCAGAGGGATGGAATAAGTAGAGACTAAAGGAAAAGATTGATAGATGGCACAAACCTTTTCCAGAAAAAGGTGGCTAAATCGTCACACTGCTGTGCCGACGATATAGCAGACACCGTAGCTTTCCTAGCCCTAAGGTCTTTAAGAATCTTAAAAATACATTTTGCTGGGTTAGGACTCAACTTTATTTCGCTAGCATAGTATAAAGCACGGGCTTTACAGATGGCTTTATGGTACTGCTTGATGTTAGCAAGATAGCATAGCTTTTTCTCAGAGTCATAATCCCTTCTCCACTCCTGTTCGGCTTTTTTACATGCTTTCCTTAACATAGTCAAGGAGTCATTCTACCAAGGGCTAGTAGTGGAAGATCGCCCCGTAAACCATTTAGCAGGGATCAAGGAGTCAAGACAATGTTTTATCCAGTCACAGAACGAACCATAATCGGACTCAGAATCATGTAACGGTCCCAAAGGGTTGACAGCGAGGAAATCATGAAATTCCTCTAGCTTCAACTTACGCCATGGGCGTTTAAAGACCGGCTTTACGATATCTGAATTACGAGGCTCAGTGAGCGGGACAGACATTACAACCAAAGCATGGTCAGTCCAACCTATAGGTATAGGCATCTCCACCTTAGAAAACTTAATATTAGAAAATACAGGGTCTAATAAATGCCCAGCTATATGCGTAGAACCAGATACTAATTGGTCCAGCTGAAAAGCAGTCAAGTCTGCAAGTAAACTGCAGATTTCACTGTCATGTATTAAATCAAAATGCAAATTAAAATCCCCCAAAATACTACAATTAGCCGAACCCACGGCGAACGAGCTGACTGTTTCCAAGAGGGCGTTCTTAAACTTGGCAGCCGGCCCCTGAGGCCGATATACCAATTCAGTTTAGACTGCTGCTTTGCCCCAAAAACTTTATTTTCAATACTTATAAGTCACTCCTAAGGAAGACATTAAAGCCTCATGGGGTAGGGTGTATGGTATTTGAAAAGTAGAACATGTTTATTTAAGTTCCATCAATAAATTGCATGCTATATACAAGTCGTATCACATCTATCCTAGACACAACTGCATATTTCTTAAAAATTGATTTCAAAAAGCAATATCTAAAGAATATGAAGCATTAACTGTCCATTAATACATCTACATTGGAACATGCCTAAGCCACAATTCCAGTTCCATAGAACATCATGAATATTTAACTTTCTACTTGTCAGTGCAAAAGCTGGATTCTGCCAGACACAACATTTTTAAATTGCCAGCCGCATTAAGAGGTTCTGTATATTGGACAGGTAGGAAATTACATGGCATTTTTCCAGCAGTCGCTAAGGAGTGAGGTAGAGTTCCTAACAGGAGGAGCGCTTAAGGAGCTGAACTTCAAAGCCAAACAATGCAGAGGGTCCAGCAACAATAGCAGTAGTGATACCCCAGTGCCAAATGGAGACAGGAAGGTCCACATTCCCAAGGACCAAGGTCAACATTCCCAATGACCTGATGCCTAACTTTGTTGTGGGGGATGATATTGAAAAGTGGGTTGAGGCCTATGAGGTTGCCTTGGAGATGCAAAGGAATCCTGAGGAGGATTGGAGAGTCTGTCCTTCGGAGCACCTTTCCAGTGAAGGGAGGGATGCACTGTTGGCCCTGGGAAAGGGAGACAGGATGAGGATATAGTATAGGCAGAAGTTTACGGAAAGCCATATGTTGCCCCAAAAATCCTGGGTAGATCACTTTTGCAAAGCAAGGATGGTTGAGTGAAGGGCAGTAATGTGGATGACTACAAGGGGCTGTGTGGGTGTGTTCTATGGTAATCCTACTATCCTCCCAAATCTAACACTAAAATCGAGTTGAAAGTAGATATTGTACCCGCAACAAATCTAAAAGCTGGTGCCAGAAAGGACAAAAGCAGAGATCTTCAACAACCTGATAATGGATCCAAAATAATTGACTTGGTATCCTGTTTTTTCCCCTTTCAAATGTGCTCTAAGTGCTACATATGAACACAGCAGACCTGTTAATCAGGATTTTACAATCTAGTGTCAAAAAGAATGCCCACAGCCTCCACCCTGCATATTCAGAAGAGCCATCTTTACCCATTCAGGTCAGCCTAGTGTTTGCTCCTGGGAGGCAGTTCACACCTGTTCACACGTATTCAAGGCTATTTACTGGTTGGGAGAAGCTAGAGAACCAATACAAATTAACCTCCAGACAGTTCATTCAGGTAAAGGGTACCTTTCTAAAATGTATTTTTCCTTAATATTTATTAAAAATTCAATTTACAGTTGAATTGGATTTTAACAACTATTACAACAATGGTTCCAATTTTTTTGCTACTGGTCCCTTTTCCAAGATACACTAGTAGTATTTTAATCTGTACTCTGGGTTTCTAAATAAGAAAGCTAGACATGCCACGTTGAAAATAGCATTTGGGTGCTAGTCACTGTAAGGACGTTAACATTAGATTTTTACAAGTCCTACTTTTAAATACCATGTACCGAGCCATGTGGGCTGTAAGGCCTACAGAGGGGTGACTTATTAATATTTAAGAGAGAGGTTTTGTTATGTCAAAAGGATTTATTTTGACAGGTCAATTGCAGTTTTTTACACTGCTACAGGCAGGCTGCATTTGGTAGGCCTGAAGCCATTTTGTCATAACAGATGCTGTAGTCCACTAGTGCCATTTAACTTCCAGGCCGTGGGTTCACTTTGTATCATATACTAGGGACTTATAGGCAAATTAAATATGCCAATTAGGAGTATGCCAAGTTAGCCATGTTTAAAGGGGGAGAATAGGCACTCTACTACTGGTTAGAAGAGGAAAACTCCTGGTTCTATAGTCGGGAAAAACAAATAAGGCGAAAATCTTGGGATACACCACAAAAAAAGGCTAATTTTCCATAACAATGATACAATCAATTTGTGACTATGCTGTCAGATATGCATGTTGTGTAGTTTGAAAATGACAAGATAATATTTATTGCACAAAAAAGGTACTTTGTGAATTAAGAATCTTGTTGGTATTTCTCTTTTTACTTTACTTCACAACTTCCTAAGCAGAAAAAAACAACTCTGGGAAATCTGTAGGCATTTATTTCGTTGGCAAAATAATCTGCCTCCTGAATCAGAAATACTGGCAAGAATTGACTGATAAGGTTTGAAAGTCAAACAATAATGATTTAGTCAGCTTGGTCGTCAAACTGAAAATGTAGAGGGAAAAATTACAGTTTTGCAGAAAAGCTCAGCCTTTGTTAAACTCCCAATATGGCCGACTACAACAGCAACTTATATGAGATTTGGAGCAGGATGTTTGTAATGTGAGTAGTCTAGTTTCCGTGTGTGGGCAGCAGCATATGGTTGCCTCTTGTCAGTAGACCATCCCACCAGGCCTGGGAAAAAGGTGACCTCCGCTTGCAAGTGCAGGCACGGCTCTATTAGTGTACCAGTGCACTTGCAGTACCTAGGAGTGGCTGCTACAGACCAAAAAGGCCAGCAGGTGCGAGGGTCAATTGCTAGTGGTGCACAGAATATTGTGTGTACAGTGCACGGGGTGAATGGATCAAGTGATACAGCTGTCGAATTCAATATGGTGGGTTTAGTAGAGCCGGCAAATGCCCACCAATAGAAATGCTATAGCTGTGACCTTATAGGGTTTCTTATTTCTCCAAAGTTTGTGGAACTTTGATAAAAAAAATAAAAAATAAAAGTTTCAGGCCATGTTTTTTGCAACGTGTTAAAATCAAAGGATGGATGAAACATGCTACATACTTTGAACGAACAAAAAAGTTGAACTTGGAAGGTTTTATCAGACCCGCGACAACCCTGGAAAGTAAATCAAATTTCCACTTTGAGCTTTTTCTCTTTAATTCACATCACATAATATGGGCATTTATTTGCTCACTCACTGTCACGGCAGCGCCTCCGGGCCCAACCGGCAGACAATAGCCAAAAATATACTGAATGCGATCAAACACTTTGAAGTTTTTTTTTTTCACATGGGAATCCGGAATTTCCTCCAACCCGCCCGCATCCCAGAAACCAGAGCCGTCCAGTTCAAAGCTGCGATTTCCATTTCATGTCATATCCAGCTTTCTTTGCACGAATATACTGTGAAGTGTCTGAGTGCGGAGAAAATCACCATCACATCCGTGACGACGAGGAGCAAGGCAAGCACTGCAGGCACAAAGAGGGCAATTCAACGAGAGGCATTAAGGCATCAAGGCAAAACATGTCCAACACCCCACTGAAATACATGAGTGATGGTGCCGCGTGGGCTGTCCTCATTGAAACAAACGAATTACAAGCGGAAACACATAAGTGCAAAGGTTCACTGGAGTAGACCTCACTGAAATACACGAGGTGCACTGGTCCACTGGGCTAGAGCTCACTTAAATACATGAGGCTCAAGGGACCACTGGAATAGTACTCACTAAAATACATGAGGTGCAAAGGACCACTGGGCTAGATCTCACTGAAATACATGAGTGTAAATGGCCACTGGGGTAGACCTCACTGAACTACATGAGTGCAAAGGGCCACTGGGCTAGGCCTCACTGAAATTCATGAGTGCAAAGGACAACTAAAATAACCCTCACTGAAATACTTGAGGTGTAAGCAGTGCTTTAAATGGGCCGGTACTGCCTGGTACTGAGGACCAGCACTTTTTTTTTGAGAGGGAGAGTACTGGCACTTCTCAAGGGAGACGTAATACTTTTAATTGGAGAGTACCAGCACTTCTTAGAAACAAGCAGGCACTCTGTTACAGATTACCTGCAGTTCTATTGGGTGCAAGGGAAAACTAAAATAACCCTCACTGAAATACATGAGTTGCACTGGACCACTGGGCTCGAACTCACTTAAAAACATGAGGTGCAAGGGACCACTGGAATGGTACTCACTAAAATACATGAGTTTAAAGAACCACAGAGCTAGACCTCACTAAAAAGCATGAGGTGCAAGGACCACTGGAGTAGTACTCACTAAAAAATATGAGGTGCCAAAGACTACTGGGCTAGACCTCACTGAAATACATGAGTGCAAAGGTCCACTGGAGTAGTACTCACTGAAATACATGAGTGCAAAGGTCCACTGGAGTAGTACTCACTGAAATACATGAGTGCAAAGGTCCACTGGAATAGTACTCACTAAAATACATGAGGTGCAAAAAACACTGGACGAGACCTCACTGAAATGCATGCGTGCAAGGGACCACTGGCTACTCCTCACTGAAATACACGAGTGCAAGGGACTACTATACTCAGGGCCGGCTTTAGGGCAGTGTGACTGGTGCGGCCGCACTGGGCGCTGACCTGCGGAGGGGGCGCTGTGACCTCAGGGGGGTGCTGTCTTTAGCAATATCTTATGATAGGAGAGATGAGGGGCACTTTTGCATGTGGTAGGGAGAGAATCAGAGGAGGCTGTCATGGGACATGGGGGCGCCAAAAGTGATTGTCAGAGTGGGCGCTAAGGCCTGCCCGGACTAGGCTACATTATACACACAAACATCAAAACTCTCATCCCTTGTTCCATCGCACAGCTCCTTTCCTAGCAAAGCTCTCCAGTCCTGTTCTTCACAAAACCTCCTCTACCTCACACAGCCTTCCTTCACTCCGTCATGCAGCCCACCCTCCATCACTTAGATTTCCCTCCTTCACAGGCTGCTTTTCACGTTCCTCAAGTCTTCTACCATTCACACAACTCTTTTACTCTCTCATTTTCCACCCTCAGCCTTTCCTTGCCTCAGCCTTCTCTGCTGCAAAACATTCCCAGCCTCTTACTGTAATCTAGCTTTCTATGCCTGACATCTTTATCTTATACCTGGATGACCAACCTTCTCACTTCACAGTTTCCTCACCCTTATGCAGCCCCCAGACTTCCCTGGCACACACCATTAAGCCTTCCTTCTCACACCACAAGCTCTCTGTCATCGAAACACTAGCCTTTCCACAGCTTTCTGACTTGTCTTCCATCACTCAGCCTTCTGGCATTTACTTCTGTTCCCCGACCCTGCCAAAGAAAAGGACAGCTGTACTTTCAAATGTAAACTATACAAAGAAAACAAACATCTCCACTCCAGACTCGCCCCTTGGATTGTCGTGCAACCTTAAATAAAAAAATTCATAGGAGGATCTACTCTTTCAGTTCAAGCAGCAAAACTTTGGACCGTTCTACTAGTCAGGATCTACTGCATTCAGAAACACTTAAAGGTCAGGAGAGAGGTGTGAACCTAGTGGTTCCCAAGATAGTTACTCCAATTGCCATGCCAACCACAGCACCCTGGAGCATCCTCACCCAGTATATAATAACTGCTGCTGGCTACAGCCTTCAACCAACCCTCTCACGATAGGGCATGGTTGCCCCCCAGGAAACCTACCCCACTTCTGGCCTGCTGCTGTCTTTCAATAGACAGGGGAGCCATATGCGTTTGTGACCAAGACAGGCTACATAATAAACACCCATCCCTTCTGAGCACAGATAGATAGACCTCAGAAAATTGTCATTGGGCCAGCTACAACCAATCACTGTGCACCATCTGGACAGGCAGACTATAAAGTAGGTAAACGACAGAAATATCTATCAAACAATGCTGGCCAACTGCAGATCCCACTGGTGATATACTCTAACCCTCACTTATCTTCCTACCAGGATACTGAGATAAAAATAGCACAGTGCATCCGAGCAGATCCTTGGCACACACTGTCTGCTCCTAATACGTGTCTGGTCTTATAAGATTGTAGTGTGGTCGATCTGAATGCAGCAGTCCATACAGTAACATGGCTTGCATCCCACTTTTAACTACAAATACTAAAAAAGTGACCTGCAAAGCGAAGTAATGCTGCTAGCATATCTCAGAACTTTTTATGCAGACTTTTATATAGCGCGAAGTTGACCCGAACTGAATCGGGTATCAGAGCGCTTTACATAGCACAAGTTACGTTACATGAGGACACACATTCATTTTTTTGTTAGGCATGGGGAGATTAGGTGATTTGCCCAGAATCACAGGATGTTTGGCATCGTTACGGAGACTCAAACCCATATCCCCAGGTCCAACGTCGAGCGCCCTAGCCGTTAGGCCAACTCATATGTCTCGCCTTCATGCTCCTTTCATTCACCACACTGCTAAGAGCCCATAACCCGACAACTGCACCTCGGTGGTCATTATGCGTGATATGGAAACACTTCCCACATAAGCTGAAAACAAGACAACAGTCCCGCAGCCACATATCCTACATAGTTCAGCATTTGAGCATGCAATTCAACATCCTACCAAGAGGTAGTAAGCACTATATAAATGTTTTTTTTTTTGCTCCTCTCTCCAGCAGCCCAGTTCCTTTGGGAGTACTGTCCTCCTTTCGCCCTGACGTAGTCCTTTCATCATACACAGGCATCATACACAATGTCTGGTCAGTGTGCCTGCTCTCCCCGTTCAGTTCTACCACTGAGTGCTGACCCCTGAGCGCTCTGCTGCGGGGTGTTCGAGGCCCTCCTCCACTAGCAGGCTCCTGCCTGTGCTCTTCCTTGGTGGTCCAGTGGGAGATCACTCTGCTCTTCTACTGTCCCGCCTCTCTTGCCTTTTTTCTCTGTGCCTTCTTTTCTCTCTGTGCCCTCTGTTCTCTCTTTTCTCCCCTTTCTCCCTTTTTTCTCTTTTCTCCCCCTTTTCTCTTTTTTCTCGTGTTTTGACCCTGCCACAGCAGACCCCGCTGCCCCTCCCGCCTCCAGTGTGTCCTTCCTGCCTCCCAGCTGACTCACCCTCCCCGATCCCTACTTAATGGTGGCAGTGTAGCCAGCGTCCCACTGGCGTGCCGAAGGCACACCAAAGGCAAGGCCATCCACGCCCGTCAGCGACCAGCGCCAGGGACCCCGGTCCACCAACCTGCCTCTCCTACGACTCTAGCACCCTCCACACTCTCAATCCCAGATGCAACAACAAATGCCAGCTCTCGATGCTGAACAAGACCCAAGGCCATCTCTCCTGTCTACACTACCGCCGCACCTTCAGCCACCTCTATACACCAGCAGCAGCCCCCAGCCTACCGGACTTCACCGTCCACAAACTAATCCACTGCATCCTCCTCAATGTACGCTCCCCACACAATCACACCACAGAAATCTGGGTTTCCTCAACACCTATCGCCCAACGATGCCTTCCTCACAGAAACCTGAACCAACGCCAACTACACACAAGACATCATCACTGCCATTCCCGACGGATACAAGATCCTGCGCAAGGACCGCCTCACCCACCCTGGAGGAGGCATCTCCATTGTCCACAAAAGCACCCTCCGCATGACGGACACCACCACGGACAACACAAGGACCCTCATGGAGCACCCCCACTTCCAGCTCCAGACTAACCCTTGAATGACACTCTGCGGAACCCTCATCTACAGGCCACCTGGCACCCACACTCCTTTCACATCATCACCGACCTTATCGCACCCCACGCCCTCACCTCTATAGACTTCATCCTACTCGGAGACCTAAACTGCCACCTGCCTGGACAACCACGATGACCCAAACACCGCCTACTTCCTAGAGAACCTCGCCAATATAGGACTCAAACAACTAGTCACTGCACACACAGCGGGTGCCACACTTGATCCCATCTTCGCCAAAGGAAACAGTGTATCCTACAGCCACACCATGGAACTCCTCTGGACAGATCACCACTGCATCCACTTCTCTTTCAAACAACCCACAGTACACAAGCACCCCCACCACTTCCTGCGTAGAAGTTGGAACAAACTCACCGAAGACCAGCTCACCCCCAACCTTATCAGCATGCCACCTCCCACTACACCAGATGCTAACACCGCAACACGCAACCCCCAGCACTGGATCACGAACTACGACTACACATTCGCCCCCTCACGAAAGACACAGGAAGTCACATCTAGAAAGCAAGTTAGTACACCCCTGTGTTCCAAGAATCCAAATGCTCCAGCTGGCGGCTTGAAAAGACATAGAGGAACAAAGAAAAAGCAGTGTACAGAGCAGCTACCACCGCACACCGCAATCTCACCAAATCCACAAGGAAGAAATCCATCCAAGACAGAATCCTCACCAACGCTCACAAAACTAAAGAACTCTTCCCCATCATCAAAGAATTTTCCAAAGCCTGCAGCAAAACAACATATGTACCCCCCAAGACCTCTGCAACAGACTCAGCACCTTCTTTTACCTTAAGATCAAGATGATCTATGGCAACTTCGAAAACCATGACTTCCACACCGCTCATGCTCCCCCTCCAAGCAACGCCACCCAGCAAACCCCGCTCAATTGGACCCAACTCATGGCAGAAGACACCTTGAAGACCATGAAAAGCAGCCCCACCGGGTCACCCTCGGAGCCCTGCCCACCCCACATCTTCCACAGAGCCGCCTCGGCCATCGGACCCGAACTACGTTGGATGATCAACTGCTCCCTCGAGACCACTACCTTCTCCGATGACAGGAAACACACAGAGGTCAACCCCCTACTGAAGGAACCCTCCGCCGACTCGACGGACCTTAAAAATGTCAGGCCCATCTCCCTGCTTCCATTTGCAGCCAAAGTCATTCAAAAGGCTGTCAAAACCTAGCTAGCAAACGTCATCAAATTTAACAATGTCCTGGACATCTCCCAATCTGGATTCTGCAGCAACCAATGCACCAAAACCGCCATACTCGCCACCACCTGCGACATCCGCGCCCTCCTCGACCGTTGTAAAACAGCAGCCCTCATCCTCCTGAACCTCTCAACCGCAACCTAGCCACCAGACTCCATGACGCTGGCATCCGCGACAAGGCCCTCGACTGGATTTGCCCATTTCTCACCAGCATTGAGGCAGACTCCCGCCCTACCTCTCAGAACCAACAGAGACCAACTGTGGAGTGCCCCAGGGCACCTCCCTCAGCCCCACCCTCTTCAACATCTACATGGCCCCCCTCGCAACCATCGCCACGAACCACTGGCTCATCATCGTCACTTAGGCTGGCGACACCCAGCTTATCCTCTCCCTCACCAACGAACCCAACATCACCAAACCCAACTTCCAAGAAGGAATGAAAGCTGTCGCCACTTGGATGAAGAACAGGTGCCTGAAACTCAACTCTGAGAAAACAGAAGTCCTCATCTTGGGCTCCACCCTCTCCTCATTGGATGACTCATTGTGGCCCCCGCCCTAGAAAATCCTCCCACCCCGACGGACCACGCACGAACCCTCGGTATCATACTGGACTCATCGCTTACAATGATCCGCCAGATCAACGCTGTATCCTCAACCTGCTTCAACACCCTCCGCATGCCTCAAAAGACTTTCAGAGGGATCCTATTGAATCCCAAAAAACGTTACACACACTCCCATCAGTAGCAGACTAGATTATAGCAACGCGATCTACGACAGAATCTGCAAGAAACTCCTTTGCAAACTCCAGGCTGTCCAGAACTCTGCAGCTAGACTGAACATCACCATCTCCCGTAGCAGCCACATCACCCAACATCTCTGCGATCGCCACTGGCTCCCAGTTGGAAGAGTCACATTCAAACTCCTCATCCATGCATACAAGTCCTTCACCACACTTGACTAGCATACCTGAACAACCGCCTCTCCTTCCACGCACCCAAAAGACACCCCTGATCAGCCGACCTCTCTCTGGCCACCATCCCATGCATCCACAGCACCAAAACGGGAGGAAACTCTTTCACCTACCTCGCAGCCAAGGCATGGAACAACCTCCCCCTTCACCTCCTGCAAACCCCCACACTGCCCAAGTTCAGGAAGGACCTCAAGACCTGGCTCTTTGGATGACACCAGCACTCAATGGAGACACCCCCCCAAGCTCCTTGAGACCCTCACGGGTGAGTAGTTGCTCTATACCAACCTTGATTGATTAATTGATTGATTGCCTGTTTCTCTTCTTTTGCATAGCTCTCTTTCCCTCACACAGCACTAAGATCCCCTTCTCAATCACTCCATCATCTTTCTCTTTCCCTACTTTTAGTCAATTCCACTTTCTCCTCATGCAACCTGTTTTCCTCCCTCACACGACCCCCTTCATAAATAAATCTATCTTCCTGTCAATCACACAGACATCTATTTCCCTGCATTCCGTTTCCACTTGTGACGTCTCACACAGCCCTTGCGCCTCCCTCATAAACCTGTCCCTCTCATACAATACTTTCTTTCTCTCTCACACAGTGTTCTATTCTTTCTTTATATCCATCGATCATCCCTCACACACTCCTCCCTTCCTCTACAGTTTTCCTCCCTCACAGCCCTCTCATTCTCCCTTACCCAGCTGTTTTACTCATCACAAAACCTCTTTTCTTTTGTAGTCCCATGTTTGTCCTCATACTGCCTTCCCTCTCTCACTCACACAACTCTACCTCTTTTAATCAGAAAGGTTTTTCCATCCCTCACACAACTATTTCCCTACCTGCTCCATGCCCCTTCACACATCCCACTCCCCCATACCTTTATTTTCGGAATCACAGCCATATTTCCCTCCATCACGCATCCATTTCCCTCCATCACATAGCCGTTTTTTTCCTTCATTCACATGGCTATTTCTCTTTCTCTTTTATACTTCCCTCTGTCACTCTATCATACAGCCCAATTTTCCACCTCTGCACAGCCCTCCCTTCCTGTGTCACACAGCTCTGGTTAGATACAGCAAGAACTCTAACCTTTACAGTTCATAGGTCTAGCTCAAATGCACAGGTCTTTGCCTTTTTTCATCCCCTTCTGTATCGCTTTGCCTTTGTTCAGCATGTGGCAATCATGCAAAGTAAGTATAGGCATTGTGTGACTCCTCTGTGATTGCTTCATCCTTGTAAATCTGCGCTACCAGCACTTTCAATCGTAGCCTGCTGCTTTCTAAGTCCAAATACCTGGCTCAGACAGCACAGACAGTGCAGTAAACAAAAAACACCCATCAGCACTGTATGCCCAAATGACGATGACAGACTAGCTACAACACACATATTGGGTAGAAGGCTGAGTCGGACCACAAGTCTTTCTGCTTTTCTGGCAGGTAGACCATGTGCCATTCTTACATGCAGAGAGGCATTATTTTCTCCCTCCATGACTGACCTGTCCAGGTAAAGTAACTGATGGCTGATGCGGTCATTGCCTAGTTCCACCGACTCAGTGTCCATATTCCTCATAAAACAGGGGCTGAAGTACAGTAATCAACAAAATGCTCGCCGGGGCAGGGTCTTGGCTGACCACCGAAGGAAATGTCTGCTTCCTAGAGCGGATCTATGGCCCAGACACCTTCTCCCCAATTATCCGTCCAAATATCCGTCCCCTAGACGAGGCCCAAATGAGCTCTGGGTCGTCTGGTGATTGGGGATACCTTAGATCATTGTTCGATAGCGGACCACCAATGCAGTAAGCGGCGACAGAGGTGAGGTCTGTGCGGTGTGGCAAATCCGTAGGCTTCAGCTGAGGAGTGCAGGTGGTGGTGTGTCGTGAGTCGCTTTTGGGGCCGGACGGTGTTAGGAGCTCTGGCCCACGACATCGATCACCATAACCGTGGCGCCTGTGGAGTGCCCTCTCCTCTGCGAGGGACGAACAAACTCTGGCTCAGTTTCTCGCCCTGCCCGCGAAACAACTTAAAATATGGTTGTTCTAACTGTCATGGTCATTGCTAGTGTGCCACCAAAGCGCTGAGAGATCCCTCTGGGGATGATTCGTTGCGCGATACAAGTCCTAATAATTTTTTTTAATAAAAAATATTATTGAAGGTGGCATGATGCCTTTGAACCGCCTGCATTCGCCCAGTGGCTGTGGGGCAGTGAGAGTGGACGGAGCGAGGAGACTGGTGCTGTGTGTGTCTCCCCCTCCCGTGCCGCTGAGTTGCTGAGACTAGGCGACGGCGGTGAATACGGAGGACCACAACGATACGGTGCCACAAAACAGCAGAGACTGCTACGTGAAGAGCACAGCCTTAGCCACTCACCTGCTAAGAGTAAGAGACCTCATCTATTGTGCCTCCTCATACCCAGAGAGGGAGAAAGAGAAGAGCTCAACTGCAGACTTCCAGGATATATGCCATGTTCAGCCCATGTGGAGGTACGTGGGAGAGTTAGGGTGATCCTACTGACCTGTGTTCAGGGTCCCTAACATTATGGTAAAACTCTACTGACAACGGGGTACTGGAAGAACCTATTTCCCCCCATCGAGTTCCTCCTCTGGCCCGAGTGTGAGAGAGACCTCGATCCCGGGCCAGCCATACTGCAGCCTAGAAACTGTCCTTGCAGGCTTAGGTGGGCTGACAGACAAGTGGGAAGAAATCTGAAAGGCCGCGGGGGTGCCAGGCACCACTGTGTATCCCAGTGTCCCACTCGCTCTGCACTAATCCAATTAAACTTGCCCCAGCAGAATGACGGAAGGAAGAAATGAGAAAAATACCCATTAGACCAAGTTGGATAAATTTGCCGTGCCCAAGTGACTTGAGATTCTGGAGAGCTCCTGAGAATGTTAGTCCTCCAGGACCCCCCCAGACCTCTGGAGGAGACACCCTTCCCTGATGCCTGATACTTACTTCAAAGCTACAGAGGGTGAAATCAGGATCCTACTATTGGATGGCGGCTCCCCACGATATGCTCTTAATAAATTGATGTGAGGTTGATATGATGGAGGGATTGCCTTGCCCGATATTCATACATACTACAGAGCGGCGCAATTAGCGACTATCAACCAATAGTTTCATCAACCCCTAACTGAACTGACTTACCAAAAGGACCATCTGGTTCTCCAACCGGGGGGTTTCCTGCGAGTGCTCTACACCAACCCACACCATCTCAGCTGCCTGAAGGGATCAACGGTATTGACGGTCCAACTTTGGCATTCTACACTAAAAAAACTGGAGTAGGGATACAGGATTACTCAAGCAACTCCCTAATGTCTCCATTGGGTACAATGGGGATGAGACAGAGCTTTGATAAAGGGTACCGAATTGGGCTCTCCAGGGTTGGCGACCTGTGCTCCTGGGCGGAGGTTCTATCCTTCGATGAGCTACAAAAGACTTACAATCTAGCTCCCTCAGAGACTTCCCGATACCTGCCGATTCGACACGCCCTCCAGGCGATATTACTCCGGGGTTGGACCTCACGGAATCCTCCCACTAGAAAGAAGATTTCTGAAGGAACACAATACCTGCAGGGTGATTTCACTCACATACCAAAAACGTATTAATAATTCCCCTGCACCATTAGGAACGCTGGGAAAGGGATATAGAAGACTTGCATAGGCCTTAGCATCACTCAGAGAAGTGGGGATTAGGACACACTTCGTTTGGTCAAGCTCAAGATACTTCATAGGGCCTAACTCTCTTGCAACAGGAGGGCAAAAATGGGCAAGAGAATGGATACACTCAGTTGCAGACAGACACTGTGGGGACGAGGGAACTTTCGATTACATTATCTGGGACTGTGCGATTATTCATTCCTAATGGAGCTTGGTTGTGTTGTGCAGGACGGAGATCTGTGGTGAGATCCCTTCACTCTCAGCCAAATGGTGTCTACTCAATCTATGGGAGTCCACTGACCTAGTGTGGGTTGATCAGACATGGGAAGCATTGGGCTTGATGATTGCCAAATGCAATATTGCTCGTCTTTGGGGTGGGGGAGGCTGTATCGACTCTCCTGGACTGGAAGAGAGACATGGACTGGTGTATGGTGAAAGATAAAACAGTCTATGAGAGCAGAGATTACCCTGGAAGTGGGAAAAGGTGTGGGATAAATGGAATGTTCACAGGGGAAATCCATGTACTACCCCCACTGCTGTGTTGTTACACTCCCCGGTCTATGAAGACAAAGTGCAGGGGTTGCCCCGGTTGGGGTAAATGAGAGATAACCCTTTACTGGAATAGCTTTTGAAAGGGATGTGCTATGTGGAGATGAATCCATTTGTTGATATAATACACGGGAAGGTGGTGTTTTGTGTTCTGTATGCAGTGGCGGCTCCGCTACGGTGGAGGAGCAGCACCCTACTGCTTTTAAGAAATGCAAAGTAAAGGAAACATAAAATTATAATAACTTTGAGTTATTTTATGTTTCCATGCTGCTTTGTGGGCGGGAGAGTGGGCAGGGCTGCTCTGCTTTCGGAGCAGGGCAGAAGTGGTTTGCTCACACCTAAGTGCACTGACTGTTTGGCCCTCCCTCTCGGGCCGCCCAAAACTGTCATGCGCACTTTTCCTGTTCACCGTGCAGGCTGCATTACAGCCTGCTTGGAGAACATGTCCAGGCCCCCATTCCCTGGCTGAGCATCGAACCAGGATGCTCAGACCAATCACAGCGGTACATTGCAGTGTTGTGATGGTCAGGGGAGCCCGGCTGTGCTTCCTGTTCCTCCAGTCCGACGAGGAGAGCAAGCGCAGAGACACAGGACCCGGCGGCAAGGTAAGTGTTTATCTTTTTTTTATAATGCTCTCACCCCTGACCTGCCCTCTCCCCCGCGTGCCCTCCTCGCCCCCGTGCCCATTCGCCACCCACAAGCCATGCCGGCCACCACTGTCTGTATGGCTTTAAACTAATAAAAAGATTTACATTTTTTAAAAACTATCCTCCATATGCACAGACCAAAAGGATGAAACACCAATCCACTGGTCCATGCACCACGTGCAGCAGTCTCATTTACCAGTGGGGTAACACAGGCCCCCGCGGTGCACGGGCCCTCGAGTTCCATGGGGCCTCCTCAGCACAGTGCTCTGGCTGGAAAGCCCCTGATTGAGTCCGGAGGGGGGCCCTCCACGTACCTTGCAGGGGCCCCCTCAAGTTTCATTACACCAGTGTTGTTTACGCCACTAGTCTTTTGGCTTCCCTGGTGCTGAGAAATACTGTTTGCTGCAAGATTGTGCCCAGATGTAGGCTGAACAAGGAAAAGGGTTGCAGTGCTTAATTTGTGAAAAATAGAAGTGACAGGTCTCTCGTCAGGAGGCCACGGCAGCTTGCACCACACATTGCCCCTGCCATGCTGCCACTGATAGTAAAAACACAGATACTAACTCACACTCCTATAAGTGTGATAATTCAGACTATTCCAGGCCCCCAACGCTACGAGTGACTTGGGCAGCAGGTAATAGACATTTTTTATGCATATTGGATATTATGTAACCTGATTACACTGTGGTTGTTGTTTTCTAATTCTCGTTTAAGCTAATTTGCTTAAAATAATGAAGTCTAACTAAACCTAGTGTTACTATAGATTTAAATGTTTTTAACATGTACTTCCCCCTTTTATAACATTACTACTTTTTTATAGTATTGGTATGTTTTTTAAATCTTAATGGAACGTCAGTATGACATGCCTTTTAAAACCTTTTTTAAGTCATTTTATGTCTTTTTACTAAATTGTAGTGTTTATATGTGTCTTTTATGATTGAATATGAGCGAATAAAGACGAAATTGAATTAAATTGAAATATAATGGATATTTTTTTTTACAGTTGTTGTGGTCTTCTTTAAATTAGCCAGACTGTCACAAAGAACCTGTGTTGGCATTTAGGTGTTGGCAATTAAATTCAGGTGCCCATGCTGATAGGAAGAATGTACCTAAAATAAATGGATAATAAATTCAGAGTTGATCTGAGCAGGTGGGCCCCGAATTATGTTTGCCTCAGGGCCCCCAAAATCCTTTAGATGTCCCTGAGCACTCAGCCCTCTTCTACCTCTCAGCGAGCCATCTGTTTCTCTCACACAGCCCAGTTCTTCCTTCGCTTTTTCACTCACTCAGACCTTCTTTTCTCCATCGCACAGCCCCTTCCCTTTCACTCTCACGCACATCCGTTTCATTCCTCATCGCACAGCCCCGGCCCTCCCTCCCACAGCCTTCCTCGCTCGAGGATATATTTCCTTCTGCTATCACTCCATCTGCCTGTCACGGAGTGATTATCTCATTACGCTTGAACCTTCCCTATCCTGGGACATCTGCTTCTCACCTCCTCTGTCCCTTGAAGTGCTTCTGGAAAACACCCAAATCTCGACGACTGCCTGATTTGTGGTTTTTGGCAGCAGGTGCCGGGTAGCTTAGAGGGCGTGGCTGCAGGGTTGTGAGACAGGCGTGCACGTGCGCGTAGGAGTCACCCCGGGCAGATCTCCTCAGAAAGGGCGGGAAACACGAGAGCGCTTTGGTTCTAGATTTCATGGCCTAATCCTGACCCTCGCCGCTCGTTTATAAATAAATTAGGGGGCGGTGGGGGTTTCCGACGGTTTGTGAGATTACAGGGAAAAAAGCAAAGAGAATATTTTTGGAAGGTTTTGATCTTGGTTACAACATGTATGCTATTAATTAAAAATCATATGGTGACTGGCTATAGGATGTTCGTGTTGACTTTCGCAGTTTTTGAATTATTTATTTTCATTTTTTACACATGCTAACATTTTTAAATTAAAAAGAGAGAGATTTAAAAAAGAAATCAGAGACTGTATTTTCCCATTGACTTCCATTGAAGCACAAGCAATTTTAGGTGGGAGACTGCTAATATAAAGCTGTTTTTTTACTTAAAACACCGAGAGTCTCCATCTTAAATCTGATCTGTTGGCCTGCATGAGATCCTTACAAGTTGGCATGCCTTCTAGAGCTCCAGACCTCACTCTGCTGTCAATTTTATAGGTTGAGATCTCGCCTTGGTCATCACAGTGGTGATACTCCATATCATGAAGGTTTAGTTCTACTCTCTGTGATGGTGTACGTTTCTGTATATTTCTGTGTATTTATAGTGCTCGCTGTGCTGTTGATTTCCATACGTAGATATATATCTTTGATGCTAATTTCCTTTTTTAAGTTCTGTTCCTCAACATCCATTTCTGTATGTCAGTGCACAAATTTTTTTTTTATAAAGCGCACGGTTACGCCATCTCGGCGTGTCCCCGCGCTAAGTGAGAGAGGCAGCAGAAGCGACAGCAAGTGCCATAGACTAAGCTAAAAACAGGTGGGACTTCAGCAGCTTTCGGAACTTGGAATAATACAATTTCTCATACTCTCATATGTGATTTCTCAAATCATATTTCTTCTAGTAAAGAGTCAAGATTTCCAGCAGATCCTTGCACTAGAACATTCTTATTTCAAGTCCAAGAAAGCATTGTTCCCTTCGATATTCAAGTTTTAAATAGCACAATTAGAGCCTTCGTTGTTGCAGCCTAGCACCACAAAACTGTTGTTCGCCCTCTCTTAAAAAACACTCACACTCAGATCAGATGACCAGGCTAATTTTAGACCCATTTTCCTTCTTCCTCTGACAGCTGAACTGTTGGAGTACGCAGCCAACAGACTATTGGCGGTCATTGTGGAAACCAGTTATTTCCTTCATCTGTTTCAGCCAGGCTTTCTTTCTCCCTGGATAAGGGATGGAGACCGTGCTGAATTATGCACTAGACAATCTTAGGAGAATTGTGGATGATAGTGTTGTCAGAGGCCTATATTATTAGATCTACTTCTTTCAACACGATAAATTACCACATTATCCTGGGACATCTTCGGAGGCTTCATACCATTGGTGGAGTTTTGGAATGAATTGAGTACTTTTTGTCTAATAGGATGGGGTATGAAAGGGGCGTCCCATCCTATTTTCAGTTCAGCAAGGAATATATCAATGATTTACGACAATTTTGTTAGCAAACCATTGACAAGTTACAAACTCCCAATTTGTGGTGGTAACTGATTCACAAAGGGGAAGAGGTCACCTTGGGATTGCATTTTTCTTGGGAGAGCATGTTGACAGCCTCAGTGGGAGTAGGCAGTGGCCCAGGGCACCACTGCCTGATCCCCCTTGAAGATTTCAGAAATAGATTTTTTTTATTAAAAAGCAGCACTTATTACTTTAAGGAACATGGGCTACTCTTAAAAGGTTTCCATCTGGAAAGCAAACATACGGATAGTGGTCTGCTGCTCCTTGCAGGCCACCATCCCAGTCATTACAACCAATCATCTGCAGTCGTAAATTGCAACCCTCCTATTGAATATTAATCAGTCAAGTCATTCTGTGCCATCTGCAATTCAGTATTTTGTGATCCTACCTATTTGTGCATAGATCAGTTCACAAGAAATCATTCCACTCGCAAAAAGTCAGGGTACAATCAGTCCCGGACTGGCCGTTGTGGGCACCGGGCAATCCCCCGGTCGGCCGCAAGGGTGGGGGCCGGTTTTGGGCCCTGGGGGCCGTTTTTGTTGCCGAGCCGTTTTTGCAGCATAGCTGCAAAATCGGCCCTGTAACAAAATCGGCTGAAAAGCGGCCCTGGCAAAGCGCTCGCCCCCCTCCCGCCCGGGGGGCGGGGGGGCCGGTCGAGCACTTTGCCAGGGCCGGTTTTGGTTCCCAGTCCGGCCCTGGGTACAATCTGTGATCACTTTTTATGGGTCGAATAACAATACATCAGGCCCCAAATACTCTAGTCTCCATTTCAGTTGTACAGTCTGACCACTTGTACAAGGCTGTGCCCCTTCCATCAAAGGTTGTCAGACATCTGAGAGTCCTGATTGACTCAGAACTTTCCTTTTCTTCTCAAATCCCCACAATTTCTACATTCTGGTTTTTATCATTGTAGAGGTCTGAGATGAGTAGCTTGCTTTTTAAAATTATGCTCAGAACTGTTTAGTGATAAATGCTTTTCGCGACTCACGCTTGCATTTCTGTAACTCCATTTAGGCTGCCTGAAAATAAAATGATAACTTCACCATACTCCCAAAATAAACTGTTACTAGAGTGCTTTGTGGCTTGAGTAAATTTGAGCCGATCATTGCTAGTGTTAGGAAGTTGCACTGGCCCCCAGGGTTGAATAGTTCGTTTTAAGATAGCTTATATGATGCATCACATTTTCCATTTTGGTGATGTCTTTATCTGTCCAGTAAATTCATTCACCAGAAGCCAACTTGCAATCTGCTTCTCGCCTTCTCTTTGTGGATCCATCTACATTGTAAGGGATCTTTCCAATCAAAATGGAATTCTCTTACACTGGAGCTTCAAAAGAGAACTAATCTTCAGAATTTTTTTTCAAAAAGTTGAAAACCTTTCCATTTTAAGTGGATATTGGAATACTGCTACTTGCAGGCAATAATAACAGCACAAAGACCCTCTTAAGTCATTGTGTGTGATGCCCATTATAAGCAGTGTTCAAAGTGGTCAGGATCTTTTGGGAATGACATTTCTAATCTAGTTTTCATACATTTTATTAAAACAGACCTGCCCCTGAACAGTTAATGCTGACCTTGAGGTGCCTCTGTCTGAAAGCAAGGGGTTGGGGGATGGTTCTTCTGTGCTGAGAGGTGGAGTGTGGGACAGAAAGCCAGAGAAGAAACAAATCTCACCAGAGTGCCTGCTACCTGAAAGAAATGTAAATGTGTGCAAAAGATTAATCACCAAATGCAAAGGCTGCTAAGGAGACCGCATATGCTTTAATTAATAGAGCCACTTGAAGCTTCATAGTGACAAAGATTTATTCGTTTTGAGAGGTAATGCAAGAGCGTTTACAGCTGAGTTCTGGAGTGTGGCCTCCTAATGGAAGCTTAAAGAAATGGATTGCACTAAACACAGTTTAGTTGTGTAGAAAAATAATATATTTTGAAAGCACTTGTTTTATTTTAAACACGTAATACTTTTTTGGTAGTCTATCTTATACTGTAGTAAAGTCTTTTAATAATGACTTACATATTCACAGTGCTTTCAGTCACAGGTTCGTACGTCGTAACACTATTAATACAGATCACTATTCATCGCTGTTCAACCAGGATTCAGCTCTGTGACTGGTTGCACACACAAGCATCTGCAGTGATCCTATTACCCTATTGAGATTCATGACGTAAAAAGTGCACTTTTCAACAATTTTTATTTTACATTTATATGCATTTACCTGTAGGTAAAAGGCCAACAAAATAGCTGCAGAATATGTTGTTATTTTTAGCCACATTTCTTGTCCCGGCCTACCCTCATTGTCCCCATGCCCATTACACTCAGGATCACAGTTCTCATACTGTTTTTTATACGATTCAGTTTAACTACTTTTGCACATAGCACTTTAAACAATTGTATGATAACCTTTTTAATGTATTGTATGTAATGTATTGTATTCAGGCAGCAAAACTTTAGACAGAAAAGGAGAGTTTCGAGCACAAAGCGGCACCATTTTGCGGAGGTTCTGCTCTAATGTCCAATTGAACCAGGAGGAGGAGTCTTCCCCTTCTATATTTTCGTGGACACACTAGATAGGTGTTATAAGATCGACAGGGGCAGACCCGGTTAGTGCACTCCTTAATAATAGAATACAATTTGCATGGTTTTATTTTGAAGTAAATAATAAAAAAAACTGTATTTGAATCTGCTTGCACTGAATTTAAATGCAAATTTTAAACTGTACCTGAATTTGTTTGCACTGAATTGTAGCTAATCCCTGTAACAGTCCATACACTCAGTTATCTTGCATGCAGCACTTTAAACAATTTTATCATAACTTTTTAATCTGCGCCATAATCGGATTTTTAATAAGGGACGGGAATTGCATTCAGGCAGCGCAACGGTTGACAGTAGAGGGGAATTCTGAGCACAGAGCAGTGCCATTTTGCAGAGGTCATGCTCTCGTGTACGTCTGATCAAGGAGGAGGAGTCTTCCCCTATTATAATAGAAGGGCTATATCAGTGATGCGCAGTGGACGCGCCGCTGGCACTCCGAAGGCGCATCTAAGGCAAGCCCGTCTGTGCCTGACCGTGACCCATCCGCGGCCAGTGCCAGCCACCATGCCAGTTCAGTCAGCAATGGACACTATAGATTTGTCTATATGTCATCCGCACTGAAAGGTATGAGGGAGAAGGTTCCTAAAGCTAGTTCCCCTTTTCTCCTAGACTGTGTGTGCCCTATTTCTTGTGTCCGTTGTAGATGTAGTCTACTCCCCATCAACAGAACGATTAAAAGCGTAACTATACAGACACTGAGCCAGCGCGTTCTTAAGGCCGCCCTGATTAATGCTTGCCCCTTACATAAAAATGCACTAGATATATTCAGTTTGATGTAAGAGAGAAAATTGGATGTCCTCTTTTTGAAAGAGACATGGATGAGTGAGGACTTATGTCCTGATCTGCAGTTAGCTACCCCGACAACTACGCGTGTGTAAATGCACATAGAGTAGGCAAGAGGGGAGAGGGGTTGCCATTATTTTTCGAAAGTCTTTCGAGTGCCAGACACCTAGACTGGATGAGCTAAATTAAGCAGAAGCCCTTGACTTTAGCATTTCCTCTAATGCCAAACACTGCATCTCAGTTGGGCTGATTTATCACCCACAGGATATGCAAGAGATTTCATAGCATCCCTTTACCAGGCCCTAGCCCCTTTATGCATGAATTATGAAAACTTTATGATTCTAAGCGACTTTAATATACACCTGGACAAGGTAAATGACCCTTGGGACCTCTGCTTTCTGGAATCCTTAGCCTCACCTAATCTAACACATGTAGACACGGGCCCCACACATAATGCCGGTCATGCCATTGATGGTATCCTGTAGAATTTATCGGTTTACTGGGAAAGCCCGGTACAGGTGTGTTGGTCTGATCATTTCCTACTCCCGTTTTCCTGGCCTTATTGTGCACTAAGGAAAGCTGATCACTCACCCAGGAGCAAGCAATCAGATCATGGAACAGGGTTTTCCTTCCTGACCCCAATAGGGCTTTTCATGAGTCCAGACCAATGCTCTCAGTTAAGGTTGATGAGAACAACAGAGTTATTACAATTGGCTCCTGAAAGCGGCTGATTCTGTAGCACCAAGAATGCTCTCTCAGAGGGTAAACAAGGTTTGTTCGGCCCAATGGTTCTCTCAGGAATTAGTCCTGGAAAGAGCTTCTTGTAAAAAGCTAGAGAGTGCTTGATGTCTACACTATTTAGAATAATTCAAAGTACGCTATAAACTGGTCCTTAGCATATACCATAACCATATAAAAAGATCACGCTGCACCTTTTACACCCAATGTATCAGAGATGCCGACAACAACGGCAAGATTGTTTCCAGCTTTATGGACCCTAAAACTTAGTCCTCGCTCCTAGAGTCCAACCAAGTATTAGACGCGGGACTAAGTGATTTCTTTGGAGAAAAGATCTCCAAAATTCAGGGTAACCTGGGGAGTCCTACATTGGATTCTGCCCCAGAACCTGGAGACATCACAGGGCCATCAGCAGAACAAAGCTGACACTTTTTTCATCACATACAAAAGAGGACTTGAAGGATCAGTTTGCTCCCTACAGATCAGGATCTCCTGAGGATCTGCTTCCACCTCGTATTTTGGTGTCTGTAGCAGACAACATTGCCCCGATCTTTTAGGAACTATTCTCTGTTTCACTCCATTCAGGTGTCGTACTTGATTCTTGGAAGATGGCAAATGTTGTCCCCCTTCTTAAAAAGGCCATTACAGACCTGGAAGTACTAGCTAATTTCTGTTCTGTCTTATTATTGCCAGTGGCAGCCAAAAGTTTGGAAAACGCAGTAAATTGCCAGCTCATTACCTTTTGGCTGAAACAAGCTGCTACAATTGTCACAGTCCAGATTTCGAGTCTGACATAGAACGGAGAGAGCACTACTAGAAATCTCTGAATCCAATAAGATCAGTCTGGATTCTGGTCTTAACATTGCTTTGGTGCTGTTGGACCTATCAGCAGTATTTGATATGGAGGACCACAGCATCTTGCTACAAAGACTGGAACACCTCGGTGTGGCAGACTTAACCTTAGGATGGCTAGGCTTTTTTGGGAGGAACGAAGGCAGGTAGTTTGAATGAAGCCATGCTCTTCCAAAGCCAAACATTTTAAATGGGAGGTTCCTCACGGCTCCTCCCCTTTAGCATTATTTATCTGTCATGCCTGACATTCCTGGTCGAATCTTTTGGCATCAAGATCATTTCCTATGCGGATGATACACAGCTCCTGCTCACCTATGAGAAGGACTCAGTTAGCACCAGAGAAACATTTGCTCTTTTCTCAAATGCGCTACTTGACTAGCTAAGGAGGAACAAATGATAGTGCAATCCAGACAAGACCGCGATCCTTTAGTTCGAGCCGAATCCCCTCCCTGGATGTACAGGAGCCGGGCCTAAAAATAATGCTCCGCCGCTGCCGCACCAAACGGGGGTGGCAAGAAGTCTGGGTGGTTTGTTTGATTTGCATCTTTCCTTCAACTTCCAGGTTTCGTAAGTTGTGAGATCCTGCCCTTGGATTCTTCGTCTGTTCAGGAGATTTGTGCAACGGATTCCTCAGGAAGCTCAGGTCACAGTGCTCAGGGCTCTGATATTATACAGGCTGGATTACGTCAATGTTTTGTAACTGGTCAGGGCCGGACTGGGAATGCAAACTGTCCCTGGTCGATCGAATCGGACCGGCTGCAGGGTGGCAGGTTTGGGGGTCTTGCGCATGGAAAACACTGCATCTGCTTTTGTTACAGGGGGCTGATATTGGAGCTATGCTGCAAAACCGGCCGTGAGTAACAAGAACAGCCCCCAGGGGTTGAAAACCAGCCCCCAACCTGGCGGCCAGTCAGGCCCTGTACCTGGGCGTACCAAAGTTCTTAACCCAGCACCTACAGGTGGCACAAAATATGGCGGCCTGCCTACTATACAAGCTACCTAAGCACTTATTGGTATCTCACCTCCGTGAGAAGCTTCATTGGCTCCCAGTGCTCAAGTGCATAATGTTCAAAGCCACTGACAAACCAATCCCACCACAACAAGGGTCCCTCATACCTGAATGAGATAATCAATAAATACAGAACAGGAATAATGCTGATTTCCAGTAAAAATGGGCTGCTAACAGTACCCCGCTTTAAAAAGCAACAGTGAGGGGGTTCTTCCTTCACGGTATTGGCCGCGGGCATGTGTAATCAGTTGCCTGGCCCTCTGAGATCAATTATGGAGGAAGCAAGCTTCAAAAAAGCACTGAAAACATTCCTTTTTAGTCTTTAGGGTATACAGACACCTGTTGGGTCCTACCTCCCCTGTACCAGCCTTTGATGCTGAGGTCCGGTACAGTCCTGGAGTAGCTGAGCACTATATAAATGAACCTTATTCATTCATTCATTCATTCATACCTGCTAATTATTAGTATCCTTTTAGAGCAGAATAGTTCAGTGTTTTTTAACCTAAGGTCAACAGACCCCTGGGGTCCACAACACCTACTCAGGGGGTATATAGTTGTTCATAAAATTGAATACTTTTCGCAGATTAATAAAGTACATTTACATAAACATTGAACATGCTCTATAAATGTCACGGAATTTGAAATTGGAGAATAAAAATGAAGTTGGTACCTTTAATCTTGATTGGTGAAAGTAGCACAAGAACATCAAACAGAATCTAGTATGGGTTATTGGTGACCACAATTGAAGCACTGATATGCACCAGCAAAAGACAGAGCACATATTAGGAGCAAGAGAGACAAAGTGATACATTAGGGCCTAGCATATCGCTTCAGTTTTTGAGAAATAAAACTACTTTTTGAAAAGCTCCAAGCCTACCATTAATATTAGAATTAACATTTTTGCATATTTGTAAATTAAAATATTTCATAAGTTGTGGAGTATTTATTTGATGAATACTTAGTTTTGTACATTTGTGTGGTAATCTGAGGTTAAAATAATAGAAATTGTTTGGGCTGTCTTAGGCTGGGTTGTCATTAGGCGTCCACAGAAGTGAAAAAGTTTAAACCCTGGAGTACATCATGTTTTCTATTTCTATATGTTGATGAACGGCATTGGTCTTCACCATCCTTTTCCATCTGTCCAGGTGCCACACCACTCTTCTCTGTGTAGTTTATTTTTGTCTCTATACAGCTAGGGTCTTCCCTGTACTATATGTTTCTGTATATCAGTGCATAGCTGGGGTACTTGTCATGCTACTGATTTCTGTGTCGATGTATCATGTCCAATGGTATTTATTTCTGTAGGTCGATGTATAGTTTAGATTCTTATCGTCACAATATATGTGGCAAAGTATATCTCCCACGTTGTTGATTTCTGAACCATAATGTATATGTATGATCCATGCTATACTGTCCATTTCTCTGTGCAGCTATCTAACTTTATTCCCTTCTGCGCTGTCAATTTGTTTGTTGATGTATAGGCCTGAGCCTAAATATTCAGTTCTGTTAAGTGTACCATTCATCCTTACCATGATACGGTAACATGCAATTCTTATGGTGCTGTTTATTTCTATATCAATGTATAGCTATGGACATCCACTGAAATTCCTTTTTATATAGTAGTGTTTAGCTGACCTGTTTTAACTATTTCTACACATAGATGCAGCACAGCTCCTCACTAAGCTGTTGATTCCTATGTGCTTGTCTATGTAGGTGTATAGTGCTGGTCCCCTGCCATCCATTTTGCATGGTTATGTGTAACTCTTTACCATCAATTTATGTATGTCAATGTACTGCTCTGTTCCTTGCTGTGCTGGACAATACTGTATGTTAATGTAGAGTTCTTAACTCTAGCCAGTTGTCTTGTTCTATATGTTAATGCTTAGTTGTGGTTCTCTCTGATTGATTCATTTAAATTTACCTCTAAATAGGCCCGATCTTCACTACACAGTTTAATATTATGTTGATATGTCACTCTTGCATTTGCCGTGGCGTTTATGTCTGTAGGTGAAGCAACCATTGTGTGCATCATTGATTTCTATGTATCAAAAATAAGGGTGGGTGGTGGACTCCGCTCCGCCCGCAAAGTTCACAGAGGGTTTACAACTCCGTGCTCTGCTTGGAACGTGGAGTTTGCTAAAAACTCTGCAACTGCCGCAGAGCGGGGTTTAATGGCGCATTTGATGTGGCTCACTTGCTCCACCCTACTTTCACCGGCTGCAGCCACAGAAGAGGGTTGGTCTCATGACAGGAGACACCTGGCAGACTGTAGCACACTACAAAAGCTAGAGCGCTAGCCTCTAATCCCAACTACTAGTGGCACACATGTGAGGACGCGCAGACGCCATGCTACTGCAGTGGGGCCTCTGCACATATGGCTTTGGCTGCCTCCATAATGTCTGATGTGACGTTATCAACTTGGGCGTGGCATGCCTATCCACTCAGTGCAGAGAAAAACGAGAGGGAGGAGGCTGTCGGTTTCCATCTAGGAGATGGATTGAGAAAGGCAGGATCCCCGAAACCGCTGCAGTCGGGGGTAGTAGGAGGAAGGGCGTTCAGTTAACTCAGCCACTACGATCTGGGTTTCTTTTTGCATTGCCCACATGGCGGCCTCCTACTGCCTCAGGATTAATAGCACTATGCGGGGTTAGGTGATTTTTGAGTGGTTTGTCTCAGTGGAGGAAGTGTTTATTTTTCTGTTTGGCCTCATGAGCCCGGTCGCGGTGTTATAGTGTACGGACCGGCACTGGATTCTGGAGGAAAAATCACTGCAGGGGAAAAATATGGTATTAGTGTTGAATCACGATTTGCCTCCTAGGTTCCTACCAACAAGTCAATCAAGTAGGGCAGTCAGGATTGTGTCAGTGGTATGGGGGAGAGAGTGTGGAAACTCGCAGAGATCGCTGTTAGCATAAGCTGAAGCCATTTTGTTTGTGGCAGCCATTTTATTTAGCCATGTGCTCGCCACGTGCTTCTCCCTTCTTCACTGTTGCCTGCCCTTGTATTTCGCTTGAGTCATCAACTATAGTTTACTCTTTCAGCACTGAGCCAGAGCCTTGGGCATGCTCACAAATACTTATAGCTGTTGGAATGCACCTGTTACAAACTTAACTGTCAGACTATTTTAACTGATGTCAGCAGTTGTGTAGTTCCTCCCACTTTGTTGACAAAGTGATTCTCATGTACCCTTATATGTAAAAGACTATTTGTGTGTATACTGGTTCTGTCTGTTTATGAGCTTCCATGCTTACTCTGCAACTATCATAGTTTCTTTACTCCATGTGCTGCTTCATACATTGCCTGAGGGTTGTGTATTGATGTAGTTCCACTCATGAGGTGTTAATAAACTATTTGTTTAATATTACAGCTTCCGTGCCAATTTCTATTTTGTCAGTCTAAAGGACCAGTACGAAAAGAAGGGCGAACCCCTGCACCGGTGGGCTCGGTAAGGCCCACCCCACAGGAGCAGGATTTTTTAACTGTGTTCTGCTGCAGGTACGGTGGCCAAGCAAGCAATACTCTGCCTGTTCGCAGTGTAGGTTTTTTCTACTTCAAGGAGCTTCGTGTAGCGTGACTACGCGAACTCCACCCACCTGATCAATACATTGCTCTAGTTCTACTGCCCACTTCTATATGTTCATGGAGCTTCATGGTCGCTGCTGTGCTGTCTGTTTCAATGTGTTAATATATGACTAGTTGGGATATGCATTTCTATTTTCCAGGTGATCCATTTCTCATGTGGATGTATAGCTTTGGTTCTTGCTGTGCATTTCTTTATGTTGATGTGTGGTTCTGATCCTCATCATCCATTTCCAAATGTCAAAGTGTAGCTCCTGTGATCTCCATTCTATTTCTGTATGTTAATGCACAGCTCAGGTTCATGTCTATAAAAGGCTGGAAATACATACTGATAGATAACCTCCAGTTCAATTTACTGATCTATAGTTCTACTCCTTGCAAAATTGGCAATTCCTATTGGACGATATATCGCTCTTGCACTCTGTAAATTTTCCAATGTCACTGTATCTTTTTGGTTCCCTGGAGTCTTGTTATATTTGTACATGTTATATGTAGTTCTAGCCTCTCTGTGCCTTCCGATTCTGTATGTTAATGTGTCGTTCTGGTCCTTCCTGTCTATTTCTATTTGCTAATGTATAGCTTTGATCTTTCCACCCAATCCTATTCATTTACAATTGCCCACTACGGAAAGAAGAGGTAGAGGTCTCTCAGGGGAGATGTTGGAAGATCTTTATTAAAATACAGCATGTGCATAATGCATTTCATCCTTTCGGCCTTCCTCAGATGCCGCCATATGCAAAGAATAACTCCAACCCCACCTTTAAATGTCCAGTGTCTCTCTCATAGGCGGAAATCCGCTGACTATTGGCCATGTGATGTCAACTAAGCTGTAGTTCTGCCTCAACTACAGCTCCCAGAATGCAATATATCCAGGTGAGTGTTGCATGGGAGAGACAAATTCCTGGAAAGGTGCGAAGTGTTCAAATTCAGACTCTTTGCTGAAAATAACGATCTCCCTTGGGTCCCCTATAATGCTCCTTGCATGTGTGCCTGCAGGGCCGTGAGACAGGATAGCAATGTACCTGCCTCCTCGTCAATGACGATCTGCTCCTCGCAGCGGTCCCAATCTAGGCATGCACTCAGAGGCGGGCCGGAGTCAAATCAATACCTTGATACTTGAAGAATCCTATATATTTATACATTTGTTTGATTGATGCATATCTCTGGTACTTTACTGACGTGCATTTCTATAAGGCAACATATTGTAAATCCCTGATATGAAATGTTCCATCTGTTCTTATACGGTGGCATTTAGTGCTTGTCCTTGCTAAGTTTCCATTTTTAGATCGAAGCCTGCGCTGTCTGGTTTGCAAAGACTTCCTAGGGACATTCGAGAAGCTTCCCTGGGAATTCATTCTGTCCATTTCTTACCATTGGATTTGTGTTTTGTAACTTACAGTAGATCGCTTTCCATTTGCTGGCTTTATTATTTGTAGGTTGTATTCTTTCACAAGTGCTCTCTTTCTGTAAACATGTCTTTTAATCTTATCCATTTTCTGTGCATGAGGGATCCAGGTGCTTACTTTTCTTTCTCTGACTTTAAAGCGAGAGGATCTGTGTGACAATTATGCTGGGTACTGAGGGAGTGCTCCAGGAAGGCTTTACAATGCTATTTTATTGTACCACACAACAACAATTTTAATGTCTATAAAGGAACTTGGCAAACATTTCAAAATATATCAGAATACGAAAAGCACTAATAAAGCACAGTTTTATGTAAATCTGAAATGTGGTGAAAATAAATATTTTAATACCATCAAAACAAATCAATACACTTGTTGATGCCATTTTTACACATAGTTTTGTAGATAGCTACAGGAGTATGACCCTTAAACCACATTGGGACCAGGGTAGGTAATTGGAGTAAACAAACAATATCCCAACTGGTGTTATTGTATAGACAATTACATATGCATGTAAGAAGCATTAACGTGCACAGAAACAAGGAGACTTAATACGTTTTAGAATGTGGTCATGGCATCATATAATTCGAAAACAAGGGAAGGAACAGTTATAGCAGCACTGTACGCAAATAAATAACAAAAGAACCCGAATTGGCCTTGGTGCAGGGTATGTGTAAGTGACATACGGGTGGCGATGCAAGTGGCAATTGTGATTAGCATGAACGGCGCAAGGAGTGCAAGTGTGAAAATATATACACTGAACCAAAACAAAGGCATGGGTCAAATAATTCGAAAGTTTGTCTGTTTAGAATGAATGATTCAGTTGAGCCAGAGTATGAGATGCGCCATTTAATGAGCTGAGGGGTCAACCACATTTCAATCCTTTTTAGTTAGGATCATCTTCAGGACCGTGTTGCCTTAAGAAAACGGTGCTGTACAAGAAAGGAAAAAACGAGGTCAGAAGTAGTAGGGAGCGTGAAGGAAGGAAGGCGAAATTACGGGGGGGGGAAGGAAAGGGAAAAGAAAAGGAGGGGTCTCCTTGTTTCTGTGCATGTAATGCTTCTTGCATGCATATGTAATTGTCTATACAATAGTAATGTGAGGGTGTGGGGGGTTCCCATAGCATGTTGTTCTTTGAGATTTAAGGTATTTGTTTTCATGTACTTGTGTTAGTTGATACTTTACTGAGGTTGGAGTGCTTGCCACCCCCTGATACAGTGTTTGGTTTCCCATAGATCATCACATCCCCTGATGAAGGGACATCGTCCCGAAATGCATTGGGATTTGGGACCTAGTTAAATGAATTTTGTGGACATTGACATTGTGATGAATCACCGTTGAATTATACCGAAGTCTATATGATTGAAATATATGACCATGGATTAAACATTTTACTTTGAATTACAATCTTTTGAATTGGATTGAACTTTCATAAAAGCATTTTAAGATTGAAGGGTAACACCCATCCAGGAGCACCGCTTGGATTTGGTGTGGGAACCCCCCACACCCTCACATTACTATTGTTCAAATTCCCATCCCTTACTTGCCAGAAGGGATTCCCTTGCGGCGCCCAGAAACGTCACACCTATCTCTAGGACTACTTATCACATAAATCACGTATCTACTATCACGGAGCGCCACACCACCGACCGTTATTGTCTATACAATAACACCAGTTGGGATATTGTTTGTTTACTCCAATTTTTACACATAGGGCCTGATTACGATGTCGGGTGGACTACAACCAACCGACTGTCAATTGCGGTCCACGCGACATCTACCCCGGCATTACAATGTGGCGAGTCAAGGCATTGGGCAGAGGGACCATCCGCTGCTGTTCCGACGGGCTCAAGGAGGAAGTAATTACGAACCCATAATGATGGTGGAGCCAGCCTCGGCTCTGCCGTCGGGATTATGATGTCACTTTCTGAAAGCCTTTCTAAGTGACCTTGGGGGCCCCTAGCAGGGCCCGTCTCTCCACAGCCTCCACTAGGGGGACTGGGGGGGCACTTATGGTGCCCCCCCTAAACATCCCTACACTGTGTGGTAGGCACCATGCCGTGCCTGCCACACGGTGCAGGGATGTTTACAAACATTCATTTTTCAATGGCAGCTTTTGCTGCAGGCCTTTTCTGCCCACCGTACATGATGCCATGGAAAAATTGATGTTTCCAACTGCCCATAGGGCTGTCGCTTCCAAATTGTGCGTCCGGGACCGCCAACCTATGGTCGCGCGGTTCCAGTATCACATCGGTGCGGCCGCCCAACATCGTAAACAGGCCGATTATTGTTTGTGCAATGTGTAGTTTTATCAATAAAACTGTATCTCCGTACAAATGTAATGGTCTTTTAGGTTTAAATCATGTTTTATTGATTTTAAGCAATGGGAATAGGCAGCAGTACAGAAAACCTCACCCACATCCACCGGCCAGTGACAGCCTGGAAAAGGGATGAAAGAGGTAGAAGAGAAACAGCATGGGGGTAGAAAGGGTAACTAAGGGTAGATATAGGTGGAGACGTGGGGACAGCAGTTTTTACTAAAGTCACAAAGTTCTCTATGACTGTATAATGGTGTGCTGATATATGTCGAAAAATCAAAGAAAGTCTACACTTTACTTTTCCTTCCGAGATTGATTCTAAAGTGAGTGTTTAGGAGACTGTAGGTTTTCCTAAGGATGTATAGGAAAACAGAATGTTTTGTTAAAATAACCCTCACCTACCAGAAGGTTGCTTGGTGGCATGCTTCATCATCGGGTTCTTCCTGCCCGCTGGCTGTGTGGAAACAACATTTGAATACTCCCTATAGCTGGTATTAGTAAAAATGGGGAGAGGAGGATGTATGCTATAATGGGTGTTTCCTTCCTGGACTACATGTTTCGAAGCCTTCCCCTTGGCTTCTCTTCAGGACCAAAGAGGTTGATCCCTACACCACTCTACAAGAAATCAATGTGGTCTACCTGATCAATGTCAGAGTCATGTGTGCATATTGTAAAACATGCACTCATTCAATACCTAATTGGTAAATTCCCGTAAATTAATCTGGAAGGACAGAATAAACATGATCATCACAGCGATATATGCTTTTCAAAAACCACATCACCAAACTTGTGGAAGGTCAATTAGTGATATATTTTCTCACTCGTGCACGACTACTCATAGTTCATTCACGTGGGAGCCGTGCTGCCCTCAGTCATGACGTACAAGACAATACAAGGCAAATATAAAAAAACACACACTCTATATTGGTCGTCATCTGTGGTAATCTATTCCATATTTAGTGATCTTGCGGTTTCACTGTGGTATGTATGCGAGAGAGACATAATGCGACTGACTGCCTGGAAAGATATTATATGAGATAAATGTAAAAAAACAAATTCTTAATGTACACTTTTGGAGCCAAACTAAAGTCTCATGAGCTTTAACACAGGAGGGGAGGAGCGCTTGTAGTCAAACGCTGTGGGAAACAAAGGGTTGACTGATAAGAAATTAAGGGCCAGATGTAGGAGGCCATTTACCGACCGGTAACGGCCGATTTCGGCCATTACCGACCGGTAAATGGGTATTTGTGATGTAGGGGCATCATTTTACAGATTCGGTAAATTTACCGAATCGGTAAATTTACCAATTCTGTAAAATACCGAATTGGTAATTTTACCTATTTGGTAAATCCAAGATGTAGGTAGCACTGTTTACAGTGCTACAGGCCTTCAGAATTCGGTATTTTACCACACAATCCTATTGTGTGGTAAAATACCGAATTCAGGTGTGCATGCACATCTGTGCATGCACACCTATGCCATGTGACAAGCAGACATG